>NC_031995.1:67443347-67550213 GCF_001879085.1 Nicotiana attenuata | reverse complement strand
GCGCAACCCGATCCTCATATATTATTGTTGCGGCGCGCAACCCGATCCTCAACATCATTGTTGCGGCGCGCAACCCGATCCTCAATATCATTTAACAGTCTGACTTCCCAAACAACAGTCACAATTAAGGGGCACAAAATAAGTAAATATTTGACAACCATTCCGGCAAGGGAAAGATTCCAACAAGTTCAACCAAACGTCCCGACAAGGGAATAATCAACAACGCTTTCTCTTTCTTACTTTCCTTATCTTATAATTCACTTTACTATTTTGAGCCAACGCTCCAAAGAATCAAGTCATTTCGTATACTTTCAATATTCGTATCACAATTCGAGCCAATGCTCCCAGGAATCAAGTGATCATATTACCGTTCACAGGTTATTCACAACAAATAGAAATCCTCCAATAAACACGGAGTTCACAACCAAGTCACGATAATCACATTATAAAGACTCACGGTCATGCTAGACACCAATGTATAGATACTCGTCACCATGCCTATACATCGTACTCGATCACATAGCAATTAGCAACAAGACTCAACTCCTATTCCCTCAAGCTAGGGTTAAACCAAACACTTACCTCAAAGCCTTGAAATCCGCTTAATCCTCAACTATTGCTTTACCTTGTGATTCCACCTCCAATACAGTGATATCTAGGCATAATTAATTCAACAATATCAATAAAGACTCAATGGCAACTTCTCATAGCCTAGACATGAATTTTCTAGCATTATTCCAAAAATACCAAAATTAGACACCGGGCCCACATGGTCCAAACTCGAGGCTCGGACCAAAACTCAATCACCCATAACCCCACGAGTCCAAAGATATAATTTGTTTTAAGGTTCGACCCCAAATTGAGGTTGAATCACCCAAAATTCTCAAAACCCTAACTCTACCCAAAACCCATAATTTCTACTTTGATTTCATGATTTAGGGCTAGGATTTTGCTAAATGATGAAGGAAATTGAAGAAAACAAGTTAGATAATACTTACCCAAGGATATTTGGTGAAGAATCGCTCTACAAGTCGCCTAGGGGCTGTGGAGAAGAAGAGCTCGTGTATTTTTGTGATAGAACCCGTAGCTACTATTTCTGTTCTTTTAAAAAAAATTCGCTGGGCAAAATTGCCCTACGCAATCGCGGAAATAGGGATGCGATCGCGAAGGGTACCACTGACTGGTCATCGCGATCGCGTGGAGGGTTACGCGATCGCGTAGAAGAACTACTGGGGGTCCAAAACATGGTCTATGCGATCGCGACCCTACTAGTGCGAACGCATTGAAGGAAGTGCTGAGGCAGTGCGATCGCGTGATCAAGTACGCGATCGCGAAAGAGCAAAGAGCCAAAGGAACGCGATCGCGGGCTGAAGATTGCGATCGCGTAAGAGGAAATCACTGAGCAAAAATTGCAGAAAAATCTGCTACCATTCTAAGTGCAAAAACACCCCGAACCACCTCCAATTCACTCCCGAGCCCTCGGGGCTCCTAACCAATCACACACACTAACTTAATAACATCCTACGAACTTACTCGAGCGATCAAATCGCCAAAATAACCTCAAATTCATTGAATCAAGCCTCAAACTCATCATTTTCCTTTCAAACTTCATAAACTTCCAACTTTAGATAATTAGGTCCGAAACACGTCAAACGACGTCCGATTTCGACCAAACTTCACAGAAAGCGCTTAAACAATATATAAGACTTGTGCCGGGCGTCGGAACAAAAATACGAGCCCGATACCACAGTCTTTTAATAAATATTCATTTTCATTTTCCTTAATAATTTCAGAAAAACAATTTCACAGAAAAATTCATTTCTCTGGCTCTAGACCTCGGAATTCGACTCCGGGTACATGCCCGAGTCCCATATTTTTCTACGGACCTTCCGGGACCGTCCAATCTCGGGTCCGGGTCCGTTTACCAAAAATGTTGACCGAAGTCAGCCTTAAACATATTAATATCAAAATTCTTCAAATTTTTCACAGAATTCACATATTTCAACATAAAAGCTTTCCGGCTATGCGCCCGGACTGCGCACGCAAATCGAGGCAAGTAAGAATGAGGTTTTCAAGGCCTCGGAAGCGCGGAACGGATGAGGAAACAGGTGATGACCCTTTGGGTCGTCACAAATAAAATCTGACCAGACATTTCCGCATTTGCGGTCCTCCCACCGCATCTGCGGTACCGCATTTGCGGTTTCTTGTTCCGCTTCTGCGAAAATCACTTAAGATCCCCGTTGGCCGCATTTGCGGTTACACTACCGCATCTGTGGCATCGCAGATGCGGTCCTCCTAGCCGCTTCTGCGGTTCCTGACCAATCGTGCCTCTAGCCGCTTCTGCGGCTCTTCCTTCGCATGTGCTGCGCCGCACCTGCGGTCCCCAAACCGCAGGTGCGAAAACACCAGAAGCAGCAACTTCAGCAGCTGCAATAACATCTCAACTTCTCCGTTGACCACCCGAAATCACCCTGAGGCCCCCGAGACCTCAACCAAAAGTACAAACATATCCTAATACCTTATTCTAACTTTTTCCAATCATCAAAACACTTCAAACAACATCAAATCAACCAAAACACCTCGGATTCAAGTCTAAGTTTCTAAAATCTTCCGAATTCCGCTTTTGATCAAAAACCCAACCAAACCACGTCCGAATTACCTGAAATTTTGCACACACATCCCAAATGACACAACGAAGCTACTGCAACTCTTGGAATTCCATTCCGACCCCTACATCAAAATCTCACCTATCAACCAGAAAACACCAAAAATTCAATTTCGCCAATTCAAGCCTAAATCTACTCCGGACCTCCAAAACACATTTTTATCACGCTCCTAAGTCCCAAATCATCTCCCGAAGCTATCCGAACTGTCGGAACTCACATTCGAGCCCACTAACACATAAGTCAACATCCGGTTGACTTTTCTAACTTAAGCCTTCGTAAAAGAGACTAAGTGTCTCAAACCTTCTCAAAACCTTTCCGAACCCGAACCTACCAACCCGATCACATTTAAAACCAACAATTAGGGCAAATAGAAACAGAAATGGGGAAAACGGGGTGGTAACTCATGAGACGACCGGCCGGGTCGTCACATATTGGCTCTTTTCGTTTGACTTGGTGTGCCACGTCATTTCATGTGTGGCGCTAAACTGGGCCTCTAGAAAGATGATATCTTGGGCCTAATGAAGTGGGCTCATCATTTGTAGCCCAATTAAGTGGGCTAGCCCAATGGATTCGGACTTAATTATTTAATCCATATATATTGGACTTATATAATTATCCAATTATATTAGTCCAATAAATTTATTTGGACTTTACATCTTGAATTTAAAATATAGTCCAAATTAATTTATGAATTTAAATTCAACAAATTTTATATGCCTACAATGATATCACATGTTATAATGCACAAATAATATAATTATTATATATTGAAAGTATATATAACTTAAATTCAATAATGTATTACAGGAAAATTGCAATAGTAGTTAATTATACTTTCTTTTAGGACTATCAAATTTAGCCCAAGCCCAAATGACCTGTCCAGCCCGTTCAAGGTTGGGCTAGTTATTAATCGGCCATTTATTGAATTTAGCACATCTTGACCTAGCCAATCTCAACTCATTTAAAGTTGGGCTAATTTTTAACCCAAATTGATCCATGAATAACTTTGTCAAAATCTCAGAAATAATTTTTTTTTGTTTGATATGTTATATATGACCATAAGAAAAGGAAAATAAAGTCTTCTTTAGTAATTATACAATTTACAAGAAAATAACACATATTAATTAAAGCTTAATAAGAGGTGGGCGGGTTGAGTCATGATCCGAATATTAGCCAATCTTGACCCCACCCATCTTACCCCAAGTAACCTTTGAGCGGGTCATTTGACCCGCCCAATTATTGACTCAACCCATTTTAACCCGCTCAAAATCGACCTAACCCGCCTGTTTAACACCTCTCCTTTCTTTCAATTTGATCTTGGAAAATTCTTTTTTTGGTCGAAAGTAAAAAATTCATTTCAACCAATTTTTAATGTACAACACCTAGCTATACAATCATATTGTTGCTTACCCAAGACCACTTGAGAAAATATGGATCTTTCTCTATCCTAATTGCTATGACGACAAACTAGGATAACTATTCATTGTATTCAATATAGGTTTCCATTTGCATTTTTGTTGACCTGTTATATGCACTTGAATTGTAATGTCTTTTGCTCTATCCTTAGCTTTCCTTTTCTGGCCTTGAAATCTTTCGCTATTCCTTTCTATCCAGATATGATACACCACAACTGCAAAAATGATCCCTAGGATTGTTCTTCTTGGATTCCTGTTATTGACATTTGTTGATAACCAATTCACTTCAGACTCTCAGTTTGTGATGTTTCTTTGGTATCTTAGCCATGTCAGCATTCCCTTCCACAAGCTTTTTGAGTATTGGCATTCAAAGAATAGGTGAGAATGTGTTTCTTCAATATCTCTTTCACATAGCACACATGATTGGGGAACCTGAATTCCCTATTTTGCGAGCCTGTCAATAGTAGCTAGCCTTTGTTGTACTGCCATACATAGTACGAGCTGGTATTTTGGCAGGATTCCCTTCAACATAATCAGTGATTTCCATAGGACTTGGGATAACTTTGCATAGAATAGATATAGGCCTTCTTGATGCTGAATCTTTCATCAGACACAAAGGAATCTATTACTGTTAGATCAGATGCCCACCACTCTCTAGCAGAGAAGATTTTTCTTACTAACCAGCTGGCCTGTTTTGGTATAGTCATGGTAGCAACATCTTTGTATTTTATGTAGTGACTGTGAAATTCACCTAATCCATAGTTTATCTTTCTTTACAATTATGCCCATAGGAGTTTGGTTAGAGCAGCCTTATTCCATAATGCATAGTTGATGATGTTTACACCACCACCAGCTCTTGGTTTGCATAGAGTTTCCCAAGCAATAGGAGCTCTATTAGAGTTGTCATGTACTCTAGCCCAAAGGAAATTCCTACAAATGCTATTAACTATCTTGATGACCTTCTTTGGTATTAATAATACCTACGCCTAGTAGGTCTGCATCTCAAATAGGACACTCTTAATGATTTGTAGTCTTCCAGCATAAGATAGAAACTTTGAAGTCTAGCTTCTGAACATATTTACAATCTTCTCAACTAATGGCATGCACTGGTGGATTGTGAGCTTCCTTGTGGACTACTCCAAGGTACTTGAATGGAAGAGTACCTAGAGTTAGGTGCAACTCTGATATCATTTTTTCTTTGAAGGCCACAGGCACCCCTGCTATATATAAGGAACTCTTTTCCAAGTTTGATTTTAAGTCCAGAGACAGCAAAAAAGTGTTCAAATGCTCCCATCATTAGCTTCATAGATATTTCATCTGCCCTACAGCACATCAGTAGGTCATCAGCAAAGCAAATGTGTAGAACTTGCAGCCTTGCACACTTAGGGTGGAAGTTAAAGTCAAGATTCTGTATGAGTGTGTTTAGGGATCTGTTCAAGTATTTCATTGCTAGCAAAAACAAATATGGAGACAATGGGTCTCCCTGTCTTAACCCTTTTTTTGCTTCAAATCTGTTAGTCAAGCCACCATTAAGTAACAATGTGTAGCTAACAGTTGTTACACATTCCATTATCAGGGTTACCAGTTTGTAGGGAATCCCAAACTCTAGTAATATCATTCTCAAAAAGCTCCATTCTATAGAGTCATATGCTTTCCTGATATCAACCTTGATCATGCAACTGGGGGAGACTGTTTTTTGAGTATATCCCTTGATCAGCTCATGTGCCATTATAACATTGTCAAGTATGTTCCTACCTTCAATGAAGGCAGACCGCGAAGGCCCTACTAATAGATCAACAACTAGTTTGAGCCTAGTTGTTAGTACCCTAGCAATAATTTATACAGTGTAGAGCAGCAGGCAAAATTCCCTTAGTTCCTTTAGCTGCCACATTGGGTTCATCTCCACCTTTCCGAAAAGCAAGAAAACAAAGGCATCTATGAAACAATTTTTATAGTATCATATTTCTGACAATTCAAAAAAACATCCGACACATAATAATTAAATGATACATAAGACCTAACGATCAGAACAAAATAATAATACATAATAATTAAATGATAAAAATATTTAATAACGTATTAACTTAAATTATGAAAATTTCTTTGTACACTACATTTTTAGCTTCATTTGTTATTTGTCCATCCTCATTATAAACTAAAATCTTTAATAATTTTCAACATGTCACCCGTGAAATAGCAATATATAATTGTCCATTTGTAAAAACCGATTTCTTCAAAAATAACCTCACATGAGACAATGACTGGCCTTGACTTTTATTAATTGTCATGAAAAAGAGATTTTTACCTTCCTATACCACATATAAAACTTTATTAGCCTCCCTAATTAAGTTTCAACTTAATTACATGGGCATATACAATTTAATAATTATATACCAATAAGTATTAATGAGTATCCCTTTATAATAGAAATTTAATAGGGAATAAGTTATTTTCCCTTCCCTGCGCACTCTCTCTCTCTCTCTCTCTCTCGCCGTCTCTCTTTCTCTCTCTCCGCCTCTCTCTCATCCTCTTCTCTGTTCTTTCCCAAATTTTTCTCCCTTCATTTTTCTCTATTTTTATCCTCTCTCTTTTTTTTCCAGGGAATCATCTACGAATTTCAATTGTTTTAATATAGAGTTTTAACTTAGCAATTTCCTTTCATGTTGTACAATTGGTGTTCGAATTGAAATTATCAATCAATAAATTTTGAAGGTGTTTGACACTCCACCATTAACAACCATTAAAAAGCTTCGAAGCTTTAAATTCGAATTTGGGTTTCAAAAAATGTTATTTGTTTGGATCGGGTGTTGTTGCAAATGATTAGGAATATTTTTTGGAGTTTATATCACAATTTTGAGGGTGTTTGGCGAAGTTTAGAGTTGATTTTTGCTGGTTTTCTGTAACAGCTTTCATTAATGCTATCAAGCTTTCTTTCATTCTGAATTCTCATTTCTGTTCTCTCAATTGTTCTTGATATTGGTTTTCCCGTACGGCACTGACAATCTCGTCTAGCGTACGGAGGGGACCTCAGTTGGCGGACAGCAACTGCACTGACATCAGTTGCCTAGCCGTACGTCGCCCTTCCAAGGAATCTCAGGAAGGCGCCGCGTATCAGTCTCTGTAACGACCCGACCGGTCGTTTTGAGCATTTGCACTTCGCTCGCCAGTTCTCGGGCATGACTAGCCTCGTATGATGTATTATGAACTTACGTAAATCATCGGTTTTGGTTTTCAGGTTAATCGGAACAAATATGGAAGAATGATTCTCAACTTGAATGCTTTAAATTAGAAAGGTTTGACCAAGTTTTGACTTTTTAGTATTCGATCTCGGATTTGGATTTTTATGATTTGGTTAGCTCCTTTAGGTGATTTTGGACATGGGAGCGCATTCGGAATGTGATTTGAAAGTCCGTGGTAGAATTAGGCTTCAATTGGCGAAATTGGAAATTTTGCATTTCCCGATCGGCAGTGGAAATCTTGATATCGGGGTCGGAATGGGATTCTTGAAATTGGAGTAGGTCCGTTGTGTGTGTGACATGTGTGCAAAATTTCAGGTCATTCGGATGAGTTTTGATTGGTTTTTACAACGTTTGCGGAATTCGGAAGTTTTGAAATCCTTAGGCTTGAATCCGAGGGTGATTTGGTGTTTCGATCTTGTTTTGAGTGTTTCGAAGGTTGATATAAGTTTGAATGATGATATGTTACTTGTTGGTAGGTTTGGTCGAGGTCCCGAGGGCCTCGGGATGATTTCGAAGGGTTGCCGGAGAGTTGGAAAGATTGGAGTTGCAGCTGAAGCTGATGTTTTATGTCATAACCGCACCTGCGGATTGGGGACCGCAGGTGCGAGCCGCAGAAGCGGAAAGGAGACCGCAAAAGCAGCATTGGTCGCAAGAGCGAAGGGTTGGACCGCATCTGCGAAGCCCGCAGGTGCGAGACCTGGGGCACAGGTGCGGCGTCTGAGGACCTAAGTGAATTCCGCAGGTGCAGATTTGTGGGCGCAGAAGCGGCCCGCAGGTGTGAGCTATTGTCCTCAGATGCGGAAACCACTGGGCATAAACTATAAAAGCATCACTTCGCGAATTTCAGCCATTTTCTTCACATTTTTTGAATGACGTTGAAGCTTTTGAGGGTGAATTTGAGAAGGGATTCAAGGGTTAACAGCAAGGTGAGTAACTTGAGTCCTAAAACTTATATATGTGATGACTTCCCGTTGTTTAATCAAGGAATTTGTGGATGTCACGACCCTAAACCCATACCCGGTCGTGATGGCGCCTCTTATGAAGACAAGGCTAGCCGACACATTTCCAATCCAGTATTTAAGAAATTAAACAATAAGCATTACGTCTAAAGCATGATATAAACTCAAAAGTAACAATGACAATACAAAACAATTCGCGGAATACAACCCAACTCAGCCCGATACCGGGTGTCACTAGTCATGAGCATCTACTAATGTCTAAATACAACTGACGGAGTCTGAAATGTACTAAGTACAGACTAATAGAATAAAGAGAGAGAAAAGCAATGCTGTGAATGCCAGTAGCTACCTTGCTAAACTCCGGTGACTCTGCCTCAGCTCAGCCAATGCCCGTTACCGGGTGCTGAAGTACCTGAATCTGCACACAAGGTGCAGGGAGTAAAGTGAGTACTCCAACTCAGTGAGTAATATTCATAACTAAAGTCTGAATGGTAAGAAATCGCGGAAAGAGCATCAACATGCTGTATAGAAGCAGTTCAAAAAAAACCACTAAGAAAGCAATGAAGCTGCAAAATCCCTTAAAACATCTTAGCTCAGTTTAAACTTCTTTGAAAATGACTTTTTCAATAGTTACGCAAATGAATGCAGAACAACTAGTGCAGATAAGCACAGAAATCCGCCCCTCGGGCACAAATACACAATTAAGCAGGTAAATGACTGGCAAATAAGAAAGATAAGCACATAAGGTTCGCCCCTCGGGCACAATGTCAACAAATCCGCCCCTCGGGCAATCACATAGAACAATACCAACCCCTCGGGCAATAACATAGAACAACACAAGCCCCTCGGGCAATCACATAGAACAATACCAGCCCCTCGGGCTATATCTCATATCACAATGGGTACCCGCGCTCACTGGGGTGTGCAGACTCCTGGAGGGGCCCCTTACGGCCCAAGAGCAATAACAAGCCATCTCGTGGCATCAAAGCTAGGCCCTCGGCCTCATATCAATCAAGCCACCTCGTGGCGTAGTGAATTCCGCAGGTGCGGATTTGTGGGCGCAGAAGCGGCCCGCAGGTGTGAGCTATTATCCGCAGATGCGGAAACCACTGGGCATAAACTATAAAAGCATCACTTCGCGAATTTCAGCCATTTTATTCACATTTTTGGACGACGTTGAAGCTTTTGAGGGTGAATTTGAGAAGGGATTCAAGGGTTAACAGCAAGGTGAGTAACTTGAGTCCTAAAACTTATATATGTGATGACTTCCCATTGTTTAATCAAGGAATTTGTGGATGTCACGACCCTAAACCCAGACCCGGTCGTGATGGCGCATCTCATGAAGACAAGGCTAGCAGACACATTTCCAATCCAGTATATAAGCAATTAAACAATAAGCATTACGTCTAAAGCATGATATAAACTCAAAAGTAACAATGACAATACAAAACAATTCGCGGAATACAACCCAACTCAGCCCGATACCGGGGTGTCACTAGTCATGAGCATCTACTAAAGTCTAAATAAAACTGACGAAGTCTGAAATGTACTAAGTATAGACTAATAGAATAAAGAGGGACAAAAGCAATACTGCGAATGCCAGCAGCTACCTTGCTAAACTCCGGTGACTCTGCCTCAGCTCAACCAATGCCCGTTACCGGGTGCTGATGTACTTGAATCTGCACACAAGGTGCAGGGAGTAAAGTGAGTACTCCAACTCAGTGAGTAATATTCATAACTAATCTCTGAATGGTAAGAAATCGCGAAAAGTGCATCAACATGCTGTATAGAAGCAGTTCAAAAAAAACCACTAAGAAAGCAATGAAGCTGTAAAATCCCTTAAAACATCTTAGCTCAGTTTAAACTTCTTTGAAAATGACTTTTTCAATAGTTACGCAAATGAATGCAGAACAACTAGTGCAGATAAGCACAGAAATCCGCCCCTCGGGCACAAATACACAATTAAGCAGGTAAATAACAGGCAAATAAGAAAGATAAGCACATAAGGTTCGCCCCTCGGGCACAATGTCAACAAATCCGCCCCTCGGGCAATATCTCAGAACAGTACCAGCCCTCGGGTACCAGCCCTCGGGCTATATCTCACATCACAATGGGTACCCGCGCTCACTAGGGGTGTGCAGACTCCTAGAGGGGCCCCTTACGGCCCAAGAGCAATAACAAGCCATCTCGTGGCATCAAAGCTAGGCCCTCGGCCTCATATCAATCAAGCCACCTCGTGGCGTACATATCTCAGGCCCTCGGCCTCAAATCAGTATTAGTGTTTCCTCACAACATAGGCCCTCGGCCTTACTCAGTCAAAAATCCTCACAAGCCCCTCGGGCAATAGTAAAACAGTGTTTCTCATCCCAAACATCATTTAAAATATCATTTAAGTCTCAAAACTGAGTAAAAATGGCTGAGTAGTAAAACAGTGGAAAATAACATGACTGAGTTCAAGTAGTAAGTCAAAACAGTGACGAAAATATCAATAAAAAGCCCCGAAGGATTCAAATAGTTGGCACGAAGCCCAAATATGGCATTCAGCCCAAATCATAATGAAAGCAAATAAGTTTCAGTCAAATACGCGGTAAAATCATCAACCGGGACGGACGAAGTCACAATCCCCAATAGTGTACGACCCCACGCTCGTCAACAAGCATGTGCCTCACCTCAATATAGCACTACGATGTGCAATCCAGGGTTTCAAACCCTTAGAACATCAGTTACAATCATTACTCACCTCGATCCGGTCCAAACTCTAGCCCGCGATGCCTTTGCTCACACGAATCGACCTCCGGATGTTCCAAATCTAGCCACAATCAATTCAAAATCATTAAAATATGCTAAGAGAATGGAGCCCACTCGAAAATATCCAATTTACAACAAAAATCCCGAAATTGCTCAAATCCGGCCCCCGGGCCCACGTCTCGGAATCCGACAAAAGTCACATCAATAGAATCCTCGTCCTCACACGAGTCTACACATACCAAGAACATCAAAATCGGACCTCAATTGCCCCTTCAAATTTCCAATTAACACTCTCCAAAGTCAAGCCCTAATTTCCAAATTTTAGGCTTTAATTTCCACATATTTCATGATTAAACAATTAAGAATCAACATAGGATCGAGTATTGAGTTCACAAATCTTACCTCCAGGTGTTATGTCTTGAATCCCTCTTCAAATCCTCTCAAAAAGCTCCAAAATCGTCCAAAAATGGTGAAAGATAGCCCCAAAATCGCTGACAATGGCTATTTAAACATTCTGCCTAGGCATCAAAAACCTTCTTCGTGAACGCGGGATAACCATCGCGTTCGCGATGAACAAAAACAGCAGCCATCAAAAATGCTCTATGCGTTCGCGGCATCAACCTCGCGAACGCGATACATACTGGATACAAAGCTATGCGAACGCGTCCCAAGACTCGCGAACGCGATGAAGAAAAGTCCTCCTACCCAGCTGCTCCCACTTACTCTATGCGAACGCGACAGAGGCCTCGCGAACGCGGAGAATCAAACGTCACAACACCGCGAACACGACAGACAAAACGCGAACCCGAAGGCAAAATTAGTCGTCTCAGAAAACACCCTTCGCGAACGCGAAGAACAAATTGTCTGCAACACAAAACCAGCAAAACTGCCAAGTCCAAGGTCCAAAATTGATCCGTTAAACCACCCGAGGCCCTCGGGACCTCAACCAAACATGCCAACATACCCTATAACTTCATTCAAACTTGTTCAAACCTTCGGAACGCTCAAAACAACATCAAAACACCAAAATCACATCGGATTCAAGCCTAAGATTTTAAGAACTTCCAAATTACGCTTTTGATCAAAAACCCAACTAAACCACGTCCGAATGACCTGAAATTTTGCACACACGTCACAATTGAAACAACGGAGCTACTGCAACTCCTGGAATTCCATTGCAACCCCTAGTTCAAAATCTCACCTATCAACCGTAAAACGCCAAAAATCTCAATTTTGCCAATTCAAACCTAAACCTCCCACGGACTTCCAAAATTCATTCCGATCACACTTCCAAGTCCCAAATCACCTAGCGGAGCTAACCAAATCATAAAAATTACGATCCGAGATCATATACAAACAAGTCAAATCTTTGTCAAACCTTTCAAATTCTAGCTTCAAATTGAGAATTGTTCTTCCAAATTCATTCCGAGTACCCTGAAAGCCAAAACCAACAATTTACATAAGTCTTAATACATCATACGGGGCAGTTCATGCCTAAGAACTGACGAGCCAGGTGCAAAAGCTCAAAACGACCGGTCAGGTCGTTACATCCTCTCCCACTTAAACATACATTTGTCCGCGAACGTGCCCAGAGTTTTTCCAAAGGCCAACCAATCGCCGAATAACCTTACCATACATATACCCGGGGGTGATCCCACGTCACCCTATCTCATATAGGTCTGATAACACATTGTAACTGAAATTCCACAATCCAATCTAACCCATAAACCATAGAACCACATTTCCACTTCTGAAATCATCAATACGATCAGAATAACACATTTATACTGTGAATAAGTCCGAACAAGCTGTAACAAACCATATCTGCGACCTCAGGTGCAACTACATGAAACACCACATAACTCAAACGCTTGCAGCGATAATTCCTAATCACAGCAGCTGGCACAACAACCGAATACCGATAGAAAACCTCTCATCAACTGAAGTTTCATCCCAACACTTTCATATACTGCCAATGATAAATGAAACACGCAATAAACCATAACCACTCCTCTGATCGACCATTCATGAAGTCACTTCTCCCTTGTCAAGGACCATAGCGAATTTCCGAGCCGAACCTCGATATTATCCTTCCAACCTGCTGAAATCGAATCTGTTGTATTCATTAAAGATCCCAACGATCTCATCTAATCCAACCCAACAACTCTGGTGACATGACACCTCAATACAGACTAAAGCCACAACTTGCGCAATACGCGCACCAATAAGCAACAGTCCGAACATACTCAAATCATGAAGAATGACTCAATTGAAAGAGCTGTACCTCAAGCTCACCATGCTCGAAACCGACAACACGTGTAATTTGATGTCTGGAACCAAAGCAAATCGTCATACCCACGGCGAAGCAAATAACATACACCACACAAACCGGAAAGGACATATCCGATACGCCATTCACCGAGCAACACCCAAATTACTCTTCCCGCTCGACTTCCACTATGAAACCCCAATAGAACAGCACTACATGTGCCTGTAATCAACAAATCATAACACCTCGCAACACGGAAAGGTAACTCATAGATCTCCCCAGATTACTGATATGCTCAATAACAATCGAATCAACACATCCCTCAACAATACAATTCGGAGCCAACCAAGCCGACTCAAGTTAGAACACGCATCCACATTGGCCTGCCAACGAACTCTTTATCAAGGAAATCCTGAAGCTGTTCCTTCAACTCCTTTAACTCTGTCGGTGCCATACGATATGGTGCCCGGCGTCAAATCCATACCGAAATCAACTACCTTGCCCGGCGACATGCCCGGCCACAAGAAACACATCCAAAAAGTCCCTCACCACCAGAACTGAATCAATGTGAGGAGCCTCTGCACTGACATTCATCACGAGAGTCCAAATACGAAAAACAATCCTTCCCAGCCACCCGCTGGGTCTTTGGAATATAAAACCACCCTACCAAGAACATAATCCGCCGAACCTCGCCACTCAATACGTGGCATTCCCGGCATCGCCAACATCGCTGCCTTAGCGCAATAGCTCAGAATGATACAACACTGAGACAACCAGCCCATACCCAATATCACATCCAAAATCTAGCATATCAAGTAGCAAAAGGTCTCCTCGGGTCTCCAAACCCCGATAGTCACTAAACAGTGCTGATACACACGAACCCCAATCACAACATAGCCTGAATATGAGAACTTCCAGTCTCCAACTCCATATAGCACAAGAATCACCATACCTGATCCCAGTTCCGTCGTCCGAATACATACCACATCTTTAACACCCAATCATTCCACGAGAGATACTCTAACATTCTTCTGTACCTCCAAGCAAACTCGGATATCAGCAGTCGATCTACAAGAAAGTGCCGCAATACTACCGAAGTACCATTAACTTAATCACATTTCCTTTTCTGAAATATATACCCTCGTCAAATTACCTCCAACTAGCAATACCATTTCCTTAATCATCTGAAGATCATTTCCCTAATTATCTGAAACTGCCCGTGCTGCCTAAGAATTTTATGGCCTTCTATTCGGAATTGAACTGTAACCTTACACACGCAAATCCCAATCCTCCACACATACCGCATATACCAATCCATACTAAAATAACATGAGAATTTCATATCCCTTCCGAGCCACAAGCAACTATGTACTCAACCAACCAAGAACTTTCCATTGATCCCATTCGGAAGAAATCACTACACGTCCCCTGCTCCTCATGCCAACAGAAAATATACATCTCTAGCCACGGTAGGAAACAACAAGAACTCTCCGACTCCCCTTTGCACAAACAAGCCTGTCAGGACTGAATCCTCCTAACTCAACCAACCTACGCAGGACACTAAAACCCAGGAGCATTGCCACGAAATACCTGTAGAAACTCATTACCTTGTAAACACCCAAAGAACTAATCATATCCTTACCATACAGATCTGGCCTACTAGCAAGCTATCCCATCTATCTGAGCTCCCTTTTGATTTACCTTCACTCAATTCTCCTTCTTACTGTAACATCACAATTCCTCAACCCCAAACTCACCACATGAGACCCAAGCATAATACCACACGGCCTAAGGCTCACAACCCGCTGAATACTCTTTTAAATGTTCCCAAAAGCACCACATTCCAGATACCTACCCCGAAAGGACTTACTGCGAATCCAAAGCCATTACCTTCACCTTCCCGATACTGATATATAGAATCCCGTAATTAATATAGAAAATACCACAAGTCTTGCCATCTTCCACTGAAAACTCAATTTCTAGCCACAAGTACAACTTGAAAGCCTCCAATCATTGCATGTAAAATTGAACACAATGGAACCAGTCTCTAGATTCATCCACTCTACTCAAATCGCAGTTAGATTGATTAAACGAACCGAACAACTTGTGCTTCATTAGCACTCCGACACTGCAGAATGTAACCTCATTCCAATATAACCGAGCAACTTCCTGCCCTATGCACCGAGAATTCCTTACCCACAACAACTCAAGCCATTCCCCGATTCTCATTCACCCATAAAGCATAACATAACCTTTATTGAAATTTTCTTTACTCGAGCTATAACCGATTCACAAATACGCCTCGAACTGGAACCATTATAGCACATAAACGTGCAATCAATTATTCAATAGTAGACTCCCCCACTTGGCTCGAAGCCATAGATCAAAACACACACCATAACTCATAACGCATATACTTTGTTGCTGCCATAATACCATAGTGAGACTTACCCAATCCTTCATAAGCTCGTGGAACACAGACCATCTGGTACTTCATATCTTCTGCAAATCTCGTATTTACTCTCGTAACAATTAAACCTACTCTTTTGAGCGACCCAAATTAAATTTCAACACATATATTTCACTTGTAAATGGGATCTTCTAACAGACAACATAAGGATCACAAAACTCCAGAACACTTCGCAGGAGATAACCTACCTGCTTCGCCTTAAACTAACATTTATGTATACCTTCCACCGTCATAACTATTGCGCAGTCACTTAGACTTTCCTGAGTCTGAATTCATACCTCAACGTGATATTTGCTTCACTCCTAACTAGGAAACATGAAAAGATTCTTCACACGCCCATAACTTGGGGCTATACCTCGAATCAAGATGGAATTCAAGCATCTAATAGTTCTTCTATCCTCCAGCAGACCCTTCTCGTCGCTTCCAAATCATATGGATACATCTCGCAGTACCAACATACTCATCACATAGCCATCCAGCCGTCACTTCCACCAATAGGGACACTACCGAACGTATAAGTTCAAAACACTTGCTCACAATGTCAGCACCTCGGTGCTCAAGCTATAGGCAAAAATCCGGCCTCAAGTCCTCCAGACTGGCCCAACATCAACTCTCAAAGATTACATCTCGCCCCTCGATCAGGGAATCACCACCGATCGATGCACATCTGATACTGAGCGCTCATGCGCGCATACGAACGCGTGGAAGGAATTCAAAGAGTTACATTTCAAGCTAAATCAAAGACGCACGATAAGAATTCAAGAATGTGAAGTTTTCCTAAAGGTTCTACAGCCTCTCGAGGATAAATACAAACGTCTCTGTACCGATCCGCGAGACTCTACTAAACCTGCTCATGACTCGTGAGACCTATGTAACCTAGGCTCTGTTACCAACTTGTCACGATCCAAAACCCAGACCCGGTCGTGATGGCGCCTCTCGTGAAGACAAGGCCAGCGGACACATTTCCAATCCAGTCTTTAAGCAATTAAACAATAAGCATTACATCTAAAACATGATATAAACTCAAAAGTAACAATGAAAATACAAAACAATTCACGGAATACAACCCAACTCAGCCCGATACCGGGGTGTCACTAGTCATGAGCATCTACTAAGATCTAAATACAACTGACGAAGTCTGAAATGTACCAAGTACAGACTAATAGAATAAAGAGGGAGAAAAGCAATGCTGCGAACGCCGACAGCTACCTTGCTAAACTCCGGTGACTCTGCCTCAGCTCAGCCAATGCCCTCTACCGGGTGCTGAAGTACCTGAATCTGCACACAAGGTGCAGGGAGTAAAGTGAGTACTCCAACTCAGTGAGTAATAATCATAACTAAAGTCTGAATGGTAAGAAATCACGAAAAGTGCATCAACATATTGTATAGAAGCAGTTCAAAAAAAACCACTAAGAAAGCAATGAAGCTGTAAAATCCCTTAAAAAAGCTTAGCTCAGTTTAAACTTCTTTGAAAATGACTTTTTCAACAGTTACGCAAATGAATGCAAAACAACTTGTGTAGATAAGCACAAAAATCCGCCCATCGGGCACAAATACATAATTAAGCAGGTAAATGACAAGCAAATAAGAAAGATAAGCACATAAGGTTCGCCCCTCGGGCACAATGTCAACAAATCCGCCCCTCGGGCAATATCTCAGAACAGTACCAGCCCCTCGGGCAATCACATAGAACAATACCAGCCCCTCGGGCAATAACATAGAACAATACCAGCCTGTCGGGCAATCACATAGAACAATACCAGCCCCTCGGGCTATATCTCACATCACAATGGGTACCCGCGCTCACTGGGGGTGTGCAGACTCCTGGAGGGGCCCCTTACGGCCCAAGCGCAATAACAAGCCATCTCGAGGCATCAAATCTAAGCCCTCGGCCTCATATCAATTAATCCACCTCGTGGCGTACATATCTCAGGCCATCGGCCCAATTCAGTATCAGTGTTTCCTCACAACATAGGCCCTCGGCCTTACTCAGTCAAAAATCCTCACAAGCCCCTCGGGCAATAGTAAAACAGTGTTTCTCAGCTCAAACATCATTTAAAATATCATTTAAGTCTCAAAACTGAGTAAAAATGGCTGAGTAGTAAAACAATGGAAAATAACATTACTGAGTTCAAGTAGTAAGTCAAAACAGTGAGGAAATATCAATAAAAAGCCCCGAAGGGTTCAAATAGTTGGCATGAAGCCCAAATATGGCATTCAGCCCAAATCATAATGAAAGCAAATAAGTTTCAGTCAAATACGCGATAAAATCATCAACCGGGACGGACCAAGTCACAATCCCCAATGGTGACGACCCCACGCTCGTCAACAAGCGTGTGCCTCACCTCAATATAGCACTACGATGTGCAATCTGGGGTTTCAAACCCTCAGAACATCAGTTACAATCATTACTCACCTCGATCCGGTCCAAACTCTAGCCCGCGATGCCTTTGCTCACTCGAATCGACCTCCGGATACTCCAAATATAGCCACAATCAGCACAAAATAATTAAAGTATGCTAAGGGAACGGAGCCCACTCGAAAATATCCAATTTACAACAAAAATCCCGAAATTGCTCAAACTCGGCTCCCGGGCCCACGTCTCGGAATCCGACAAAAGTCACATAAATAGAATCCTCGTCGTCACACGAGTCTATAAATACCAAGAACATGAAAATCGGACCTCAATTGCCCCTTCAAATTTTCAATTTACACTCTCCAAAGTCAAGCCCTAATTTCCAAATTTTAGGCTTTAATTTCCACATATTTCATGATTAAACAAGTAAGAATCAACATAGGATCGAGTATTGAGTTCACAAATCTTACCTCTAGGTGTTATGTCTTGAATCCCTCTTCAAATCCTCTCAAAAAGCTCCAAAATCGTCCAAAAATGGTGAAAGATAGCCCCAAAATCGCGGACAATGGCTATTTAAACATTCTGCCCAGGCATCAAAAACCTTCTTCGCGAACGCGGGATAACCATCGCGTTCGCGATGAACAAAAACAGCAGCCATCAAAAATGCTCTATGCGTTTGCGGCACCAACCTCGCGAATGCTATACATACTGGATACAAAGCTATGCGAACGCGTCCCAAGACTCGCGAACGCGATGAAGTAAAGTCCTCCAACCCAGCTGCTCCCACTTACTCTATGTGAACGCGACAGAGGCCTCGCGAACGCGGAGAATCAAACATCACAACATCACGAACGCGACAGACAAAACGCGAACGCGAAGGCAAAATTAGCCGTATTTAAAAACACCCTTCGCGAACGCGAGCCCCCGACCGCGAACGCGAAGAACAAATCATGTGCAACACAAAACCAGCAAAACTGCCAAGTCCAAGGTCCAAAATTGATCCGTTTAACCACCCGAAACTCACCCGAGGCCCTCGGGACCTCAACCAAACATTCCAACATACCCCATAACTTCATTCAAACTTGTTCCAACCTTCGGAACGCTCAAAACAATATCAAAACACCAAAATCACATCGGATTCAAGCCTAAGAATTTCAACAACTTCCAAATTACGCTTTTGATCAAAAACTCAACCAAACCACGTCTGAATGACCTGAAATTTTGCACACACGTCACAATTGACACAACGGAGCTACTGCAACTTCCGGAATTCCATTCCGATCCCTATATCAAAATCTCACCTATTAACCGAAAAACGCCAAAATCTCAATTTCGCCAATTCAAGCCTAAACCTCCCACGGACTTCCAAAATGCATTCCGATCACACTCCCAAGTCCCAAATCACCTAGCGGAGCTAACCAAATCATAAAAATTTCGATCCGAGATCATATACAAATGAGTCAAATCTTGGTCAAACCTTTCAAATTCTAGCTTCAAACTAAGAACTGTTCTTCCAAATTCATTCCGATTACCCTGAAAGCCAAAACCAACAATTTAACATAAGTCTTAATACATCATACAGGGCAGGTCATTCCCGAAAACTGACGAGCCAGGTGCAAAAACTCAAAACGACCGTCGGGTCGTTACGGTGGAAAACTTAGTGATGAAATTGGGAGATTAGAGCTTGAAATTGGAGAGTTTAAATTGGGGATTTGAGGGGCCATTTGAGGTCCAATTTTGATGATTTTGGTATGTATAAACTCGTGAGAGGATAAGGATTTAAGTATTGTGATTTTTATCAGATTCTGAGACGTGGGCCTGGGGGTCAGGTTTGGCCAATTTCGGGAATTTTGATTAAATTTGATAATTTTCGAATGGGCTTTGTTCCTTTGGCATGTATTGATGATATGATTCTGATTTGGATAGATTCGGGGCGATTTGAGGCCGAGTCGAGAGGCAAGGGCATTGCGGAGTAGATTTTCATCCGGTTCGAGGTAAGTAACTTTTGTAAATCTAGACCTGAGGGTATGAAACCCCGGAATTTCGTACTACTTTGATAAATGAGGTGACGCACATGCTAGGTGACGGGCGTGTGGGTATGCACCCGTAGGGATTGTGACATGGTCCGTCCCGTGGCAACTGTAGAGTTTCATATTTTGATAAACTCTATATGATATCTATGTATTTTAGAACTAATTCTGTTAACTTGGGCTAAATGCCATGTTTGGGGCCTTGTGTCGTACTGTTTGGACCCTCAGGGGTATTTTACTACTATCCTTACATTGTTTTGATTCGAAAACATATCCTCAGTCATGATTTTTACCTATTTATTGTTTGATTCAGTTTCATTACTCTATTTCTAAATATATGAAAGTTGTTTGGGCTGAGTTCCCTGATTTTTCACAGAAATGCACGAGCGGTTTGTGAGGTTGTTGACTGAGAGAGGTCGAGAGCCTGATTGTAACGACGCGACCGGTCGTTTTGAGCTTTTGCACTTTGCTCGCCAGTTCTCGGGCATGACTAGCCCCGTGTGATGTATTATGACTTATGTAAATCATCTGTTTTGGTTTTCAGGATAATCGGAATGAATTGGGAAGAACAGTCCTCAGTTTGAAGCTTGAAATTTTGAAAGGTTTGACCAAGTAACAGGAAGAATTGCGATGGAGAGTGTGTATGAATAAGAGCAAGAGTTTGTATGTGTTTCTGTGTCTTTCTATGTGTGTTCGTGTGTTTGAAAGAAGTCAGAATGGGGGAATTATATAGCACTTAGCAGGGTGAAACAAATAAGGCAAAGAATAATTCAGAGTTCATAAATAAGGTATACAAATAAAATCAACCAGTTAATTAAGGCTAAACCCAACTAATTAGTACAACAGAATCCGAAAAAACATCCCTTAACTTAGGGAGAATCAATTAGCAGCCAAATTAGAGGTTAAACAAGGCAATAAAATTAATCAAAGACCATCTAGGAGTCGGCTAAAGCAATCAAATCCCATAAATCTGGTTAATAAACTAATTAAGGCAAGTAGTACCAATTAGGAGTCACAAATAAGGAAAAAAAATCACAAAGAAGTATCAATCTCGGAAAAAAAAATAATTTGAACCCTAATAAAATCAATCAATCTCTTCTAATTGACAGAGATGAAAATAACGGGCAAATATTGAAATAAGAAGAAACCCTAGGGTTTAGAAGATAGGCATGAAAAATCAGTCGAACCAGTAAAGAGAATCAAATTTAAACACTTAGAAACTTTAAAACCCTTTTGCAGAGAACTTAAAGATGAAACTCTAGTTTTAGAAAAATATTAAAATCGGTTAATGATAAGGAAGAAACAGAAGGTTTTGAAGAAAAATACCAGATAAACTTAAAATCATTTCAGATCTACAAGGATCTGAATAGACTCAAGTAGAAAGAGATAAGGATTTTGAAGAAAGGAACGAGGTGAGAAAAATCCAGTTAAGAGCCGGAATTTCAAGCCATAAACATAAAGATAACAATACTCACAGACATAGCGATGAACACAAAGCAGGTTCATCAAAGAAATGGAGAGTTTAGTTCGACTCTGAGTTGAATCCCTTTGAGATTCCTTCAAACCACGAAGAAATCGAACAACCAGTGAAGGTTAGAGGCCGTCTAGGGCCTAAAATCAATGGGAAACCCCGTGGAACGGAGGGTTTTCCGATGACGGCGGCTAGGGTTAGGGGAGAGTCTGAGAGAAAAAAGAGGAGGGAAAGGAAACGGGGCGGCGGAATGAGTGAAATGGGTAGGGTTTAGGGGTGTTAGGTGTAATTAAAAAAGGCAATTGATCCTGGACCGTTGATCTTTTGAGATTAACGGCCAGGATTTGATCTGAGGGGGGTTAGGCGGGTTAGGAAATGGGTCAAGGTATTTGGGCTATGGGTATTTTAATTGGGCTAAGGGTAAAATTTGGGCTAGGTCCGAAATTAAAACAAAATTAAAAGAGGCTATTTGTTAAATACCCAATTATTTCATAAAATAATTTGTAAAATAGCTAATAAATGATAAAAAAAAATGCTATTTATGCATGAAAATATTTTAAAATAATTACTTAATATTATAAAAATACAGAATGTCATTTTCTTATAAAAATAAGGTAATTACGCACTTGTGGGCTATTATTGCAAAGTTATTACAATTATAACCCTAAAATGTAAATGGCTATTCATGGAATTATTAATGCTTAGTATAAATATAAATGATAAAATTAAGCAATAAAATTATCATAAAACCGTTTGTGATGCAATTAGTAATTATTGGTTAATAAAATGCTAGAATAAATTAATTAAAATCCTTTTAAAATTACATAAAATGGAAAAATGCTAGTTGATGCTCATGCACTATTTTGTAAGTATATATGCATTTCAAAACATATGAGGGAAAAATTGGGTATCAATAGTGGGCCCGGGGGTCAGGTTTGGCATATTTCAAGAATTTTGATTAAATTTGATAATTTTCGCATGGGGTTTGTTCCTTTGGCATGTATTGATGATAGGATTCTGATTTTGGATAGATTCGGGGCGATTTGAGGCCGAGTCGAGAGGCTAGGACATTGTGGAGTAGATTTTCGTCCGGTTTGAGGTAAGTACCTTTTGTAAATCTAGACCTTATGGGCGTGCACCCGTAGGGATTGTGAAACACCAGAGTTTCGTACTATTTTGATAAATGAGGTGACGCACATGCTAGGTGACGGGCATATGGGCGTGCACCCGTAGGGATTGTGACATGGTCCGTTCCGTGGCAACTGTAGAGTTGCATATTTTGATAAACTCTATATGATATCTATGTGTTTTAGAACTAATTCTGTTAACTTGGGCTGAATGCCATGTTTGGGGCCTTGTGTCGTACTGTTTGGACCCTCAGGAGTATTTTACTACTATCCTCACAATGTTTTGATTCGAAAGCATATCCTCAGTCATGATTTTTACCTGTTTATTGTTCGATTCAGTTTCATTACTCTATTTCTAAATATATGAAAATTGTTTGGGCTGAGTTTCCTGATTTTTCACTGAAATGCCCGAATGGTTTGTGAGGTTGTTGATTGAGAGAGGCCGAGGGCATATNCTGCACAGCCCCAGTGAGCGCAGTCGACTATATATATATATCGGGCTACACGCCGCAACGATATATGGATCGGGCTGCACACCGCAGCAATATGTTGGATCGGGCTGCACGCCGTAGCGATATAGCGATTGGGCTGTAAGAGCCCCTCCAGAGTCTGCACACCCCCAGTGAGCGCAGTCGGCTATATATTCATGGATCGGGATGCACGCCGTAGCGATTATTATACGGTACCTATTGAGTGTGAGTGTTGGTTGATGAGTGTTGAGCCACGAGTGACTGAGAGGCTTGCCCGAGGGGCTATATATGAGCGATACTTGCCCGAGGGGCTATATATGAGCGATACTTTCCCGAGAGGCTATATATGAGCGATACTTCGCCCGAGAGGCTATATATATGAGTGACACTTCGCCTTAGGAGTTTGTTTATGAAATTACTGTTTTCACTCCTCTTCTTTTATATTGAGCCTTTATTGAAAATGTTGAACAAATGTTTTATATGATTTTCATTGAAACTGGAGTTTTACGAGATATCTTGACTAGGATACTGATTTGGCCTTTGTTATTTTTCACTGAGACTTTATATTGTGAACTTTATGTGATTTTACTGCTCGTCACTGCACTCAGCCTTTATTTATGATTGTTACTTACTGAGTTGGCGTACTCACATTACTCCATGCACCTTGTGAGCAGATTCGGGTATTTCTGAACCCGGAAACGGGTGTTGATTACTCAGTGGAAGGTTCATCGGAGTTAGCAAGGTAGCTGCCTGGCGATCGCAGCCCTGCCTTCCTCCCTCCTTATTCTCCCTTAGCTGTATTCAGTGATTTTCCCGGCCATATTGGTCTTGATGTTGTCATGCGATTGTAGTAGATGCTCATGACTAGTGACACCCCGATGTCGGGCTTTCTTTCCGCACTGTTGTTTAGTTTTAAAAACTTTATAAAGGTTTATTGTTAAATAGCTTTGATTTTATCCTAAGAATGAAAATACTGATTGGTTTTGGGATTGTGTCGGCTGGCCTAGTTCCATGATAGGCGCCATCACGACTGGGTTGGTTTTGGGGTCGTGACAAATTCGAAGAAGACATGCCATACAATATAGTTGTATATAAATTGTATTTAAGTTGTATTCTGTTGTAGTTTTATTTTTTTATTTAAATATTGTATGAAAGTTGGAAATTAGTTGTATATTGTATGAATCGTTGTATGAAATTTATATTTAAGTTATAAATAATATTTTTTTTATAGATAAGTTGTTGATATGTATCAAAATTATATTAAGAGAGGAGTTTTAACTGGAATTTCAGAGAACTCACCGCATATAAATGTATACAAATCATATACAAAATACGTACAAAAGACATATTGTATAAAATTTGTATTAAAATTATACATAAGTTGTATGATGTTGTAGTTATATTTAGTTGGTAAGAATGATGTATGAAAGTTGTAGATAAGTTATAAATAAGTTGTATATTGAATACAAATCATTCTTCCATTAGCTTTGTTAATTCCAACAAATGTAAAGCTAGAAATTTAATATGTAGGTATTATGAAATTCTCATAGTTTCATCAAAATAAGAGGTTTTAAAGTCCAAATGTTAGTTTTCAATACTTTGACTGACCTTCTGTAACAACCCGATCGGTCGTTTTAAGCTCTAGCGCGTCATTCAGCAATTTGAGGCCTTAAGTAGCTTCACTTCAGGTATTATGACTTGCACGTGTGGTCGGAATTGAATTTCGGAAAGTTTGGAGTTAATTCAAATGGAAAATTCTTATTTCGGAAGCTTTAAGTTGGAAGAGTTGACTAAGGTTTGACTTTTGAGTAAACGACTTCGGAATTGGGATTTAAATGTTCCAATAGGTTCGTATGATGATTGTGGACTTGGGCGTATGCCCGGATCGGGTTTTGGATGACCCGGGAGCGTTACGGCGCTTATTATGAAAAGTTGGCATTTTGGAAGAATTTCATGAATTTGGGTTGAAGTATATTTTAATGTTATCGATGTCCGTTTGGGATTCCGAGCCTGGGAATAATTTCGTATATAGATTCTGGTCTTAGGAGCGCGTCCGGATGTGGATTTAGAAGTCCGTAAGTCATTTCGGGGTCGTTTGGCGAAAGCTGGAAGTTGAAGTTTTTTGGAAGTTTGACCGGGAGTGGACTTTTGATACCAGGGTCGGTTCCGATTCCGGAAGTGGGAGTAGGTCTGTAATATCAATTATAACTTGTGTGCAAAATTTGAGGTCAATCCGAATTGATTTGATAGGTTTCGGCATCGAATGTGGAAGTTGGAATTTGTTAGTTTCATTAGGTTTGAATTGGGGTGTGATTCGTGTTTTTAGCGTTGTTTGATGTGATTTGAGTCCTCGACTACGTCCGTGATATGTTTTGAGACTTGTTGGTATGTTCGGACGGGGTCCGAGGGGCTCGGGTGAGTTTTGGGGTGGTTTCGGACCATTTCTAGGCCATTCTTAGTTGTTGGTTTTTGGCTAGTGCAGTGTGCTATGAGATCGCGGGGAATTGGCCACGATCACGATGAGTAAAATGGGAGAAATTGGCCAATGATTCGCGATAGCGGAAGACATATCGCGATCGCGTAGAGGAAACTTTCTGCTGCACTAACCCGACTTTGAAAGCTTATATCTCGTTATCTATAAAGAATTTGGAGATGATCCAAAAAAGAAAGTAATAGCCCTTTGTGTCTAGTTTACATAAATCAAACCATTTGGTATTTGCAGATCTGTACAAAAAGTTATGGTTGGTACACTATAGGCTGTCCAGGAAGATGTTTGGAAATCGCGAAGAAGAAATTTGTGTTGTACAGGGCTGACTTTGGAAGCTTATATCTCTAAATCTATAAGGCATTTGGGAGATGACCATAACATGAAAGTTTTATATCTTGGTGTCTAGTTTTCAGAATGTTAAACCATGTGTTATTCGGAGTTTTGCACAAAAAGTTATGACCATTACACTAGAGGTTGTCCGGAAGAGTCGGAGAAGGATGTTGGAAAAATTTGTTCTTCGCGATCGTGGGAGAATGGCCGCGATCCGATTGAGTAAAAAAATGCTGGAAATTTTTGTGCTTCGCGATCACGGTTGTTTGGCCGCAATCACATAGGGTAAATGACTAGGCAGCAGATTTAAGTTCTGAAATTCGTCCCATTTTCCATTTTTAACGATTTGGAGCTCGGGAAAGAGCGATTTTTGAGAGATTTTCAAGGGAAAACATTGGGGTTAGTGTTCCTTATCCTATATTGATTATATTTCATGATTCCATACTTAATTACATCATGAATCCGTGAATTAATGGAAGAAAAATCAGATTTTTATAAAATCTTCCAAAAATGTAAAATGAAGATTTGAAAGGCAATCCGATGTCGGAATTTGATAATTTTTGTATAGTTGGACTCGTCTCGGAATGGGGATTTCGTGAGTTTTTTCGAGATTCGAGACGTGGGTCCCACTGTTGAATTTTGAGATGAATTTTGGAGTTTTATTCGAAATATTAGTAATTTCATATGGAATTAATTCCTACGATTCGTGTGAATATATTGAATTGTTTGTGACTAGATTTGATGCTTTTGGACACCAATTTGTGAGGCAAAGGTTTAATTGAATCTTAAATTTGATTGTGAAGTGAGGTAAGTCTCCTGTCTAACTCTGCGAGGGGGAAACTACCCCTTAGGTGATATTTATTGTTATGTTCAACTAGTTGTGGGTGCTACGTACGCACGAGGTGACGAGAGTTCGAACGTAGCTAAAGCATGTTTATGGCCGGGTAGACTTAAGATTTTATCATGCAATATTTGAATTACTTGAACTTATTCTGTTGGCTTAATTAATTGAAAATATAATTGAAATAGATTTACAAATAAAAGTATCAGGCCAAACTTTATCACCTTGAGTTGTTGCCAAGATATTCGATAAATGCAAAGGGGTGTACTATTTATTGTGATCATGTACCGAATTGTAAACACGTATCTTGTGATTCGGAAACTTCCTTCCTTTCTTGTGGAGTGGGACGAATGCCTCGGTAGTATATAGATGCATCTATGGTTCGTGCCGCTCGACCCTTGGCAGTGTACACATTATTCTAGATCGGGCCAAACAACCTCGGCAGAATCGTGCGCGATATCGCTAGTAGTCCGAATATTCACGAGATAAACCTTCCACTGATGCCCGACATTTTATGGCATTTCTTACTTAATTGGTATTGACACTTGGCATATTTCTGAGATATTTAGGCAGGATACATGATCGATAAAATTATGCTTTAAAGGAAATAATTGGAAGATTATGTAACTTACATATTTACCCTATCTTTGTTGTATGATTCATATATGCTTATGTTTTATTATATTTCTATATTGGACCTATAGTAAGTGTCGATGTTGAGCCCCTCGTTACTACTTCTCCGGGGTTAGGCTAGATACTTATTGGGCATGTGTTGATTTACGTACTCATGCTGCACTTCTGCACTAAATGTGCAGGATGTGAAAGGTCATTTGATGATCATCTTGCCGCGTAGGCGCACCGGTTGAGGAGACTTTATGTGAGCTGCACTCCAGGCTACGCAACGCAGTCCACCGAGTCTCCATTGTATTGTCTATTTTTATTCTGTCTTATTACATTCGAGACAGATGATGTATATTTATTGTATTCTTCAGAAAAATGCTCATGCACTTGTGACACAGGATTTTGGGGGTTTCTACTAGAGGTTTAGCATGATGGTTCATGGAATTTTTATTATTTCACCCTATAAAATCCTATTTGGTACTATTTAATTAATGGAAATTGTGATTTCAAAGTAATAAAATGAGTAATTAAACTGATAAATCAACGTTGGCTTGCTTGACCGTGGCGTTAGGCGCCATCACGACCTATTGTGGATTTTGGGTCGTGACACCTTCAAAAACCAAAGCACACCAAACGCTCTAACACAAAGTCAACAATGGCGTATCTAAATTGTTAACATGTAAATTCGCTATTTAAAAGAAATTGTGATCAATTCAACCAATAGTAATGCTGAAATTTTCCTAGTAGATATCGGAGAAGGCCGGAAATGGAGGTCAAACGAAGGGCGGTGAAGAACCTCGTTACGAAGTTGAGTTCCGTCTCTGAGCAGACACGAACAGAAGCAATTTGCGAGCTAAGATTGATGTAAGGCCCAGGAAGATTTCGCTAAGTAATTTAAGGTTTCGTGGTGCCAAGGTAGGCTAATATATTGTATTTTCGGAGTTTTTGGGTTGAACAGTGCGTTGGGGAGTTGAAAGTTTTCAACCTCGCAAGGCCAGGTCTGTAGCACGCTAGACTGTGCTATATCTCTCGCGAGGCCAGGTCTGTAGCACGTTAGACCATGCTATATCCCTCGCTAGGCCAGGTCTATAGCACGCTAGACCGTAATATATCCCTCACGAGGCCTAGTCTATAGCTCGGTACAGAGCATGCCTAGCCTGGTCTGTAGCTCGCTACAGAGTGTGCCTAGCCTGGTTTGTAGCCCAGTCCGGAATTTGGAGGGTCCATTCTTCTATCTTTATAACCCGACCCTATCTCATTAAATAGACGCAAGGGACCATTTTTGAAGGGTATATCTGATGATTTTAGAGAGAGGTAAGAGAAACTTAGAGAGAGAAAGAGGGAACCTAGCATTACAATCATCCAATCTTGCTCAAATCTTCAAGAATCAAGAAAGCTACCCACTAGATTAGCATCTGTCCGGGTAAGTCCTACTTCTAAGCTTTCATGCAAGAGGTTAAGAGTCCAAATATATTGTGGGGTTAGAAATAGGTCATGCATGTGGCACTAGGTTGTAGTATGTGGAATCTATGAAGGGATTATAATTTTAGGTCCTTGTAGTCTATTTTTTATGATTCATATTTGACAAAATTCCTAGGACAGTTACACCATGGAAATCCTTCTAATTATTAACCGATTTTCGCTATCTTCCTATAGATTGTTATTGCTAGAAGTGTTGGTGCGTTGTAGTAACTTAAGAAAAGCTCAAACAAGGTATGTTGGCTAAACTTTCTCTCTCGGAATCGAATTCCATACTTTTTCCGTAAGTTCAAGTATGGTTGGCTCAAAATCCCTAATTTCTATATTCCGGGTCCTCTATAAACTTGATTATTCTGAATGAGCTTATATAGAAAGATAGATGTTCAAAGTATGGTTTTCTTATTAAATTAGTATGGCTTTGAGTCGTATTTTTAAATGAAAACTAGTATACCAATTGGGTGAGGAAAACTCGACATGTTTAGCCTAATTGTGCCTATGTGTACCAATGACTTGAGTGAGTATGTCTTGTTGTTAATAATCTATAAAGATGTAATAAGGATTATGAAATGAGCCTCGACTCAACTGTTCAAAAATGACTTCAAAAATAGAATGGCCTAAAGGCTTTTGTACTCAAATTATGCTCATAAGTGGTTGTTTTTAACTAATGCTTTGCCTTATAAATATATCCAATGTGACCTCTTATATACTCTGGCATTGAAATTGTACATTTTCGTGATTGGAAAAGAGTAATTCAAGAATAGTTGGTGCATTGCTTGTTTATGACTATGATGTGTGTTTCTATCGCTCGTTGGTATGTCCCTTCTTTGGGAAGAATCCTTTGTGTTTAAAGTTTCTATTACTAATGAACTTGAGGTATATAATTTCTGAAATACTCTATATGTTGGTCATTGGTGGTGATCCTTGAAATTAAATGAAGTAAAAGTATGGAATATAAAATGCGGCCATCGTGCCATGAATAAAGAATCTTGTGAAAGGCCCAAAGAGCCAAGAAAATATTGTTAATGTGGATGGTTGAAAATACTAATAAAGATCTACACAATGTGAAAAGTTCTGAGATGAATCTCATGGAAAACGAATTTGGGCGATGTGCCATTAAAATCGACTTATTCGTTCACCAGGCACGTGTTAAAGTAATGTTAATCATGTCACTTAAGTTTACATATGGTCTTGTGCATAATGAGGTGGTATGTGATTATATGGACGGTCTATGAAATGCACAGGTGTACTATATATGTGATCCTATGGACGATCTATGAAACGCATAGGTGTATAATATAATATGTGAACCCTATAGACGGGCTATGAAATGCATAGGTGTATAATATAATATGTGAACCCCGTGGACGGGCTATGAAACGTATAGGTGTATAATAATATGTGAACCCTATGGACGGGCTATGAAACGCATGGGTGTATAATATAACATGTGAACCCTATGGACGGGCTATGAAATGCATAGGTGTATAATATATTATGTGAACCCTATGGACGGGCTATGAAACGCATAGGTGAATAATATAATATGGGAACCCTATGGATAGTCTGTGAAACGCATATCCAGTATGAACAATAGATGCAACTTCCATTGCCCTTGTTTGTACATGTTCCATTTACATTATATTTTGGGTCTCACGCATATTTCAAATGGCACACTTGATCCCAAAAGATGTTCGAATGAAGTAAGTATAATAAGACTTGAAATGTGATTCTCTGGGACGTCTCATAGTTTCTTGATGTACTTCATTTGCCTCTTATTTAAGTTACAGTATTTCCATATGTGGACAACTTGATATTGTTGATTGTGACTTGTTGTTTCTATGGTTTTCCACTTCCTATATGGTCATTCTATTTTGAAAGAGGACTTTTAGCTATACATACTAGTGCTATTCGATGGCACTAACATCCCTTTTTATCGGGGGCCTTGTATCTTTTAATTGATACAGGTGGTTGCACAGTAGGGGCGTCGATCAGTGATAGCGGTATACTCCTTTCAGCTAACTTGGTGAGCCCCACTTTATTTCGGTGTCTTGTATCTTTTGTTTCTCATGTATCTGTTGTTCATTAGCTTATCATGTTTTGAGGTATAGCCAGAGCCTTGTTGCAGAAATCCCCCTATTACTCTTCAGTTTTACTTAGAGGCTTCGTAGACAGGTTGTGGGTGGTGTTTGATATTGGGAATTGAACTAGACATGTTGGTATTTGACAAATATGTTTTTAATGAATCTATAAACTTGTAATATTTTGGAAATTATAGTTGGAGCTGCTAATGAAAACGAAATGGGAGTTGTTAATGAAATATTTTCAGCACGTGATTAATGGAGTACATCTCCTCTTTATTCAAAGATGAATTTGGGTAGAATAAAATCTAACAGGCTGGCTCAGTCGGGTTTACTCGGTTGAGCACCGGTCGCGCTCCTTGGTTTTAGGGCATGACAATTGATCTCAAAGAACGTTTTCGATAGCAGACCGTTGATCGCCAACGTTGACGTTGTCCCTTTCTTTTCTTTGCTTTCCCTTTGCGTGAATCACACTTTAAAGAAGGAAAACACAGCTGGAAGGAGACTCTTTAAAGGAATTGTATATGAATTATAAAGAAATCATGGTTATAGTGGGTAAATTACAAATCTAAGATAATTTTGGTAAATAAGTTTGAAATATTATATAGGAAGGAAAAAAGCCCCATGAAAAAAGACACCACAATTAGAAATTATCGTCGCTGGAACTTAAAAGGCATTCTTGCATTAGATGGAGTCAACGCCATTCTTGGAATTAATATTTTTTCTCCAGCCATATTACCTGATAAAACCTTGGCTTCAATAACCCGATTTTCAAGTATTGTGATGATCAACCTTGTACCATTGCATAATCCTGATGATTGATCTATATTTTTCAGTAGCATCATACAAACACCAACCTATAGAATAATAGAGTGATTTGGAACTTCAGAACATTTAATACTATTTAGAAATTCCAGTGTATGTACGTAGTCCAAAGCTGTAAAAGCATGATCATACATACAAATTTGTATCAATTAAAAAAATTAAAATTAAAATCATTACAAAAAGCAAAATTAATTTCGGATTAGTCGCATAACTTAAAGAAAATACATCACACCTCGAAAGACCGAAAACAATAATAGCAGGTAAAAGAGTATGCACCTTTCATCTTGAATAATTAATTCAGCCAAGTTAGGATTTTCTGATTTCTTGCAGTCTGGAACATGCCATAATCTAAGAACACGAACATTCAAATTCTAACTCATTTTGGAAGTTGATATTTTGCTGATATAGTTAAACTTTGGAGCCATATTTTGTAGTAGGTCAAACTGAATAAATCACAATTTGTTTGTGCGAAAACTAAATCCTAAGAAATGTAGAAAAGCCAAACCTAAGCAGACGTTGCTGAAAGAAAAATTTCTAAGAAAAGACTATAAAAGGAGTCGGAACCTTAGTTTTCTGAAAACCTAATTTTTATAAAAGGTATGTGTAAGTGTCAAAATATGTATTTTGATTGTTTCCTTGTCAAAAAAGATACCTACATTTATCTATATTATACACAAATAAGGTTAGATACAGCAAAACTTGTGCTACTCTTTATTATTTATTTTTCAAATAAAAAACTATTATTTTAACTTAAAGGAATGTATAAGATACAAAACGAAAATGTAATTGTGTAACGACCCGACCGGTCGTTTCGAGAGTTGTAGCCCCGTTCCCTCATTTAATGCTCAGTTTGTACCTTATAACTGTTATGTGACTTGTCTGAGTAGTCATTTCGGGTCTGGAGAGATTTTGGAATGAAATGAGACACTTAGTCTCAAAGTTGAAAGCTTAAGTTGAAAAGGTTGATCGGATGTTGGGGTATGAGTAAACGACTCCGGAGGAGTTTTGATGGTTCTGTTAGCTGCGTTGAGTGATTTTGGACTTAGAAGTGTATCCGGATTGTGATTTGGAGGTTCGTAGTGTAATTAGGCTTGAAATGGCAAAAGTTGGATTTTTGAAAAGTTTAACCGGGAGTGAACTTTTTAATATCGAGGTCAGATGGGAGTTCCGAAAGTTAGAGTAGGTCTGTGGTGTCATTTGTGACTTGTGTGCAAAATTTGAGGTCAATCAGACGTGATTTGATAGGTTTCGGCGTCGTTTGTAGAAGTTGAAATTCCTTAGTTTCAATAGGCTTGAATTGGGGTGTGATTCGTATTTTTGATGTTGTTTGAGGTGATTTGAGGGCTCGACTAAGTTCGTATTAAGTTTTAAGACTTGTTGGTATGTTGGTTGAGGTCCCGGGGGCCTCGGGTTAATTCCAGATGGTTAACGGATCAAATGTTGAAGTTGAGAGATTGCTGAAGCTGGACTCTGCTAGTGTAACCGCACCTACGGAGCTTTGATCGCAGGTGCGAGCTCGCAGGTGCGGGCTGGGTTGCGCAGGTGCGAGTTTGGAGGGGAGTGTGCAGGTGGCCGCAGGTGCGAGGGTATTTCCGCACCTGTGTGACCGTAGATGTGACAGGGGACGTAGAAGCGGAATTGGGCAGCGGACTAGGTTGCGCAAGCAGTTAAGTTTCCGCAGAAGCGAAAGTGTTGGACAGAACACTTAAATACAAGGGATCGCTATATTGCTTTATTTTAAACATTTTGAGCTCGGGTTTTGGTGATTCTTGAGAGGATTTTCGAGGGGATTCTTGAGGTAAGTCCCTTGTGCTCATTTTTTATCAATAATCTTGTTTCCCAATTGATTTTTCCACCTAGTTGGTATGTATTAAGGTGTAAATTGGGGGTTTGAGGCTAGGTATTTGGAGAGTTCGATTTGGAGATTTGGGTAACGATTTGGTGTCTGATTTTGATAAATTTAGTATGGTTGCACTCGTAGTTGAATGGGCTTTCGAGTTTTGTGAATTTTTTTTGGATTTCGAGGCATGGGCCGGGAGGGCTTTGAGTCGGTTCTTGACTTTTGATTAATAACTTCGTATTTTCTTGTGGAACTGGTTCCTTTAGCACGTGTTGATTGTATCGTACTATTTGTGGCTAGATTCGGGACATTTGGAGGATGATTTGCGAGGCAAAGGTGTATTGGAGTAGAGATTTGCTCGGATTGAGGTAAGTAACAGTTCTAAATACGATTCTGAGGGTATGAAACCCCGTATTATGTGTTATGTGGTTGGTTTTGAGGTGTGACACATGCTTGGTAACGGGCGTGTAGGTGTGCACCGTAGAAATTGTGACTTGGTCCATTCCATGGAACTGTATAGTTGAACAATATGGAGTTAGCCGTATGCTCCCCATGTGTTATAGGAATTTGACTGCAAATCATGTCAGAAATCATGTTTAGGCTATGTGTTAGTACTGTAGGGACCCACAAAGGCCGTATTACATGTTGAATTATCTGCTAATTCTTGCTTGTACTCAGTCACAATTTTACTTTCATACCATATCTCAGTCTCTATTGTTCCTTGTTGATACATTATATCATTTCTGTTTGGGCTGATTTTCATGATTACTGAGAGCCCGAGAGACTGGAGAGGTTGATGCTGAGTGAGGCCGAGGGCCTGATTGTGAGGATATTTATGTGATCGGATGCGCGCCGCAACATGTTTCATTGATTTATGCCATGATTGGCTTGATATAGCGCTTGGGCTTAAGGAACCCCTCTGGAGTCTGTACACACCCCAGTGAGCGCAGGTACCTACTGAGTGCGAGTGCCGAGTGGCTGTGAGGAATGAGTGATTGTGAGGTTGGAGTGAATGGGAGGACTGAGTGATTGTTGCTTCGAGAGGATGCATTTGATTTCATTATTTTTGCACGTAGCTGCCATATATCATTGTCTTGAAATTTCTGAAAGATATTATATTCTGTTTCACTTGAACTTGAGATAAGGTAACTGATTTGACCTAAATTGTCGGACTTGAAAGCATGCCTACCTTCCTATGATGAAATTACTGTAATTGAACTATAACTGTGAAGCTCGTCATTACTTTCAGTTCTTTATTTAGTCTTGTTAATTACTGAGTTGGTTGTACTCACACTGCACTCTGCACTTTGTGTGCAGCTCCAAGTGTTTCCGGACATGGTGGGTGTTGATTCCTTTACTCAGTTGACCGTTTGGAGATTTTGAGGTAACTGCCTAGCGTTTCGTAGACCTTGTCTCTCCTTCCCTATCTTTTCGCTTATTGTATTTAGTTTCAGACTCTCACAGACAGTATTGTTTTCAGACTTGTGAAGTATAGATGCTCATGAACTCTGTGACACCCCGATGTTGGGAATATCCGCGTTATTTTTGGGTTTTCTATCTCGTTTATGAGAACTTTTATTATTTAAAACTGCTTTACCTCATTTTCTGTTAAAAGTGTCGGAATTTTTTCGAAATGTCGGCTTGCCTAGTACTACGTTAGGCGACATCACGACAGGTTAGGATTTTGGTTGTGACAAATTGGTTCTTTCAACAAAAAAATAAAGATACCTACCATAGCTGAATTATACACAAAAGTTTAATTAAACATATCTACAATAATATATATTGTACACAAATAAGATCAGATACAAAGCTTAAATAAAGAATTATTATTGCAACTTAAAAGGGATGTGTAAGATACAAAAAGTATATTTCAATTGATTCTTTGTCCTAAAAAAAAACCTACCATAACTGAATTATATAAAAAAAAAAAGTTAACTAAATTATACTATTTTATGTTATATATTTTCCAAACAAAAGGAGTATTTATATATATATATATATATATATATATATATATATATATATATATATATAATGATTAGTCAATAGACGTCCCCACCATAAGTGAATTATACAATAAAGGTTAACTAAAGTATACTACTCTATCTTATTTATTTTTCAAATTAAAATCTGTATTTAATAATATAATATAGATTCTGATTAGTCAACAGACGTCAAATATATTATCGATCATAATTAAAACACAATTCTCATTCAACTACTACTTCTATTAATTATGTTTCCATTTATAATTCCAAATTATAAATGTTGTCCTAAAATTTCCAAGTGACTTCATTTTAGTTTGCCACTTAGCTTAACCACAACGCATACTACTCAACTTTTAATATAATATAGATTTTAGTGCTTTATATATATGTGATTTAATTAGTTACATGTCAAAGTCTTATTTAATATCTTAGGTTTAATGTGCAATCACACACTTTCACCGGAGGTAAAGTATGATAAGAAAATAGATAGTAGTGACAGCACGCTGAGTGTAAATAACGTACTAATTACAGTCAATTTAATCCCAAAATATGTACTAAATTTTGCAAAACTAAGATCATCTGAAATCCTAAAACCCCTCGTGTTTGTCCAAACAAGGATCAAAAGTGAATCATATTGAGTTTAGATTAATTAGACTTTCTAAATTTAAATTGGAAAGTTGACTTGTATCCAATCTCACTTGAATTCAAAAGTTATCCAACTTACCTTAAAAATTGGGTAATATACCCAGTTTCGTAGCAAATCCAAAATACTTGCACAGTATTGTATCGCACAACATGGTTTACTAGGTTAATTTGCTTAAGTAAGTGTATTTGTCCTACCTTTTTATTTATTTATTTATTTATTTATTTATTTATTTATTTATTTATTTATGTACGAGGACTAGAGGCGGAGCCAGAATTTTAAGGTTTTGTCACCGAATCCTAACTCGTTTTAGTTATTGGTTCCCAATTAAATAATTCAACATATTTAGTTATTTTTTCAATATAAATATGAAGTTTAAGCGAAAGTTATTGAGTTCGACCGAACCCGAAACTGCAACATACCTCCGCCCCTGACGAGGACTAAAAGTATATAGTGATTAATTTACTAAATTGAAGAAGTTTTTATCATATCGGCTTCGGAAAGGAATTTTTACCTCCTATAGCAAAGGTAACACCTTATTTATTTTAAATAAATACCATTTAAAAAAATTATATTCTATAGATACCTTTTAATGTTTATAGCAAAATATCTAATTTTGGTTACCTCCTAACCCTAAGTCACTAAATACGCTATTCAGTTACACTATTTTCTTTCTCTCTCTACTTTGATACATGCCATTCTCTTCCCCCATTCCCTGAAAACACGATGCTCAATCTCAAAATTCCTCTCACCCACATCACCTACGTTCTCTCCGATCCCAATTTCTCCAATTTCATCGGAGCATGCATATATGTTACCACGTCAAATATGTTGACATATGGTTTCGACAATTTGGACAGAGTCAATTCAGATTTCTATGCTGCCGTAGAGGTTAGGTAAACATCAGTTCATTCAATCTCCGTCAGAAATTATGCTGCCAGATTTTCTATGCTGCTTAGGCTTTGTTCTCTTCCATCCAATCTCAAAGTTTGGTGGATCGTGCTTCACAAGCCCAGTTCTTGATTTTCTATCGCGAATTATCTCTGACTTTCTTCGTTTCTCTATTGGAAATTTTTCTGGGCTGATTGTTGTTTCTGAAGTTGGTGTGGGACTGAGGAATTGGGGTCTGAAGAGTCGGGTGTGGGATTGTATTTCCATGTATTTCATTGTATTCGTTGTCTTTTTTTCATTGTATATCAATGTATCTCGTTGTATTTCATGTATTTCATTATATTCACTGTCTCGTTCTATTCCATGAATGTATTCATATATTTTTTTAATTAATATAATTTATGTATTCAGATGTATTATATAATTTCTCTGAAAATTGCTATGTTTTTTGGGTATTTTTCGGTTGAGAATCTTTTTATAACTGGAAATACAAAATTTGTGTGTTATAATTGAGTTTGTTGAGTTATATCAGGAGTCTATTATGTCAATTGATTCACTTTTCAATTTAAAAACAGTTAATCCCCTGTTTCACGCCGTGAATACAGTCGAATACAATAATTTGTCCAGCTGTAATCCCATGTTTCACGCCATGAATACAATCAAATACACTCGAATACAACAATTGATTAGCTGGACTTCCCTGATTCACGCCTATTTTTGCTATTGTATTCATGAGTACAGTAGCTTAAATACATCTAATACATCTTATAACAACAGAAAGCGTATCTACAATCCGTAATATAGAAAATGGTATCTATAGATAGCTAATTACCACTAAAAGATAGTGCTTTATAAAAATTTCTCAATTGTTAATGTGGATGATATGAACGCGAAAGCAAAAATACTATTAATAATCCGAAGTGAGAGTTGGAAATTTGCTTTAATAAAAAGTCGAAAAATTAAAACTGAATGATTTTTTTAAAACCGTTTCTTCAATATGAATTATGAACAGACATTTACGAAAAAAATATAAGCAACATTAAAACAATAAATTCAAAAGTTAACTTTCTCGCTTTCCTTTTGTTTGGATAGATGGTTCCTCAGTGGGCTGCTGCTCAACCCAACAACTGTGTCCACAAATAAGAGGGCGAGTGGAGGGGCCAACGACAGAGCTCTTTGGCACATTTCCCAATGTACGCAATAGTTATTATTTCTTCCGTCTCATATTAGATGAGGTAGTTTGACTCGGCACGGAATTTAAGAAGAAAGAAAAGACTTTTTGAACTTGTGGTCTTAAAAGCTTAAGGGGTAAAAGGTTTGTGGGGCCATGCCATTTGTGTGGCTATAAAAACTTCTTAGTAAGGGTAAATGAGTAAAATGAAGAGCTTAAAGTTTGAATTATTTCTAAATTTAAAAAACATGTCATTTGTTTTGGAACAGACTAAAAGGGAAAGTACCTCATCTAATATGAAACGGAGGAAGTATGTATTTCGAGTTTGGAGTATAAAGTTATCTTTGTTAAAATATATTTTATCCCCTAATATTGTATTTCTCTATGTGCAAATTCGAATTTAATTGATCCCTATACAAATAAAGAACATCAAGCGAGAAACCAAAAAATCAGTTGCTATGTGGAGCTTTAACTTATATTAGTACACTATTAAATAGCTACTGTCCGGATTTATAATGCGCAATGGTTTTTGCAGTGCACAATGAAAAAAATGACTTATGATATGAGATGACGGGTTGATAACATATCAACTTGGTATAATAGACGCTTGCTACATTGTGAAGTTCAAGAATAGTTTATGTGAAAAATAGAGGCGGAGCCGGGATTTAATTACAGAGGTGGAGCCACGATTAAGCTTATGGGTTCGGGGTTCTAGTTCTTTTAAGTTATTGGGTTCTAAATTAATGATTCGTGCATATTCAAAGATTTTTTAAGATAAATACATAGATTGGACCAAAGTGACTGGGTTCGGCCGAACCCGTACTCAATGGGCTAGCTCCACCCCTAAATTTAAATCCTATGAGTTCAACTTTTAAGGTTTTTAGCATTGAACCCATTATATTTTTAAAGCTATGGTTCATATATACTATTTTTGAAATTTTAATAAATTTTTATTGTTCTTGAGCCGAGGTCTTTCAGAAACAGCCTCTCTATTTTCATAAGGTAGGGATAATGTCTACGTACACACTACCCTCCTCAGACCCCACTTGTGGGATTTCACTGGGTTTTGTTGTTGTTGTTGTTGTTGTTGTTGTAATGAAATTTTACATACAAATTTTTACTTCGCTTCGAAAGTTATGGATTCAATTGAACCTAGGGGTGTGCATTCGATTTATCGATTCGATTTTGACCCTTATAGATAATTACTTATCGATTATCGATTTGTACATATGCTTATCGTTATCGTTTCAATAAGGTTTCGATTTTTTCGATTTCGATTTATCGATTTTGGGGGCTTATCGATTCGGTTATCGATTACACCAATAAGAAAATTTGCGGGATTCCACGGAAAGTATATCGCTATAAACGCGCCTAACTAATATGGACAAAAAGAAGCTAAAATAAGACGAACACCATTTATAATATAAAAATTGTGTCAACAAGCACATGCAGCAAAACTAAAGTAAGGGATCAAATGTATGCCACCAACACTCCAACGGTATAAAAAAAACAAAACAAAACAAAACACATCATCACGGCTAATTCTGTTTTCCATTAATTTGAACTTCATTCTTGATCTTTAAATATGATCATTCCTTAAATGCGGTAGAGGAAATAATAGGGTAAGGGACTTAGGGTAAAGGAAAGGGTATAGATTAGGAAAAATAATATTGTATAGCCGCTTTCAAAATAGTAGCGGAATATATATACATTCTGTATGTTATATTAATCTACACAAATAGGTAATTACTCATTTAACAAGTGTCTACAGTCTAGGGGTGTGCATTCGATTTATCGATTCGATTTTGACCCTTATCGATAATTACTTATCGATTATCGATTTGTACATATGCTTATCGTTATCGTTTCAATAAGGTTTCGATTTTTTCGATTTCGATTTATCGATTTTGGGGGCTTATCGATTCGGTTATCGATTACACCAATAAGAAAATTTGCGGGATTCCACGGAAAGTATATCGCTATAAACGCGCCTAACTAATATGGACAAAAAGAAGCTAAAATAAGACGAACACCATTTATAATATAAAAATTGTGTCAACAAGCACATGCAACAAAACTAAAGTAAGGGATCAAATGTATGCCACCAACACTCCAACGGTATAAAAAAAACAAAACAAAACAAAACACATCATCACGGCTAATTCTGTTTTCCATTAATTTGAACTTCATTCCCTTGATCTTTAAATATGATCATTCCTTAAATGTGGTAGAGGAAATAATAGGGTAAGGGACTTAGGGTAAAGGAAAGGGTATAGATTAGGGAAAATAAATATATATATATATATATATATATATATATATATATATATATATATTGTATGTTATATTAATCTACACAAATAGGTAATTACTCATTTAACAAGTGTCTACAGTCTAGGGGTGTGCATTCGATTTATCGATTCGATTTTGACCCTTATCGATAATTACTTATCGATTATCGATTTGTACATATGCTTATCATTATCGTTTCAATAAGGTTTCGATTTTTTCGATTTCGATTTCGATAACAAATAATCAATTCGATTTATCGATAAACCGATTCGAATGCACACCCCTAATTAAACCTGTAATAGTAGAACACTACATCCGTCTCTGGTGGAAAAGAAGTTGCTTCCTAGAAGTGGTATAAAATAAAGTATAATTAAGTTGGTGTAGAATATTTGTATGATTATGTTATTTATTATGTAATTAGAGATAAATTTCTTCGATAAATAGTGACAACCTAATAACATAATTTAAATCCAATAGAATATTAGAAAGCATCGTTTTGTTTCCAGGAAAATTGCACTAGTAGTTAATTATACTTTTTTAAAATTGGATCTTGGAAAATTCTTAAGCCACTGTCTTCACGCTCATTTGACCAAATTGGCATTCAAGAGTCAGTTAGAAACACATGAGTCAATCAACATAAGTATATTATTTGCCATGCAACGAAACTTCGAGAAGCTGACAGCATAATTAAAGCATAATAATAATAATAATAATAATAATAATAATAATAATAATAATAATAATAGCGATAACAAAAATAATAATAATAGTGATAATAATAATAATAATATGCAGGAAGAAACACCATAATATAAAAATAATTTGTCGTAAAAAAGAGCTAGATAAGTAGATAGCAAATACTTGATAGTTCGAGAAAATACGAGAGATTGTACATTGTATATATCATACGTCAAGTCATAATTGTGTGAGATTTTATATTTTGACTAGTAGATTATCTTTAATATAATCTTTTTTACAAATCATATCAGTTCTATCGATGATCTTACTTCGACTAACAAAAAAACAAAATGACTATTTTGTATTTTTGAGAAATATCGTGCATGGACTTTGTATCTTGCTGAATAAACTACACACTCTGCATATTATGTTCTTTTTCTTATTTAAGAATTTAACTTATACATACAAAATTAAAATCATAAATATATTTTACACAATCGGTATAGTTTAATTGAGTGTAATATGTTACATAATTTACTTCACATTTCCAATAATCATACGTAATAGTAGGAGTGTACAAATCGAACCGGAAAATCGCACCAAACTGAAAAGTCAAACCAAATCGATTAAAAAATCCGACTAGGTTTGGTTTAATTTGGTTTGGTATTGAGTAAAAAAATCCGAACCAAATTGACATATAAATATATAATTTTTATATATACTTTTAAGATTTTATATAGAATTTTCTTTAAAAAATGTCTAGAAATATTTGAGATTCTCTTGCTGGATATAATATTTAATAGTATATAAAGTGCTACATATTTATTAACCTTAAATAATGGATTGTATGATCACTTTCACATCAAGTGTTACTGAAATGCGTCAATCTCTTTGTTCTTCTATATTTATATAATATGTTAAGATCTATTAAATTCTTATATCTTTTTGAATGTGAAGTGATTATTATTATTTAGGTATCATATTGATTTATGTTTAATTACTAAATTCGGTTAACCTTGAAAGTGTACATCAATGAAAAATTATTGTCAGACGATTAAAAAATAACTGTTATGTGTTACTAAGAAAATTCTCCCATAAGAATATTTTCATAGATAATATGTTTGTCAATTTTTTATATTTTTACTAAACATATACTTACTTATAAAAAATTTAACAAAGTAAGATTGAAATAATATTTAACTAACAAAAAAACCCGAAAATCCGACAAAATCGAACCAATCCAAACCGATATAGTTGGTTTGATTTAGTTTTGATAAAAACCGAATCACCCCGGTCCATATACACCCTTATGTAACAGTATAGAAGTAGTTATAGTTGACTTTTAACTAGTTTTGGCATTACAAGATTAAACCTTCCATGAGACTACAGACGTTAAATTTCCTGAAACTTACTTTTCAAAAACTTGAGACGACTTTAATCATATGAAGAAATTATCACCAAATTTTCTAAAAGGGAAATCAGTACTTTTGAAGAAATATAACGTGAAATTTAGGCCTAATAAGGTGTGCTTTAAACTTACATGTTTTTTTTTTTTTTTTTTTGGCAAATATTATTTAAAATTGCAACTTCAAAACTTGACAAAAAGATTTAGCCGAAAAAAACTTTCATCTTTTTTTCGTTATAAATACTAATTGGTTGTTGAGTATGAAAATAGACTTATACTTTCTTTTCAAATCCTCATAAGTATCAAGTCTATTTCCAGTCAATGAAGTCCCAGCAGCCATGAAATTCACAACAAAGTTCCTAACGACCATTACCATGTTAGTTTGTAATTAAAATAAATGTTGACCAACTCATTAAAAAAATTAAAACATAAAAAAAGAGTTTCTAACCACTAACGTCGCTTCTTCTCGCCACTTACTACTTGTGCCATCATTTCATGAAAGTCTGTTTTGTTTAACGAGCGTTGTCTCTAACTTGACCCATGTCAAAACTTCATATTTTAACAAGTGTTGTCCTAACTTGTCCCATAGGCAGGACTCTTAACTTTCTATAACACCCCATATTATAGGCAGAATACCATATCGGCAAAACAAGAGGGATGTTGGGTATATAAGTTAACAAGCCTAAGACCCTAGTGACGTGTTTTAAACCCGTGAGGGTCGAGGCCCAGAGCGGACTATATCACTAGCGAGTTGGGCTGTTACAGATGGTACCAGAGCCACTCTTGTGTCAGAGGTGAATCCCATGCGGTGGGGCAAACTTAAGACTTTACAACACGTTTTAAATCAGTAAGGGATTAGGCCCAGAGCGGACTATATCACTAGCGGACTGGACTGTTACAGTTTTCACTTTGAAACTCTGCCAATGAGACAAGCGGAGGTCAAAAGTTAAATACCACCCCAAAAGTATCATATTTTTGTAATATTTTTGCTTATCACGTGATATGTGACACATTTTTTAGTGTGTCTTTTAAAAAATGAATTATTTCTTTTTATAATTATTTAATCTTAACATTCTCATTTTATTCTTGATGATTTGATTTATTGAGACTCACTTTATGTGAAAGTTTATTTTCTTTTTAACGAAAAGAAAAAGTAGAAGATATGTGAAACTTTTACTAACTCATTTAAAAGGAAAATTTTAGTACTCTACGTATATGTGAATAATATGTCAAGGTCTTTTTTAGTATCTTAGATTTCATATGAAGCCAAACACTTTCACATTAAATAGGACGGAGGGAGAATACAAGATAAGCAGGTAGTATTGAATTTCTAAAATAATAAATAATTTAAGGTAATTACTTTTAGAAATCACGACAGATAAATTGAGACGGAGAGATTACTCCTTTTTAAGTCAATACATTAGCCTAAACTTTCCTTGAGACTACATACTAACTTCCATACATTTTCAAGTAACTTACTTTTCAAAAACTATAGAAAAGACTTGAATCATTTAAAGAAACCAACACCAAATTTCCGGTAGAAGCAAACTTTTAAAAGCCGAACTTGGTTGTTGAGTATGAAAACACTAACAAATATTTTCCAATAGTACTCATAAAATATCAAGTCTATTTCAACCATTAACATGTCAGCTACAGGGGCGGATCTAGCGTGGGGTTCATTTGAATTTGGTATTTTCGATACAAAATATAAATTTATGTGTAAAAATTCATTAAAATTGTCATAAATATTACTCCATAAGTTTTAAAATACAACGGGTTCAATGCTAAAAGGGTGTTTAACTAAGCTTATAAGCTGGTCAAATTAACTTATATGCACCTTTTGGCATATCTACGCATTTGGTAAATACCCAAAGTGTTCATAAGCTAAAATAAGCCATAAGTCATAAGTTGCTCACCCCCAACTTATAGTTTTTCAGCTTATAAGCACTTTTAGTTTGACCAAGAAGGTGTTTGGATTGACTTTTAAATAGTGGAGTAGCTTTTAAGCTAAAAGCCTAAAGCCATAAGTTGGTAATACCCAACTTTTAACTTTTGGCTTATTTTTGTACTTTTCACGCCTAAAAATAAGTGTTTTTAAGCACTTTTTATCATCGAAACACCACTGTATAGGGTCAAATTTGACCCTCAGTATCTCTACGCCAGTGGGTACGCCCAATGAGTGTACGCCAACCAACGTAGCGGGTACGACTCGGCCGAGAGAACAAAAGCGACATCGTTTCGAACTCAGCGTCTACGCTAGGGAGACGTTACCTATTTTTGTAACTTTTTGATTCTTTCGAGGAAGGTCTCCTATTATATAAAGGAGACTTCCACATTGTAAAAGGGGGATCTGATCTAATACAACTCTCTCATTTTTCTGGCTTTCTCTCTCTATATCTCTACCTCTAACAAAAATATCTTATTGGTAAACATTATCATTTTGCAATATCAGATCCACAACAATATTATCAACTTTGCATCTCTAGGCTTATTATATTTGATTACGATTTACCCCTTTACTATTTTTGATTGTTTTATCGCTTACAAAGCATGTCGTTAACTTTTGAGCCAAACAATTTGGCGCCGTTTGTGGGGATTTCGAGAATCAAAATCATAGTATCCACCTAGAGATCACCAACTACTACTCTCTACACTACACAAAAACAGAAAAATGGCAGAAAATAGCACAAGATCGAAAGCCATATTGGGTTTCACTACCAATCTCCTGGGCCCTCTCAACGAGGTCAGTGACGATGGCATCCTGAATGCAACCCCTAGCATCACACCAGGTGCAGAGATCTCACCTTCCACATCCGAAGGCCTGACGATCTTGCACGAAAAAGGAGCTTCCACATCTGCGGCTACGGAAGCACCCTCAGCGGTCAAAGAGCTACTGGAAAGATGGCTAACAAGCACTCTAAGTGGCTTGGTTGAGAGGTCACCGCAAAATAACATGGTATGTACACCAACGGTAGGTACCACTGCTGCCGTGGGCGAACCGGAAGCTACACTAGTAAATAGCAGACCCATCGAGACACAGACCAACGATGGCACGCTAACAGCCATCCCAAAGAAGATGGAAGAAATGGAAAATGAAAACAAGGCGCTCCGTGGTCAGATGAAGGAACATCAGGAGAGGGTCGACAAGATCCCGGTGCTCCCAAGTTGCTACCAAAACGCGACGTGGGAAGGTTCGTTGAACAACCATACACCGAAGAAGCTGCTCCTCACTCCACCCCAAAAACCTTCAAGATGCCACCCTACTTAAGGGTATACGACGGAACCACAGATCCCGAGGATCATCTGATCCACTACGTCACCGCCGTGAAGGGCAACGACCTATCGAAAGAACAAGTACCGTCGGTACTGCTGAAGAAGTTTGGCGAGACGTTGACGGGAGGGGCCTTAACATGGTACTCCCAGCTACCGGCTAAGGCAATATTAACGTTCGAGGAAATGGCGGATAAATTCATCACAGCCCATGCAGGCGCGAAGAAAGCGGAGGCCAGGGTCAACGACATCTTCTCCATCAGGAAAAACGCAGGAGAAGGACTCAGGGACTTCCTGGAAAGGTTTAACAGGGTAAGGATGAGTCTACCAAACGTATCGGAAGGTATGGCAGTCGCCGCTTTCCAGAACGGGCTAAGCAGAGATGGTTCGAGGGCAACCAAGAAGCTGCTGAGCCGCCTCATGAAATATCCCCCTACCACATGGGAGGAAATCCACAACGCCTATTGCGCCGAGGTACGAGCGGACGAGGATGATCGTAATGGGCCGACCCAACGGCTAACAGCGATACACTCAGAAACAAGGAGAGATCGACGGAACGAAGGTCGACGGGAACAACTCCCCCGCTCCAGCAAAGATCGACACCAGCCATACACCAGATCCTCCCATCAGCCACCAAGGCATACAGACACACTACAGCAACACGTCGCCCCACTGCGAAACGAAAGAGGTACGCCCCCTTTATTAACTGCCCATAACTTTTGTGTATCTTCTTCAGAGATAGTGTACGCACTGGAGAAGCTAGGCACCAAGGTGCATTGGCCGCAGAAGATGAAATCGGACCCTGCCACAAGGAAATCAAACGCCCTATGTGAGTTCCATCAGGAACGAGGACACAAAACCGAAGACTGCATAGGCCTACGGCAAGAGGTGGTCAGGATGCTGAACCAGGGATACCTGAGGGAGCTACTCAGTGACAAAGGAAAAATCAACTTCGCACGCGGACGGGAACAACTCCACGGGCCGCCGAAGCCACCTTCCCCAGCGCGCACGATAAACATGATCGTCGGAGGCGACGACGACTCAGCGATCAATCACGTCAAGCTCGCCACGACATACAGACTAAAGCGGACCATCGCCCATGAACGGTATGAGGACTTCGAAGATTGTATCACCTTCGATAAGTCTGATGCCGACGGTTTGTCTTTCCCTCATTATGATGCCTTAGTTATCACTTTACGTATCGGTGATACGGATGTTAAAAGAGTCATGATCGATGAGAGAAGTGGCGCCTGTATTATCCACCCAAGGGTCCTCATACAAATGGGACTCGAGGATAAGGTAATACCGCGCTGCATAACACTAACCGGTTTTAACAATGCAGTGGAACGGACGTCCGGAGAAATAGCACTGCCCGTCTTAGCGGGAGGAGTCACGCTGGAAACAACTTTCCACGTGATGAACCAAGAAACGGCGTACAACGTCATCATAGGACGCCCGTGGATACACGCCATGCGAGCGGTCCCTTCAAGCCTCTACCAAGTGATCAAATTCCCTACCCCATGGGGAGTATTCAGTATTCGAGGCGAGCCACGCACCGCACAAGAATGCTACAAAATAGCCCAAGACTGCGCCCACACCCAACAGCTAAAGGGGGTGAGCGCGGAGGCATAGCAATTAGCCGTGTCGGGAACTAAGGTCAACCCAACAACGGACGTCATCAAAGACCCTGACATCGTGGAAGCCAGTAAAGCAACGGCCGAAGACCTCGACCCAGTCCAATTGGACAAAACCGATCCTACGAAGAAAGCCTATATCGGGCAAGGTCTCGCCAACCCAAGTAAGTATTGTGAATTCTTAACTAACCATGCAGATTTGTTCGCCTTTTCCCATTCAGATATGCCTGGAATCCCGCGAGACATCGCCACCCACAAGTTGAATGTCGATCCATTACATCCGCCCGTGCGACAGATGAGGAGAAAATTCAACGCCGCTATCAATGAAGCGGTCGGTAAGGAAGTAGACGAGCTACTGGCCAACGGCTCCATCAGAGAATCAAAGTACCCCGAGTGGGTCGCCAATGTTGTCATGGTCAAAAAGAAAAACGGGAAGTGGAGAATGTGTGTGGATTTCACTGATCTGAACAAGGCATGCCCAAAAGATTCATTCCCACTACCCCACATCGACCAACTGATCGACGCCACTGCAGGACATGAACTACTGAGCTTCCTAGACGCCTACTCCGGCTACAATCAAATCATGATGGCCGAGGAGGACCAAGAGAAGACAACTTTCATCACCCACCAAGGGACTTACTGCTACAAGGTAATGCCCTTCGGGCTCAAAAATGCGGGGGCTACATACCAGAGACTGGTAACCAAAATGTTCAAAGAGCAGCTCGGTAAGACTATGGAAGTCTATATCGATGACATGCTGGTAAAGTCGACAAGAAAAGAGGACCACATCGACCATCTGAAAGAAACCTTCGAGATATTGAGAAGATACGGGATGAAACTGAACCCCGAGAAATGTGCCTTCGGCGTGGCATCGGGAAAATTCTTAGGGTTTCTCGTATCACAACGAGGTATCGAAGTCAATCCAGATCAGATCAAGGNAACGACTCGACGACAGTCGAAGTCACCTACATAGCTAAGGCTATCAATTACATTATGGCTAAGGCCATCGCCGCCAATAGTCGACCCAGATTCGACTACGGTGAGTAAACGACTCGACGACAGTCGAAGTCACCTACACGACTAAGGCCATCAACTGTATAGTGGCTAAGGCCATCGACGCCGATAAGTCGACCCAGCTCGACTATGACAGCGAGTAACTCGACGATCCAAGAGCCGGATTCTAGACGGTTGACATCTTCGGAGTTATAGCCCGCCCGATCTAGGGAATCAGAACTATACCCACAAGTTTCACGAGCGACACGGACTATACGCCGTTGCTCTTGAACCTCCGCCTCGATGGCTCGACCCGCAGCTAAGAACTCCTCGAAGACGACCAATTTGGCCTCGGCGTATACCCACATATCATGCGCCTCACGATGCGCATCCTCATCAGGGCTTGACGCAGCAGTCCGCTTGAGGACATCAATCTCAGCCGCCTTGGCATCGAGTTCGGAGGTCATGGCGGCAACCTTGATCTGCAAATCAGCAGCTTCCGCCGCTACCCCACGGCCAACCTCCAACTCTTCTTCTTTAGACTGGAGAAGAGTCTCCAGCTCAATATTCCGGGCCAGGGCGGCCATCAGCTGCTCATCGATCTGCTCTAACTAAGCCACCCTCCGTTTTAGCTGGGCCTCCGACTGCTCCAGACCCTCACAGAAAACCCGAAATTCCGGGTCCTGCTTGAGTAGGTCCGCCAGCACTTGATGCTTGACTCGGCACCGCCGATATTTCTTTACCACCTTGTTAAAGGTGGCTGCCTTCCTTTGCGCTCACCGCCCCCTCTCTATCTCCAAAATGAGAGTCTAAAAAAGAGGAAAAGGATGAAAGGCAAGTCAGCATGCACCAAAATTTATTTTACGATGCATGAAGAGAATCGAAAAATACCTGTAAGGCCGCACCGGCAACCCTCCGGGATAGTTCCCCGTCGCTAACCCCTTGTAACGTTTCACGCTCAGCGGCCGCACATAGCAGGGTCATATCCGCTGCGGCCTGCTCGCTGTGTTGCAACAGGTTATACCCCCCCGGGATCAGAATTCGACGGTTGGATCTACCTACCGTCATCCCTACACGGGCCGGACCCCGCGTTGACGCTTCTGCATCTGCCTGGGCGACCTCAGGGCCCGCCCTCTCGGCATCATCGTCCGCCTCTCCAACGGTAGCCGACGAGCCGCTCTCCGGAATGCGTGTTGGCCTGGCATCGAGAACCGCCCCCCTTTGGGGAGCCGACCTCCCGGAACGGATGGCATCCGCCATAAAAACTGGCCTTGACTCTCGACGGGGCTCGCTCGCCCCCTCATCTGCCGTGGCTATCCCCTTGCCGGTTATCAACCGACGTCTTTTTCTTTTCGGCGTCTCCTCGCTTTTAGAAGTCTCCTCCACAGCCCGAGGGGATGGCATCATGGCATCGAAGGAGTCGCTCCCCTCGCGGACGCCGCCACAGGCAGCGGTTGGGGAATCTCCGCGGCACCATCACTGGGCGAGCCGCAGGGTATGTATCCATCTTCAGAATCAGTCCCCGCCCCAGGTAAGATGACGACGCTCTTTTTCTTCTTCTTAGGGGCGCTCCGACCTGCCAATGCGAATAAGTCAGGTAACAAATACGTAGGGAATCCCCAAACCGTAGCCAAAGAATTACCTGACGGGCCGTACTGTCGAAGAAATGCAGCCCAGGAACGGCACTCCTCCGCATAGGGTATTATTCTTTCCACCCACAGTTTAATGTCATCAACGAGCTGGGGTGGAGAAGCCCTCGCTGCGAATAAAAAAGAGAAGAAAGAAAAACAAAGGTCACAATGGCTGTATGGTCGAAAGCGCAAGCAACACTGAAATCTACAAGTAGAAATACTTACGTTCTGGATTCCATCTTTCCGGGAACCCCTCGGGATTCGACACCAGGTGCTCCGTCCTGATGTAGAAATATTTACGCCAAAAGCGGTGGTTGGGCTTATCATCGGCTTTAACGACCAAGCCCTTTGCGCCACGACTTTTCAACTGCAGCATGGTACCCCTCAGGTAACCAGCGCTGAACAACTGTAAGAGGTGGTGGACCGAGACGCTGCACCCAGCCCTGGCCGCATAAGTGGTCATGATATGACACGCCTTCAAAGTATAAGGAGTGAGCTGGGCCGGACACACATTGTAAAAGCGGCAAAGCTCCTCCACCAGAGGGTAGACTGGAAGGTCGTAACCGATCAAGAACGGGTACTCATAGAAGGTGCAATATCCAGGCCGGTGCACATTGGCATAATCCGTCCCGGCCGGAACCATTTCCACGTGGTCCGGAATATGGTGCGTCTCTTGCAGATCATCTAAATGGGATTGTAGTAAAACGCTGTGCTCCCAGGGAAGATCAGGGCTTTTAGTTGGAAAATCCCTGCGAACGTGCGTCTCCTTCGGAAAGACATTGTCTACGCTGAGAGGAACAAGGGCCTTCTCCGCCTTTTCCCCTTCACCACCGGAAGATGGCGGAACCCTAGACGGGGCATTATCTTTGGCCTTTTTATTATTCTGTCCGCGTTTTGTCATGATTATACTACTTGAGAAATGAAGCACTGACGATAGGAAGTGTGGTTTCAACAGAAGTGGGAGAGTCCCTCACAAAATAACGGTTACAGGAAAGAAAGGCAAAGGAGTGTATCAGAAAATACTTTTCAGAGGCTTGAAAGTGGAATCAGATCAAACCTCTCTCATACTTATAAGGATAAGTTGCACAGGAATCGAAGAGTCATGATTCAAAACGTGCGCCGGAAACCAAAACGTCACTTCATCCTCTAAACCGCCTCGGGGGCAAATATAATGATGATGCATACAGGCAATGACATCATTCCAAAAAGGAAGCCACGCGTCAGCGGCTCAACAACGTCATATATTTCACTTCATCCATATTGCCGCCCCTGGTCGAGGTCAAATTCTCCTAAGCCGAGGTTCGTATTTCCGCCCGTCGAAGACGCCCACCGAACGCGTCTCCAACGAGCGGAGGGACTAACTGTATATGGTCAAATTTGACCCTCAATATCTCTACGTCAGTGGGTACGCCCAATGAGTGTACGCCGACCAACGTAGCGGGTACGACTCGGCCGTGAGGACAAAAGCGACATCGTTTAGAACTTAGCGTCTACACTAGGGAGACGTTACCTATCTTTGTAACTTTTTGATTCTTTCGAGGAAGGTCTCCTATTATATAAAGGAGACCTCCACATTGTAAAAAGGGGACCTGATCTAATACAACTCTCTCATTTTTCTGACTTTCTCTCTCTATATCTCTAATTCTAACGAAAATATCTTATTGGTAAACATTGTCACTTTGCAATATTAGATCTACAACAATATTATCATCTTTGCATCTCTAGGCTTATTATATTTGATTACGATTTACCCCTTTTCTATTTTTGATTGTTTTATCGCTTACAAAGTATCTCGTTAACTTTTGAGCCAAACAAAAGGTCTACAGGATTTTTGTTCACGGTGCTTTTATTTGGAAGCATTATAATTTAACCTTACACTACCGTTATAGCTTATTCGTATATAACAGCAATATTTACTATATATATACTACTACGTTAAGATTTCTAATAGAGTTAAAGTCGCTTCAGTAAACCAAGTTAAAGGAATTTCGATAAAGAGAAACAAAGTATAAGTTTTTACAGAATTAGGAAGGGCGCGCTATCGTGGGTGTTAATTTTTTCTTGCCCATAGTTTTTTGGTAATCATTAGTCAAAATCAGTGGGCTAATCCATCTTACAGGTAGCTAATCAAATCGCTAATTAGTTTGAATGAATTGGAATAAATACAAGTGCTAATGTACCTGCAAGACGCCGTTGCTTGCAAATTAACAATGTATAGTATGATGAGCTTAATATATATCCTTGACAAGTTTTCCAGGTATATATTTACATTAATCTGTTGCAAAACTATGGGAAAATGGGTACAGGAAAAGAGAGGATTTGACATGACTCTCGTAAAGGTCGTTTGGTTTAAAATTAGGGTATTTCAATGTAATAATCCTGCGATTATGATTAGAGTTACATGTCACCTCCCAAACCTGGGCCTGGACTTAATACGGTACTCGATACCTGATTATACGTGACCGAGCGAACCAACTGGCTCGCTGAATCAACATGTGAAATCATAACATATTTAATGTGAAAGATAAACTAACACATGCTGATATGCTAAAAGTCTAAATGATATAAATCAACGTGCGAAAATACTAATATAAGTCTGAAACATATCTGTAACCAACATTTTTTAACATGAAAAGCCTGCGACTCTGTCTAACCGTTACTCTAGTCTATGAAGCCTCTAATGAAGTACTGAAAATACTGACCATCTGTAAATATTGAAAGATTGTAAAGTAATGATAATACCCCGACAGAACTGGGGCTCACCAAATAGCTGGTACGAGAATCCAGCACTCTGAAGCGTCAACCTGTAAATCGTTACCTTCATCGTGAGATACAGGCTCCGGCGAAAGGAACGCCAATACATTTGAATTGCACTGGTATGTAAAGCAACTGAACGATGTAAATACTAAAACTAAAACTAGACTGATAACTGATAAATGATAACTGAACAAAGAAGTAAAGACATAAATACTCCATATTCTAAATGATGAACCACCTATTTATCTAAGTAGATAATCTGAGGCCTCAGGCACAATATAAATGTGCAAAAAGTTGTGGCCTCGGACCCAAGTATCCGTATACATAATTGCGGCCTCAGACCCAAGTATACGTATACATAATTGCGGCCTCAGGCCCAAAGATGTATAAAGCATAAACTGCGTCCTCAGGCCCAAAGATGCATAAAGCATAAACTGCGGCCTCAAGCCCAAATACAAGTGTTCAACATTCAGGTATTTAAAATCAGGAACAGAGAATCATACTGTAATACATAATGCTGAAATACTAAATCACATCGAGTTACATGATATTGGAATGTTGAATAGGACTAAACTGAGACATGTATTCATGAATTGAATATGAGAACTGAAACACCAGATGTTTATCATGACATGATGAGTAATCTAGACTGAGACTCATGGGCATCAACACAAGTCTATATTAATTACGCAGTAAGCTCACAACATTCGGAGCGAAAGTCATGAACGAATTATGAAGCTATGGAACAAATGTTCCAGAGCTATTCATGGAACTGAGCCATAACTACTTTCTGAGGCAATTCGTAATAGTCATAAAGAATGAGAAGTAGAGAGAATCATAAACATTCCCAAATGCAAAGAGAGTTAGCCACGTACCTTGACTCTGGCCTTTTTAAGCGTATCACAATGTTCATCGTCTATTTATCAAACCCATTTACTATTCTCCCAAGAAGTCATCAATTCACAACTATAAATGATTAGGGATTAGAATCATTACCTTTTTGAAGTTCAATCCTCTTGAATTCGAGTTCTAGAATTTCTTTTTTCAACAATGATGTCTCATTCGAATATCTAAAAATTCAAAGGGTTTACCCATATTAATAAGGTGTTTGAGAATTGATGTTAATTTAGAATCATCATTAGAACTTACTTTGGATGATGGAGGGACCTTGGAGGAAGTTGGGTTCTTGAGAACTTCCCTTTCTTGAGCAAATTTACGTGTTTGGGGGTGTAGGGAATGAGGTCAGGTTTAAATAAGTGTACACGTCCAAAATTGAGGAGGAAATAAAAGTGGCCCAGATAAACATTGACAGCGTGGGAGCATCATCAGAGGCGCCAAAATAAAAATGCAAGGCTACATCAGTGGCGCCACAATTATACAGTCTTACATCGTTAGGGGTGCTAAAGTTAGTGCTCTGAATAGTGCCTAGCACTGTCTAAGGCTGTGAGTTTTTATGGCCTTGCATTGTCTAGGACTGTGAGTTTTCATGCTTGTATTGTCTAAGGCTTTGAGTTTTTATGGCCTTGCACTGTCTAACATCGAAAGACAGAACATCCATAAACTTAGTCAATTCTATCGAATCTTATGCACCCCACTTTTCTTCTTGATTACCAAATAACTATTTCCACCCATACTCATTCCGATATGACTTCATATATCTAAAATATCACATTAATACTCATTTAACGCATTCACACCTAATCTGGATTTATGGGGTGTAACATTATCTCCCCCTTGGGATCATTCATCCTCGAATAATTGTCTCGTTTGTAACTACGGCTAACTGTGGAACACATGCATACTAAACTTAATGAATACATGAAAACTAAACTACTAAGGTAATAAACTGAATAGGTACTAAACTGAATGACTATTGAACTGACTGAATAATGAAAGACATGGAGATTATAATATAAGGTCTGAATAAAAAAGTTAGTTACCTTCAACATTATCCAAACAACCGCCACCAAACAGAGCATAACATAAGCCTCCTAGAGCATCATAATACGCATAACATGAAACATATATGTGAATATTGGTCTGTCATGAATACCTGAATACTGAAATAACATGGATATATGAATATTGAACTGACACGTATATTTGAGTACAGAACTGACATGAATATCGGAGCACTAAACTGACATCAATATCTGAGTATTGAATTGACATGAAGGCTAGGTCTTAATACTAGAATTTGAATGTTATAACATGACACGTGAAATACTGGGTGTACATCCACCAATTCTGGTGGAAACTCTACCTCATAAGCTAATTGCCCGATCCTTCGCAGGATCCTATACGACCCAATTTATGTCGGACTGAGCTTTCCCTTCTTCCCAAATCTTGTAATACCTTTCATAGGCGAAACTTTCAGAAATACCCAATCATCAACTTGAAAATCTAGGTGTCTATGTCGTACGTCTGAATAAGACTTTTGGCGACTCTGAGCCGTCTTCAAATGCTATCAACTTGACTTTCTCCATAGCCTGATAGATCAAATCTGGTCTGAACAACTTTGCTTTACCAAATTCGAACCTACCAATTGGAGATCTACACCTTTGTCCAAACAAAGATTCATACAGTGCCATCTTGATACTAGAATGGTAGTTGTTATTATAAGAAACTCACTGAGAGGTATGTGATCATCTCAGTTACCTTTAAAATCAAGGATATACCATTAAGTGTCTGAATAGGGCGCTCTAACTGGCCATCTGTCTGAGGATGAAAAACTGTGCTGAGGTTTACTTTTGTGCCTAATCCTTTCTAAAAGGACTTCTAAAATTTCATTGTAAACTGAGCACCGCGATCTGAAAAGATAGAAAACAGAGTCTCGTGCAATCGGACGATCTCCTGAATGTACAACTTGGCATAATCTTCTACTGAATCTGTTGTCTTTACTAGCAAGAAGTACGCTAACTTGGTAAGTCAATCTACAATCACCCAATCAAATCATGCTTCCAACATGAGCAAGATAATCCTGTTATAAGGTACATATTTACCATCTCTACTCAAGAATATATGTATTCTGTGGTAAAATACTGGGCTTTCTGCTGCTCGACTTTCACTTGTTGGTAATTCAGACACTTGGCCACAAAGTCTGCGACGTTACATTTCATGTCGTTCCACCAATAAATCCCCTTGAGCATGATATATCTTTGAGGAACCTGGATGGATAGAATACCTGGAATTAAGGGCTTCTAACATGATCCTCCCTCTCTAAGTCCATCTATGTATGGAACACACAATCCGTCTTGGTACCTCAAAGTACCATCATCTCCTCTTTGTTCAAAAGCCATCGTCTTATGCCTGTGAATCCCTCTTTCAGCTATAACAAGTAGGAATCATCAAATTGTTTCTCCTTCACTTCGACTATTAAGATACAAGTCCTGTTCTGGACAACAACTCCACCATCTTTGGGGTCCGAAGTCGAACTCCTAGCTTGGCTAGCGATGAACTTCTTTCACCATAGTTATCTCTTCTGCCTCAATCATGAGCTACGCTTTCCATACTTGATTATCTTTTTAAGGTACTTCCTAAAAAGGCTTATAGTATTATTGTGAGCTAAGTTTTTGACCAATACTCCAAAGATTAGAGTTTTGTGCAATGACACTACCCTCGTGACACCTAACTGGGCATGATTTTATAGTTTTTTTCTTTTTTGTCCTACATACCTACCACGACCCAAATTCTCCCTCCGTGAATTATCGTGACGGCACCTAGTCTCTACGACTGGGTAAGCCTAACATTTTTGCGGAAAATGAAATGAAAATAAAAAAGTTGACAACTAATAGTAACAGATACTTTAAATAAGCATTTGAGATGTCGCTCGGCATATACAATAATCAACTCTCGAAATATACACAACTTCCCCAAAATCCGGAACACCATAAGTCACAAGCTTCTAAGAATTTCTAACTGTTCTATACATCAGTGTCTACAAAAATAAGAGAAGAGCCGACATATGGGGATAGAGGGGGACTCCGAGGTCTGAGGACGCGGGCAGATGTACCTTGAAGTCTCCTGAACAGCAGCAACCGTGCAACTAAACTCGAGGCTGGTAGGATGTACCTGGATCTGCACACGAAAAACATGTGCAGAAGAGGCATGAGTACACCACAACGGTACCCAGTAAGTACCAAGCCTAACCTCGGTCGAGTAGTGACGAGGTCAGGTTAGGGCCTTACTGGTATATATATATATATATATATATATATATATATATATATATATATATATATATATATATAAAATAATACAGAAGGAAATATCGCAATATAATAAAAAGGCTGAAATGTGATAAGAAAGAAATCACAGAAATAATGCAGTACAGTGTACAGAATAACAACTGGGGGATCTCCCGAGATACCGTCTCGTAGTCCCAAAAGTAAATGTGCAGGGGGATCTCTCGGGATACCGTCCCATAGTCCTAAAGTAAATATGCAAAGGGATCTCCCGTAATATTGTTCTGTAGTCTAAAAAGTAAATAAGCAGGGAGGATTCTCCCTGAATACCATTCCGTAGTCCTAAAAGTAAATATGCAGGGGGATCTCCCGAAATACCGTTCCGTAGTCCCAAAATTAATACGCAGCTCAAACAAAAGAGATAACACCTATAACACGAAATCCTACAGTCTAAACTAAGTACAAGTCATAGATGAAGCAGGAAATCCATTAAGCATGCTGCACAGAGTTCAGATAAGCATTTAAGACACGTAGACATGCTATTCTAGGCTAAACAGGATAATTGCACATGCTAGTATAACTCAACTAAAGTGAAACAGATTATTACTCAGTGAAAAATGGAGTCCTACAACATAGCCCGTGTACGCACTCGTCACCTTATGTACACGGCGCTCACATATCAAAACAGTAACAAATCCTAGGGGAAGTTCCCCCACAGAAGGTTAGGCAAGCCACTTACCTCGAACCAAGCTCAAATCAATCTGAAACAATGCTTATTCCACAAATATCCGACTCTGAATGGCCCAAATCTAACCAAAATCAATTACATATCATAAATATAACTACAAGAAACTAATCTAGCTAATAAAGTCAAAGCTAAAGCAAGAAATTGGAAAATCGCCCTAAAAGGTCTCCCCGACCCACGTCTCGGAATCGGGTAAATGTTACAAAATATGAACACCCATTCACTCACGAGTCCAACCATACAAGAATTACTCGAATCCGACCTCAAATTGCCTTTTAAAACTCAAAATTTTAGTCTAGAAAGTTTCTACCATTTTCCCCCAAAATTTTAGCCCCCCCGACCTCAACCACACAAACCAACAAGTCCTAAAACTCCATACGAACTTAGCCGAGCCCTCAAATCACATCAAACAACGCAAAAAACACAAATCACCCTCCAATCCAAACTTAATGAACTTGAAGCTTCAAATTTCTATGACCGATGCCGAAACCTATCAAACCACGTCCGATTGACCTCAAATTTTGCACACAAGTCATATTTAACATTACGGACCTACTCCAACTTTTGAAATCGGATTTCAACCCCGAATCAAAAAGTCCACTACCGGTCAAAATCTCCAAAAATTTAACTTTCGGCATTTCAAGCCTAAATCAGCTACAAACCTCCAAAACACAATCCAGACACGCCTCTAAGTCCAAAATCACCCAACGAAGCTAACTGAACCGACGGAACTCCATTCTAGAGTTGTCTTCACACTGTTCCGACTATGATCAAAATTTCTAAGGCTCAAGCCTCTGTTTAGGGACTAAATGTCCCAAAGCACTCCAAAAACCAAAACAAAAGCTCCCGGGAAGTCACATAAGCAGAAAAAGATACAGGGGAAGTAGTAAATAGGGGATCGGGGCTAATACTCTCAAAACAACCGGCCGGGTCGTTACATCCTCCTCCTCTTAAAATAATCGTTCGTCCTCGAACGAGCATAGAGACATACCTGAAGTGGTGAAAAGATGAGGATAACGGCTGCGCATATCCTGCTCGGTCTCCCAAGTCCACCACATGAGACAGATCACCGTGATACTTCCGGATCATAACCTGATGGTCTCCTGCTAGACTGGGAGGTAAGGCAAGCTCATAAGCAACCTCCCCAACTCACCGCAAAACCTCAAACGGACCAATGAACCTTGGGCTCAGCTTGCCCTTCTTTTCGAACCTCATAATGCCCTTGATAGGCAAAACTTGGAGCAAGACCCGCTCTCCAACCATGAATGCAATATCGCGAACCTTCCGATCCACATAACTCTTCTGTCTGGACTGGGCTGTGCGAAGTCTATCCTGAATCAGCTTAACCTTCTCCAAGGCATCCTGAACCAAGTCTATACCCAATAATCTGGCCTTGCCCCGCTCGAACCAACCCACCGGGGATCAATATCGCGTACCATATAGAGCCTCATACGGTGCCACCTGAATGTTGGACTGATAAATGTTGTTGCAGGCAAACTCCGCAAGTGGCAAGAACTGATCCCAAGAACCTCCAAACTCCATCACACACGCATGGAGCATATCCTGTAGAATCTGAATAGTGCGCTCGGACTATCAATCCGTCTGAGGGTGAAATGTTGTGCTCAACTCCATCCGAGTACCTAACTACTGTTGTACGACCCTCCAAAACCGTGACGTAAACTATGTACACATGTCAGAGATGATAGATACCGGTACGCCATGAAGCCTGACAGTCTCGCGGATATAAACTCGAGCTAGCTGCTCGGAAGAATAAGTAGTCATCACAGGAATGAAATGAGATGACTTGGTCAGTCTATCCACAATCACCCAAACTGCATCAAACTTCCACTGAGGCTGTGGGAGTCTAACAACAAATTCCATAGTGATCCGCTCCCATTTCCACTCCGAAATATCTAACTTCTAAAGCAATCCACCCGGCCGCTGATGCTCATACTTCACTTGCTGGAAATTTAGACACCGGGCTACATATTCCACTATGTCCTTCTTCATTCTACGCCACCAATAATGCTGCCTCAAGTCCTGATACATCTTCGTGGCACCCGGATGAATGGAGTACCGCGAGTTGTGAGCCTCCTGAAGAATCAACTCACGCAATCCATCCATATTGGGCACACATAGCCTGCCCTGCATCCTCAATGCACCATCATCTCCAATAGTGACCTCCTTAGCATTACTGTGCTGAATCGTGTCCTTAAGGACAAGCAGATGGGGGTCATCATACTGACGCTCCCTGATACGATCATAAAGAGAAGACTGAGAGACCACACAATATAAAACTCGACTCGACTCAGAAATATCCAATCTAACAAACTGGTTGGCTAAGGCCTGGACATCCAGTGCCAATGGCCTATCTGCTGCTGGCAAATATGCTAAGCCCCCCAAACTCCCCGCCCTACGACTCAAGGTATTGGCCACCATATTGGCCTTCCCCGGACGGTACAAAATGGTGATATCATAATCCTTAAGTAGCTCTAACCACCTCCGCTAACGCAAGTTGAGATCCTTCTGCTTGAATAGACGCTGCGAACTCCGGTGATCAGTGTAGATCTCACAAGGGACACCGTACAAATAGTGCCGCCAAATCATTAAGGCATGTACAATAGCTGCTAACTCAAGGTTGTGGACAGGATAGTTCTTTCCATGCACCTTCAATTGTCTGGATGCGTAGGCAATCACCCTACGGTCCTGCATCAACACCGCGCCGAGACCAATCCGCGACGCATCACAATAAATAGTATAAGACCCCAAACCTGTAGGCAATACCAATACTGGGGATGTAGTCAAAGTTGTCTTGAGCTTTTGAAAGCTCTCCTCACACTCTTCTGTCCACCTGAACGCAGCACCCTTCTGGGTCGCCTGTTCATAGGTACTGCAATAGATGAGAATCCCTCAATAAATCAACGATAATACCCCGCCAAAGCAAGGAAGCTCTGTATCTTTGTAGCTGAGGACGGTCTGGGCCAACTCTGCTGGGAGTGTAATCTAAGGTATGCCTCTCTAATCGCGGTAAACTTGGCATAGCCAGCATCACGGTCTTGGCGTGACAATCAAGAATAGCATAATGGGGCGACAACCAGTCCATGCCCAAGATAACATCAAAATCAACCATGCTGAGCAATAATAAATTGTCTCTAGTCAGCAATCAAAGACGACCAATACATGCGGTCCACAATAAGAGAATCTCCCGCAGGAGTAGACACATAAATAGGGGAACTCAAAGAATCCCGAGATACGCCCAAATGCGGGGTAAAATAAGATGACACATAGGAATAACTGGAGCCCGGATCAAATAGAACCAACGCATCTCTATGACAGACCGGAATAATACCTATAATGACAAAGTCAGAAGCAACCGCATCTGTACGAGCATGAATAGCATAGTATCTGGCCTGGCCTCCCCCTCTAGGGCAACCTCTACCTCCCCGACCTCCACCTCGAGCTGGCTGAGCAGGTGGAGTAGTAGTTAGTGCTGGAATCATGGCCTGAGAACCCGATGGAGCACGCGGTGCCTGAGAAGTCTGTGGAGGTGCACCCCTCCTAAGTTTGGGGCAAGCCCTCACCATATGGCGAGTGTCGCCACACTCAAAACAAGCTCTAGGAGGGCATGGCTGCTGTGGCTAGCTCGGTCCAGGTTTGCTAGACTGGCCGCTGAAAGCACCCCGTACAGGAGGCACACTAGATACTGGCGGTGCATAATAAGGCTCCTGGGGTCTAGGAGTAGCTGGAATACCATCAGCGACTGGAACACCTGAATGAACGGGGCAACTCACATAGCCCCTACAATGTCGAACTACAGCTGGGGCACGAGCACCAGAATACGCCAGCCTCTCGAGACCTTTTGGCCTCTCTCTCCTCCCTCTCCCGAGCAAGCATGCCCTCCACTCTCCTAGCAATACTCACAACCTGCTGGCACGAGATATCCATCTTTAACTCCCGGCCATGCTAGTCCTGATACTGGGATGGAACCCCTCAATAAACCGACGGACCCTCTCTCAAACTGTAGAAACCAAGGCCGGTGCATGTCGAGCCCAATCATCAAAATGAACTGCACACTCTGATACAGTCATAGTCCCCTGGCACAACTGCTCAAACTTGGCGCGCCAAGAATCTCTGAGGCTCTGGGGAACATACTCCCTCAAAAACATGTCCGAGAACTGATTCCATGTAAGTGAAGTTGCCTCAGCCGGACTGTCCAACTCATAAGCATGCCACCACTAATAGGCTGCTCCTCTAAGCTAAAACGCAGTGAAAGGAACCCCACTCGACTCTGCTATGCCCATAGTGTGGAGGATACAGTGGCACTCCTCCAGAAATCCCTGAGCATCCTCTGAAGCTAGGCCACCGAAAGAAGGAGGATGGTACTTCTTGTGCCTCTTGAGCCTACGCTCCTCCTCCTCAGAAACTACTGCCCTACCCTCGGGCTGAACTAAGGCTGTAGGTGGAACCGGTATAACCTCGGAAATCTGATCGACCTGAACCCGCTGCTCTGGGGTACGGGCGGAGGGAGTCTGTGCTCCTCCCCCCGCCTAGGATGTGGCTGGAGCAAGGGGAATCAACCCTACCTGAGCTAGAGTACCGACATGCTCAGGATTTGTGGAAGGGTCTCTTGAAGAGATGGTGTAGTAGTAGTAGGCATCTCAGGTGCCTGCGCTCCGACTGGAGCTACTGGTGGCTCATCTGTAGCAGCTCACTCGGGCTCTGGCTACACCACATGGGTGTCCTCGGCCTCTACCCCAACCTTTGGCGGCTCTAGTAGGGGGCGCGAGTGCCTGGTCATATCCGGCTGCACGTGTCCTCACCATCTATGAGAGAATAGAAGACAGAAGTTTAGAATTTCGAAGTCAACAATTTCACACGACAAGGAATAAAAAAAAGTGAAATTTTCCTAACAGTTCCATAGCCTCCCGAAGATAAATACGGACGTCTCCGCACTGATCTACGAGACTCTACTAAACCTGCTTGTGACTCACGACACCTATGAACCTAGAGATCTGATACAACTTATCAAGACCCAAATTCTCCATCCGAGAATTATCGTGACGGTACCTAGTCTCTACGACTAGGTAAGCCTAACATTTCTGCGAAAAATGAAATGAAAATATAAAAGTGGAAAACTTATAGTAACAGATAATATAAATAAGCATTTGAGATGCCTCTCGGCATATACAATAATCAACTCTGGAAATATACACAACTTTCCCAAAACCCGGAACATCGTAAATCACAAGCTTCTAAGAATTTCTAACTGTTCTATACATCAATTTCTAAAGAAATAAGAGAAGAGTTGACATAAGGGGATAGAGGGGGACTTCGAGGTCTGTGGACGCGGGCAGATGTACCTTGAAGTCTCCTGAACAGCAGCAGTCGTGCAACTAAACTCGAGACTGGTAGGAGGTACCTGGGTCTGCACACAAAAAACATGTGCTGAAGAGGCATGAGTACACCACAACGGTACCCAGTAAGTGCCAAGCCTAACCTCGGTCGAGTAGTGACGAGGTCAGGTCAGGTCCCTACTGGTATATATACATAAAAAAAGACAGAAGGAAATATCGCAATATAAAAAAAAGTCTGAAATGTAACAAGAAGGAAATCACAAAAACAATGCAGTACAGTGTACAGAATAACAACAGGGGGATCTCCCGAGATACCATCTTGTAGTCCAAAAAGTAAATGTGCAGGAGGATCTCCCGGGATACCGTCCCGTAGTATCAAAGTAAATATGCAGGGGGGATTCTCCCGGAATACCGTTCCGTAGTCCCAAAAGTAAATGTGCAGAGGATCTCCCAGAATACCGTTCGGTAGTTCCAAAAGTAAATACGCAGCCCAAACAATAGAGATAATAGCAATAACATGAAATCCTACAATCTAGACTAAGTACAAGTCAAAAATGAAGTAGGAAATCCACTAAGCATGCTGCACAGAGTTCAGATAAGCATTTAAGGCACGGAGACATGCTATTCAAGGCTAAACATGATAATTACACATGTTAGTATAACTCAATTAAAGTGAAACTGATTATTACTCAGTAAAAAAATGGAGTTTTACAACAATAGCCTGTGTACGCACTCGTCACCTCACGTACACAATGCTCACATATCAAAATAGTACCAAATCCTAGGAAAAATTCCCCCACATAAGGTTAGGCAAGCCACTTACCTCGAACCAAGCTCAAACCAATCTGAAACAATGCTTTTTCCACGAGTATCCAACTCTGAATTGCCCAAATCTAGCCAAAATCAATTACATATCATAAATATAACTACAAGAAACTAATCTAGCTAATGAAATCAAAGTTAAAGCAAGAAATTGGAAAATTGTCCTAAAAAATCTCCCCGGGACCACGTCTCGAAATTGGGTAAAAGTTACAAAATATGAACTACCATTCACTCACGAGTCCAACCATACAAGAATTACTCGAATCTGACCTCTAATCGCGTTTTAAAACTCAATTTTAGTCTAGGAAGTTTCTACCATTTTCCCCCAAATTTCCAACTCAAATCCCTAGTTAGATGATAAAAATAGTAATAGATTCATGGAATATAGCCCAATCCGGATTAGATCACTTACCCCAACAATTTCCTTGACGAAACCTCAAAAAATTGTCTCACACCGAGCTCTCAAGTACCAAAATTGAAAATGGGAATCAAACCCTTGAACTTGATCTTTTCTGCCCAGCGATTCCGCATCTGCGGACCAACAGTCACACCTGCGACGCTGCACCTGTGGAATTTCCCTCGCAGGTGCGGAAAAAGACTGAAAGGGCTGGGCCGCATCTGCAAGCAATGGGCCGCACCTGCACGCCCGCTCCTGCGGATATCTTCCGCTTCTACGATCCCTCACGCTCTTGGCCCTTCCGCTTCTACGCTCCATCTTCCGCATCTGCGAGTGCGCAAATGCGGCTATGCCTTCGCACCTGCGACCTCTGGACTCTTCCTTCCAAACCGCTCCTGCGTCTCCAGTCTCACTTCTGTGGGCTCGCACCTGCGGTCAAGCTTGCGCAGGTGCGATTACAATAGGTGCAGCAAACTTTAGCCATTCTCCGTAAAACTCAACTTGATCCGTTAACCATCCGAGATCAACCCCAGGCCCCTCGGACCTAAACCAAACATACCAAAAAGTCCTAAAACTCCATACGAACTTAGTCGAGCCCTCAAATCACATCAAACAACGCTAAAAACACGAATCACCTTCCAATCCAAACTTAATGAACTTGAAACTTTAAATATTTTCGACCGATGCCAATACCAATCAAACCACGTCCGATTGACCTCAAATTTTGCACATAAGTCATATTCAACATTACGGACCTACTCCAACTTCCAGAATCGGATTCCGACCCTGATATCAAAAAGTCCACTACCGGTCAAAATTTAAAAAAAAATAGACTTTCACCATTTCAAGCCTAAATCATCTATAGACCTCCAAAACACAATACAAACACGCCCCTAAGTCCAAAATCACCCAACGGAGCTAACTGAACCGACGGAACTCCATTCCGGAGTCGTCTTCACATAATTCCGACTATGATCAAAATTTATAAGACTTAAGCCTCCGTTTAGGGACTAAGTATCCCAAAACAATCCAAAAACCCAAATGAAACCTCCCGCTAGTCACATAAGCAGAAAAAGATATGGGGGAGTCAGTAAATGGGGGATCGGGGCTAATACTCTCAAAAAGACCGGCCGGGTCTTTACAATATCTCATGCCATTTATTCGGGTTTCAAATCTCCAACTGGACTTACTGACGATTTTCACATCTCCCCCTTAGACCAAAGGTTATGGTCTTGTACTTGTGGATCCTTCTTTTTATTGGGATCCGAATAACTTTCCTTATCTTCTGCAATTCTTTGCTCTAAAATTCAATAGAGAGAGAATTTTACCTATTGCTCTAAGATTCATGGAATGATCTAGAGTAGAAAGAAATGAAACAATCCTAAATGTCTTGGTAGTTAACCGTTTATATGCATGGCCGGCACACATATATAAAGGAAACTACAATGGACACGGCTTCATAAACTCCCTAGGACACTTGAACCTAGTGCTCTGATACCAAGCTTTGTCTCATCCCGAACCTGGTCCTGGACGTAATATGATACCCGGTGCCTGACTATATGTGATCGAGCGAACCAACTGGCCGGCTGAATCAACATGTGATATCGTAATAAGTTGAACATGGAAGATAAACTAACACATGCTGATATACCGAAAGTCTGAATAATATAAATCAAAATGCAGAAACACTAATGTAAGTCTGAAACATATATGTAACCAACATTGCTTAACATGAAAATCCTGCGACTCTCTATAACTGTTACTCTAGCCTATGAAGCATCTAATGAAGTACTAAAAATACTGACTATCTGTAAATACTGAAAGACTGTAAAGTAATGATAATGGCTCAAAAGAACTAGGGCTCTCCAAATAGAATACTAGCACTCTGAAGCGTCGACCTGTAAATTATTACCTACATCGTGAGCTGTAGGCCCTGGGAGAAAGGGACGTACTACATTTGAATTGCACTGGTATGTAAAGAAACTGAAAGAAAGAACTATAAATACTGAAACTGAACTGATAACTAACAAATGATAACTAAACAAGGAAGTAAAGATATAAATACTCCTTATTCTGAATGATGAACCACCTGCTTATCTAAGTAAATAATATGCGGTCTCAGTCCCAAAGATGCGTAAAGCATAATCTGCAGCCTCAGGCCCAAATATGCATAAAGCATAAACCGCGACATCATGCCCAAATACAAGTGTTCAACATTAAGGGATTTAAAATCAGGAACTGAGAATCATACTGGAATACATGATGCTGAAATACTAAATCACACCGAGTTACATGATACTGAATGCTGAATAGGACTAAACTTAGACATGTATTCATGAACTGATTATGAGAACTGAAGCATCAATTTCTTATGACATGCTATGTAATCTAGATTGAGACTCATGGGCATCAGCACAAGTCTATATTGATTACGCAGTGACCTCACGACATTTGGAATAAAAGTCATGAACGAATTACAAAGCTAGGGAATAGAAGTTCTACAACTATTCATGGAACTGAGGCATAATTACTTTCTGAGGAAATTCATCATGGTCATAAAGAATGAGATGTTGGGAGAATCATAAGCATTCCTAAACGCAAAGAGAGTTAAACTCACGTACCTCGACTCTGGCATCTTTAAGCGTATCACAATGTTCGTCGCCTCTTTATCAAACCCATTTACTATTCTCCCAAGAAGTCATCAATTCACAACTATAAATGATTAGGGAGTATAGTCATTACTTTTTTGAAGTTCAATCCTCTTGAATTCGAGTTGTAGGGTTTTTTTCCTCAATAATGATGTCTCAATCGAATATCTAAAAATTTAAAGGGTTTACCCATATTAATAAGGTGTTGGAGAATTGAAGTTAACATAGAATCATTATTAGAACTCACCTTGGATGATGGAGATATCTTGGAGGAAGTTGGGTTCTTGAGAGCTTCCCCTTCTAGAGCAAATTTACGTGTTTGGGGGTGTAGGAAACGTGGTAGGGCTTAAATAAGTGTACACGTCCAAAATTGAGGAGGAAATAAAAGTGGCTCGGATAAACATCGACAAAGCGGGGGCATCATTAGAGGCGCAAAAATAATAGTGCAAGGCGCCATCAGAGGCGCCAAAACTACACGACCTTGCATCGTCAGGGGTGCTAAAGTTAGTGCTATGGATAGTGCCTTGCACTATCTAAGGCTGTGAGTTTTTATAGCCTTGCACTGTCTAACGCAGTGAGTTTTCATTTCCTTGCACTGTCTAACGCTGTGAGTTTTTATGGCCTTGTACTGTCTAAGACTGGAAGACAGACCTTCCATAAACTTAGTCGATTCTATCGAATCTTATGCACCTCACTCTCCGTCTTGATTCTAAAATAAATTTTTCTACCCATACTCATCCCGATAGGACTTCGCATGTCTAAAATGTCACATTATAATACTCATTTAGGGCATCCACACCTAATCCGAATTTACGGGTGCTACATTATAATGTAGAAAATTAATTTCACCTTCGATATGAGATAAGTTGTAATAAGATTTTAATATAAAATAATATTTCCAATTTTAGCTAATACCTCCTACCAAATACAGAATAGATTTAATCTCAAAATTTATAGCGAAATAACCCACCTAATCCCTTAAACCAAACAACTCCTTAGAGCATACTTAATATTCTTTGTGAACTAAATTGCATGCTTATCTAATCTTCGAGACAAACCCTGCTAATGATATTAAATGCCAAACCTACCTTTTATATACTTTTGGAGCCTAACTTACGTACGTTTCATATATAAGTCGCTTTTTTTTTGTGTGTGTGTGATTCTCTCTGATGCTTATATGTAAAACTATTGCGTACAGCGTTGTTTATCGCTCGAATTTCTTTTTATTAAATCCATGGTAAAACATATGAAAAATAATAAAAAGCCGAAACGAAAATTTAAATATTAGATATGGCTTAAAATAAGGTCAAAAGTAGCGACATCTTGTTTTAAAACTTCAATTAATTATCCACCAAATTAAACAAGACCATCACGTTATGTGATAAAAGTTCGTTCAAGGAAATAAAAGTAGCTAGAAGCTAGTACAACTTGTTCTTCCACTTCTCTTTTCTTTTCCTTTCTTTAAACTTTTAAGTACCTTAAGCTTGTCTCTTCCCAATTTCAAGATCATCACGTTGTGTTTTTCGAGCATTTCAAACCACGCAGACAAGCTAGTCTGCTTTCGAGGTTTAAATGACCTGACTGACTGACTGCTACATTAGGGAATGAACACATTTTATCCACACAATCAAATTTAGTGTTTCATGTTGCGTAGGAATGTGACGAATGAATGTCAATCAATACAGTTTTTACATCTGATCTTCAAAATTATTGATGCAACAATGAGAATGCGCTTAGTATGTTATAGTAACTTGGGAATTATGAGACCTCAGGTTAAAATCTTAACAGATATAATACATTAGGAGTTTTCCTTTTAGCTGCCAAGCATTAGTGTGCAGGGTTACTGGGTATCTATGATGATTGGAGGGTCAATATCTGAAGGATTAATTAAGTGCGCGTAAATGGACTCGAAATCTCGAATACCACATAAAAAATAACGTGAGAATAATTATGGGTTGCTCAATTGATGAGTTCTAACTCTTAGACAATGTTGGATCCCCATGGCCACTCAATACAATTACTCCACCTTTTTCCCTTGTCCACCCATGCATGCACACACCGCAATAATTGAAAAGAAAGACCTAAAAATAAAAATGTTCCCTCTTTATATAGTAGAGGAGTTTTAATCCTAACACAAGTCTAAATAAGGTAAAAATCCTTCACTTCTTTTTTTTCCAAGAAAACATGATCCGCAGTTAATACCGGGCGTGATTCGTGCCGCAATATCCGGCTGATGGCGGATATTTCGGCTCCCCATTTGCCCTCTTTAACCGCCTTTCCTTTATCCTCGATTCTTCATTTCGTTCGAGCTTGATTCTTCCCGGGTTCGGCCATGCTTGGTTCCCGACGTATCATTCTTCTGCCCCCGATTCCGATCTGTGGACACCTTTGGTCCTATTCGAGCTAATAACGAATAATGTTGTTCGGTGCTTCTTTAACGGGAAATCGGGGGTAACTCTATCCCCGATTTTACCCATACATTGATAGTCGCCTCACTTCTCGGAGAGTAAGTTATAAGAGCGATGAGAAGTGACTAATTGATCCTGGTTCCTTCCCTCGCACACCATAAGCAAGTTGACGAAACTGAACGTCCCATCAGCCACGTCGCTCTAATTTCAGACACGCATCAGTCATCGGTTAATCATCCTCGGCAGTTGCCGAATGTGAAACATCATGCATTTATCATTCTTTTCCTATAAAAGCTCCGGTTTCCTTTTTTCACTTTTTTTACTTTCTGATTTTGAATTTTTTTCAATTACCCTCGATTTTTTTATACCCTCATCTGTTCACTAATCCTTCAAATCTTCATAACATGTTCTTCACATCTTCATATCGCCATAGCTCATCTCCAAACCTTCAAGTCTTCATATCAAATCTTCAAACCTTCATATCTTCATATTCCCAGATAAAGATGGCTGAGACTTCAAAATCGGTTCCCCAAAATACTGCTCCAACAACTTTTTCCTCGGCTACCGGCACCGAGGCTGCACCTCCGGTAGTAGCCCTGGGACCCCCTCTTACCGATTTTATCCCCGGTGGTTGCTCCATAGATAATGACTTTAAAGTCGAAAAAGCCTCAACACAAGGGGATCGAGGTGAGGAGTCGTGAAGGTATGTTTGCTCCATTACCGAGGACACGCTCGAAGCCTTCCGAGAGGATCATAAATGGGAAGGCAAGTACATAGTCCTTCCCAGCCCTGAAAAGGACATTACGAAGCACGTGGAAGGATAGTTGAGTGTTTACATGTATCCTTTCACGTTTGGTTCCGTTGATACGGTGGTCCTAGAAATTTGCAAGAGGTATGAAGTTTGCTTCGGGCAAGTCCACCCTTCTTTTTGGAGGATCGTGACCCTTCTCCATTACTTTGAGAACAATACAGAGGAGCCTCGGTTCACGGTTAATCACTTGCTTCGAGTTTACATCCCCCGAATCATCCGAGGGAGAGTTAATCAAACTTGCCCATCAGGCACAGAAAGCTCCATTCTCCTGTATAGACGAAGATATGGACCAAGGTTGGCAGGGTAGGTTTGTTTGGATAAAGATCGAACACCTCATTCCTTCCGAGTTCATGTTGTTCCCCGAGAAGTGGAACTCAAACCATAAGTTTACTTCCCCTCAAGTCGTTAAATTATTTTCTTGTGTCTGTTTTTCAATCTCATGACATGTTCCGTATGACATGCAGTTGTCCCTGAGTCCCCAATGCAGTCCTGCATTTTAGGGAGTGGGTCGAGGCCATATGCAAGCAACTCCCCTATCCCGAGTGTGAGTGGTGTAAGCTCTCCAAAGGCAAGTGGGAGGCTCGTTCTGACGGTGAGTGCTCCTCATTTTTGGTTGAATCTTTCTCTAGGTCGTTTTTATTTTATCATTATTACGACTAAGTCTTTTTTTACAAGTTTGACTAAGACCATAAAACTTCGGGAAATTGCCGATGTTGTGGCCTCGACCCCGTCTATAAAACCCTTCGCTTCACTATAGCCCGTTGCCGAAGTTGCTGCGAAGAAGGAGGAGAAAACAAAGAAGAAGAAGAGATCCCCTGACTCCTCGGATGCTCCGGCCAAGGCCAAGAAGAGAAAAGGGATTGTGCAAAGGGTTAAAAAGAGCACGAAAAAAGCTCCGGGTGCCCGGGCCCCAAATTTTGAGGCTCTTTATCGGCTCAAGGACTTCCCAGAGGATGACGACGACATGGAGTTTGTCACTCATGAGTCGATCGATGACGACCTAGAGTTGGTGGCCTCGAGGGGGGGGGGGATACTCTAAAGGCTGAGTCCTTCATAGTTCGGGGGCTCGAAGAAGAACAAGTGGCTACTGCTTCGCAAGAAGCCCCACCGGTCCCGAAAAGGGCTGCCTCTGAAAATGTCGTCGTCATCCACATTCAGGAGTCACCCCCTCATGTAGAGGCCATTTTAGATGAAGCTCGGGCCGCCAAAGAGAAACTGACTGAAGCATCCCGTGCCATTGATGATGCTCTTAGCTCATTTTAAGAGGGCGTGGATGTCGGCATGCTGGAGGATTATTCTGGCTTTGGTCACTTGGAGATCCCAAAGTGGGTCGAGTTTGAGTTCAAAGCTCGAGAAGCAGTTTCCCGCCCCGAGTGTGGATCCTAAATGGAAAAAGACGATCATGTTCACAATACCAGTGGACACGAGCATGCTATCTAAGCTAGTCGAATGGCTAGCTATCTCCGTTCCTTGGTAACTGAAGAAGACCAAGTGAAGATGAATGAACTACACGGGCCAAGACTTTTCAAGAAGGCTCAGTAGGTGCTGATATACCTTCTTCCCTTTCAATCTTACAGAGTTCCGTTTGCCTTAGCAGTGTTTTAACGATTTTATTTCTTTATATCTCTAGCCTCGGTGCTTCATCATTCATGAAAGCTTTCACTGGTCTAGGATGGAGGTGAGTCACCTCGAATTCGAGCTCAAGGAGCAGGTCCGACAAATAGAGATGTACAAAGCTCTCTGTGAGCAGAAGGATGAAGTCCTTAAGGACATGTTCGACCGCTCTAGCCTCCATGCTAAACTGGAGAAAGCCGAGAAGGAGGCTTTGAAAGCAAAACAGGACCATGTTCTTCTAGTTGAAAAAGCAAGTGTACTCGAGATTGATAATGAGAGGCTAAACGCTAGTGGTAACGCCGTAACCTCGCACGTCCAGGAGAAGATAACCTTGATCGATCAGCTCAGGACCGAGATGAACGGGGTCAAGGCTTCAGCAGGTGAGCTGAGGGGCGAAATAGATCGCCTAGCATTAGAGGGGGATGCCACCGAAGAGGACTTGGTGTCAACCAGAGTGTAGCTCCGAGTTGCGAAAGAGAAGGCCGACAAATGGTCTCAGCTGAATGAGGAACTCTAGGCACAGCTTACCTCGGCTATCGCAGAGTATGACGCTCTCAGCCTAAAGTACATTGCGCTTAAGTCTAGACTAGAGGTGACTTTGAACAAGGTCTTGGAAGCCCAAGATATGTTGGCCCGGTACAAGACTGATGTCAAGATAGCCGATGCCCGGATCATAACAAAGGCTGAGTATGTGAAGTGGCTATCTCAGAGGGAGGTTTTTGAGGAGATCTATGCTGAGGGGATCGACTTAGCGGCCAATATCAAAGAGGCCAAGAGGCTCTAAGATGAGGCGACGGCAAGGAACCAGCCCGAGGGTTCGGTAGCGAGCTAGTGAGGAATTCCAATGGCTTCGTACATTAAGTTGGTCGTAGCCTTTTGTATTTAGGCCCTGCCTTGCAGGCTTGGTGCCCTTGGGATTTAGTAACCTGATTTGTCCGATCTTACCATAGGACAACAGTCCCCAGTTTGGGGGCGACCCATAGGCTTAGGGGTTATTAAATTATTGGGCATGGTCTCGTGGACTCTTACTGCCTTTGGGGCTTCATGCCTCCGGTTGATGACGGTCCGAAGGCTTAGAAAGTTTTGAACCCAATATTTATTCTAAGTGACATAAAAATAACACCGCTCGCATAAGCGTGAATTGATTAATTATAGAAGGTGAAATTTCTCACTTTATTACTTCAAGTGTAGTGTAGATAATCGAAGATATAAAAACTATCCGCCATGGCGAGAATGAACTATCCGGACACGATTCATCTGATCATTTGACCCTTACAATAAATCCTATTATTTAAGCCTTGTCTTTTTATGTCGAATAAAATTATTTTCGAAATTTCCGTACCCAGATCTTCGAATCTTGATTCAGGGTGTGATAGTCCCCTAGTACTCGAGGTAGAATTTTGGGGGCTCAAGTACGATCGATCCAATGTGGGAAGTCCCCAGTCGCCGGTCATGGACCAGTCTTCATAAATAGAGTAGAAAACTTACTGTAATCATGTTAAAAACCTTGCTGTAAAACCCACTTCGGGATAAATCGGTCGAAGGCAAAAAGAGCACAACACGTGCTTTCAGGCCTAATTCTCGAACTTGACTTCGATTGAGCGCCTGCACGGGTTAGTTCGAAGGATAATAAACCTTAAAGAAATTTGGATATTCATACCTTAGCAGTAGTAACGCTTAAAGTGTGCCACATTCCAGTTGTTTTATAATTGTATTCCATTTTTAGACTCAAGCTAGTATGAGCCTTTTCCGGTTATACCGGTGACTATGTATGGCACCCTTCAGTTCGGGCCTAGTTTCTTGTCATTGGAGTTCTTGGTGTGTAGTGTGACTTTCCTTAATACAAGGTCCCCCAACTTGGAAGTGTTGAAGGTTTGCCCTTCGGTTGTAATATCTTCCCATTCACTGCTTTTGAGCTGCTAACTGGACCAGCGCGGCTTCTCACCTTTCGTCTGCTAAATTTAGACTTGTGGCCATGGCCTCATCGTTCGATGTTCTCGTAGCATAGCGGTACCTTAATCTCGATTCTCTCACTTCTACGGGAATCAAAGCTTCTGTACCGTTGACTAGAGAAAACGGTGTCTTACCGGTACTCGACCTCGAAGTTGTTCGATACACCCATAGGACCTCGGGCAGAATTTCTTTCCATTTTTGTTTTGAGTCGATCAACCTTTTCTTCAGGTTCTGTAGTATGGTTTTGTTTGTTGACTCCTCCTGACCGTTCATACTAGGGTGATAAGGGTTCGATAAATGTTTTTTAATTTTTTGATCTTCAAAGAACTTATTGACTTTACTACCGATGAATGTGTCTCCCATTTTCACACGTAATTTTGGTTGGTATCCCAAACCGGCAGATTATATGGTCCCAGATGAAGTTGATAACCTCTTTTTTCGCTAACTTCCTCAAATGCATGTGCTTCAACACAGTTGGAGAAGTAATCGGTCATGAGCAAGATGTACCAAGACTTACCGGGTGCCCACGATAAAGGTCCTATGATATCCATTCCCCACTTCATGAATGGCCAAGGGGAAAGGACTGGGTGAAGCAGCTCCCTAGTTGGTAGATCATCGGGGCATGCCTTTGGCATTCGTCGCATTTTTGAACAAAGACCTTTGCATCCTTTTCCATTTCATTCCAACGATTGTTCTGATCAATTTTTGAACCAACGATTCCCATTCTGAATGGCTTTTGCAAGTTGACTCGTGAACTTCCTTCATCACGTAATTGATCTCCCCGGGCTCCAAGCATCTTGCTAATGGTTTGAATAATGACCTTCAGTATAGCTGGCCTTCAACCAAGCAACACCTGATAGCTTTAGTTCGAAGGGCCCTCGACTCCTTAGGATCTGATGGCAGTTTCCCCTTCTGAAAGTAGTCCACGTATTTTTTTCTCCAATCCCAAGTCAGGTATGTTGAGTTTACCTCGGCATGACTGGTCTCTATTACTGAGCTCACTAATTGCACCACCGTTCTGGAGTTAAATTCTTCAGAGTCCACTGACAATCCTAAATTAACAAATGCATCAGCTTCACTGTTCTGATCTCCGGGTATATGTTGTAGCGTACCCTCCTTGAACTGATGTAATGAAATTTGCAATTTATCCAAATACCTCCGCATCTAGTCTTCCTTGACTTCGAATGTTCCATTGACATGGTTAACAACAAGGAGGTAATCGCACTTGGCTTCGATTACCTCAGCTCCCATGCTTTTGGCCAATTCCAAACCTACAATCATAGCCTCATATTCGGCTTCATTATTAGTCAATTTCACAGTTCTAATCGATTGTCTTATTATGCTACCTGTAGGAGGTTTTAGTACGATACCCAACTCGGAACCTTTCGCGTTTGAGGCACCATCTGTGAATAGGGTCCAGACCCCCGAGCTAGTCCCCGAGGCAAGTAATAATTCATTGTCTACCTCGGGAATCATGGCCAGTGTGAAATCAGCCACGAAGCCTGCCAATATCTCAAACTTTATAGTTGTTCGGGATTTGTATTCAATATCGTACCCGCTAATCTCTACCACTCTTTTTGCCAGCCGGCTTGAGAGTTCGAGTTTATGCATAACATTCCTTAACGGGTACGAGGTCACGACACATATAGGGTGACTTTGAAAATATGGTTTTAGTTTACTAGATGCGCTTAGCAAGGCAAGTGCCAATTTTCTAGGTGTGGATACCTTGTTTCGAAATCACCTAAGGTCCTACTAACGTAATACATAGGAAATTGCATACCTTCTTCTTTTCGAACCAGGAGACCACTTACCGCTACCACGGGTACTGCCAAGTAAAGGTGTAGTTACTCGTTCGTTTTTAGGGTGTGCGGCAAAGGAGGGCTTGATAAGTATTGTTTGAGTTCTTCCAAAGCCTTTTGGCTCGACGGGGTCCAAGAGAAGTCACTCTTTTTCTTTAGTAACGAGAAAAATCAGTGGCTTTTATCCGATGATCTGGAAATAAATCGGCCAAATGCGGCTATTCGCCCAGTCAGCCTCTGCACTTCCTTGACATTGTCGACCACGATAATATCTTCTATGGCCTTTATCTTATTCGATTTGTTCTATATTCCTCGGTTAGATACCATGAAGCCAAGGAACTTGGTCGAGCCAACTCCGAAGGCACAATTCTCAGGGTTCAACTTCATATTGTATTTCCTCAGTATGTCGAAGGTTTCCTGCAAATGTTCCAAATGGTCCTCTGCTCGTAGGGACTTGACTAACATATCGCCAATATAAGCATCCATTGATTTCCCTATTTGTTCCTCGAACACTCGGTTAACTAGGCGTTGATACGTGGAACCGGCATTTTTTAACCCAAATGGCATCACGTTAGAGCAATAAGTGTCGAACTTAGTTATAAAAGAAGTTTTCTCTTGGTCCACCGGTCCATCCGTGTTTGGTTGTACCCGAAATAGGCATCGAGAAAGCTTAGCATCTTGTGCCCCGTCGTTGCATCAATCATTCGGTCGATGTTAGACAAAGGAAATGAGTCCTTTAGACATGCCTTATTCAAATCTTTATAATCTACACACATTCTAAGTTTGTTTCCCTTTTTAGGTATAATGACTATGTTAGCTAGCTAATCCGGGTACTTAACCTCCCGAATGAAACCTATCTTTAAAAGCTTAGATACCTCGTCTTTGATGAATGCGTGCTTGACCTCAGATTGCGGCCTCCTCTTCTATTTAGTGGGATAGAAGCTCGGATCCAAACATAATTTGTGAGTCGTTACCTCCAGTGGGATTCCGGTCATAACTAAGTGGGACCATGCAAAATAATCGGCATTAGGTTTTAGGAAATCAATGAGTTTTTGACAGAGCTTGGGGGTTAACCCCATGCCCAGGTATACCTTTCTATCCGGTAGATAATCGAACAATATGACTTGTTCCAGTTCCTCGATTGTCGACTTGGTGGCATCAACGTCATCAGGTGATACAAAAGATCTCGGGACTCCAAAGTCATCTTCCTCATCTGTTGGTCATTCCTCCTGTTTTTCTAGATAGGTTGTGACCGAGACCTGTGATTACTATTTGGTTCCCTTTTCTTCGATCAGTCCCTTGTCTTTCGATGTATGGACCGCGAGTGTTGGGACCACTTCTTCGACGTTAAGCATCTCCTTTGTGGCTGGTTGTTCCCCGTAAACTATTTTGGTTCCACTTGGGGTTGGAAATTTCAACTCCTGGTGCAAGATTGACGGTACCTCCCTCATTCTATGAACCCACATTCTCCCGAACAAGGCGTTGTACCTCATATCCCTCTCGATCACATAGACTTCATTTGCTAAGTGGTCCCGATCGTGTTGAACGATAGGGTGATTCACCCTTCATTGTATTGCACGACATATTGAACATGTTCAGTACTCAAAGTTCTACTACGATCTGGTCCAACAGCCCTAGCTGTTCCATGACTCTCCATCGAATAATGTTGGCCGAGCTACCAAGATCAATTAACACACGCTTAACTCGAGATTTTTTAATTAGTACAGATATTACCAATGCATCATTGTGAGGTTGAATGATTCCCTCAGCTTCCTCGTCACTAAACGAGATGGATCCTTCCGGAACATAATCTCGAGTTCATTTTTCTCTTGTGATAGAAACTTTGGTGCGTTTTATCATTGGTCCTTGTGGAAAGTCTACCCCTTTGATATTCGGGTTAATTACATGTTGAGGTTCTTCCTGCTCGATCTGCTTGTTGGCGTCCCTATTCTTGAAATTGTTTTTGGCCTGCTCACTTACGAATTCCCAAATGATGCATGTTGTTGAACAATCAAGCCATTTCTTCCATTAACGGACGACAATCCTCGGTTCTGTGCCTGTGAGTACCGTGATATTTTCATATCAAATTGTGATCCCTCTGTGTGGGATCAGACTGGAGTGGCCTCAGCCACTTGGTCTCCTTGATGCGACCGATGGCTGACACTATACTCACTGCATCCACGTTGAAGTTATATTCTGATAACCTCGGGGCAACTCTAACTTCGGGTGATCTGTCGAAACCATTTCTATTAACCAACCCTCGATTGCTTGGGCCCTCATCATTTCTTCTATCGTTCCTGGTCGGGTAGCGACTGGGTCTGTTTCCCCTTCTATGTGAGTTGTTATGCTGATATCGGTCTCGGGGCGGCCTTGACTCCTGATCCAATATTCTTTTTGACTTGTTGTTTGCTCTATTGGGATAAACCTCCCCCCGAGGGATCCCCTAGTTGGCCGTCCTCGACTTTGAATTTTGACTGTTACCTGTTGTGGACATCAGCCCAGGTAACCGCTGGGTGCTCTACCGAATTTTGCTTCAATTGTTGAGACACAACAGAACTTCAAGGGTTGAGCCCCTGAGTAAATGCCTGAATGGCCCAATCGTCTGCAACCGTGGGAAAGTCCATTCGTTCTATCTGGAATCTCGACACGAACTCCCTAAGCATCTCGTTGTCCCTTTGCTAGACTTTGAACCGGTCCTATTTCCTTATCTCAACTTTAATAGCGTTAGCGTGGGCTTTAACAAGGCATCTGCAAGCATTGCAAATGAATCAATAGAATTTGGAGGTAAGTTGTGATACCATATCATTGCCCCCTTAGACAAAGTTTCCCCGAATTTCTTCAGCAATACTGACTCGATCTCATCATCCTCGAGGTCGTTGCCTTTTATTGCACATGTGTAGGAGGTTACATGCTCATTTGGATATGTGGTCCTACTGTATTTAGAAATATCAATTCGGAACTTTTTCGAAATTGGCTTTGGTGTCGCGCTCGGGGGGAAAAGGCTTCTGAATGAAATTTTGGAATCTGTTCCCTTAAATATTGGAGGTGTTCCTGCAATCTGATTGACACTCAAATTGTACGTTTCTACTTTCTTGTCATTCACCTCTATCTTCTTTTTGCCGGACTCCACCCGGTTTATCAGTTCCTCGAGAATTTTCATCACCTCGGAAGTTTCCTCGGGTCCGGACCTATCGGGTTCTGTGATAATTCGTTCTTCCCTCCGAGTATCTTCTCTAACCCGTTGGGTTCAGCCGCGTTGTGTGCGTGATTTTGACTCTGCAGTTGTGCTATGACAACTTCCTGAGCTTGCAACATCTCAAAAATTAAACGTAAGCTAACTCCATCACCTCCCCCTTCGTATGCCTTGCAAGTCGATGGCCAAGGTGCCCCGTGAATGTTGTTTTCGGGATCAATTAGTGGGTTGATGTTGATAGCAATCTGAAAATTGGCATCGGCTGGGTCAGCGATCGAAACGCCATTAGGGTCGACATGGGGTATGTTGTTGCTCAGCACCATGTTGTTAGTTTCATCGCCGTGGCCTGATTCGGCGTCAACACTTAAGTGAGCTGATTGGGAATTTGACAAATTGAATAATTATGAAATCAAATTTTAAAGAACAAGTGTAAAATAGAGTGTGTTATAAAAATTCGTATTAAATCACCACTATTATCCGTAGCCCCACGGTAGGCGCCAAACTGTTTACCCTTAAAATGGATAACAATTAAATTTGTACGCGATTTAAAGGATATGAGATTTACTTTAACACGAACGATCAAAGAACGGTAATAACTGAATCAAAAATACATAAAACAAACCAAGTGTGGCGAAGTAATTAAGCCTGACGTTAGACTCAAATGTTAAAGATCGGTTTCAGTTAACCCCTCGAAATAGATCTTGATTGCAACTAAACGGATGAACAGCTGAAGAACACTTGAACAATTACTAAAAGCAAAAAACAAACTTTGTTGCTTTGATATGCGTGCCAACAATAAAAAATGAAAAGGTTCCCCTTTTTACATAGCAGATGAGTTATTACCCTAATACAAGTATAAATAAGGTAAAAATCCTTCCCTTCCTTTTTATTCCAAGAAAACACGATCCTTGTGTGATTCGTGCCGCAATATCCAATTGATGGCGGATATTTCAGCTCTCCGTTTGCCCTCTTTTACCGTCTTTCATTTACCCTCGATTCTTCATTTCGTTCGAGCTTGATTCTTCCCGGGTTCGGCCATGCTTGGTTCCCGACGTATCATTTGTCCGCCCCCGGTTCCGATCTGTGGACATCTTCGGTCCCATTTGAGCTAGTAACGAATAACGTTGTTCCTTGCTTCTTCAACAGAAAATCAGGGGTAACTCTATCCCCCATTTTACCCGTAGGCAGAAGTAACTACAGTCAATTGCAATAGGAAAGGAATATATCCTTTGAGCTAATACTTTTGTTTTTTGCTTTAAGTCCTACTACGTTTTAATTATATCTTTTTAACAAAACACCAAATTGATCTTTATTAAGCAAGAGTCAGATTCGTAATTGACATGTTTACGCGTTTGATTTTTTAGCATCGTGTGGATTAAAGACATGCACGTATTACAAATTAAGATGGCAAATGCCAACCACATATATATGCTGTCCAATTTAATTTGACTCTGAAAGGGTTTTTGAGGTGAGATGGGTCACCTAATTAAATGTAATGTATTATTAGATGAACAAATCAGACAATATCACGTTTGAAAAATTTAAGTGTCGGGCTGGCTCTATATGCATTCAATGCTATGAAGAGATCATGACATGAGTTTAATTTCTGTACTGATATAAGTTTTTCACTATCAAGTTATGTTAACGCTAAGTGACATACAAAATATGTAATTGGTATTTGGTAGTAAACAACTTATTAGTAAAAATACTTTACACGATCACTATGTAACTCCAAATGACACAACTAAATTTCAGTACATCTCTTATCTTTTTTTTTTTTGGGTCTACACATTTGTTATTTTTAGAGTAATCTGGGCTTGATGAGTCCTTTTCTACAAGCATACATGTAGTTTTTATTCTTAAATATTGCAGTTTCATCAGTTGACAAAGAAATGCATATTGTACTTATATATATAGTATATATTTGAACGAATGTTTAGAAACAGACAACTTAAACTTGTAATAATAAAGAATCTCAGAAAAATAGCGCAACTTTTGTGAATTGGGAAATAGAAAATTAGTGGAGAAATTAAACAATTAAATCACAAAGATGACATTCTCATTTCTAGGAAAGCTTTATGCTATAGGTTTCTTAAAGTCCAAGAAGCTTTATATACTATAGGTTTCTTAAGTGCAAACAGATGAGGTGAGTTAAGCCTTTGTATTTTGGCAGCTAAGTTAATTCAAACGGGGAGAAAACAACTAAAAATATAGAAAAATAAACCAAATCATAATAAAGAATTGAAGAAAAACAGATCGCATTTTGACAAATAGGATATGCTTTGCCCTGACTTATAAGCTGTATGGTTTGCAATGCAATTTAGATAAGAAGGGGACATCCGACAAAAAAGGGTCCACTCCATTAATTAATTAATTTCACTAACACATTTTTAACTTTTTGCACGCACTGATCGATAGTGAAATTTCGTTACTGCTTCCCTTTTCTTCTTTTGGTCCTAAATAATCCTCTTCGGTTTTCAAAGCATTATCCACTTGATTTAAACTTTTTAATTTCTTATATATGTAAATAGAGTTTGAACTTTGAAAAGCGTGTCAATACATTCTTATTCGTTGAACTGAAACATTATATAATCTAAATCTTGGTAAAACTATGTTCGAATATATTATTGGGTTGGATCCATCCATAAGTGATGATAGATAACTCATAACCCGACTTATAACCTATAAATACGTCATTAGGAGTGTAGGAAGAAAAAGGTTTTTCCTAACGCTTCTTATAAGAAACAAACGGTGATTAGGGTTAGATTCTCTGCATCTTTCACAGGTGTAGTATAGGCTGTGAAGAAAGGAATTCATCATTTGTCTTGTGAGGAGTCCAGGTTGTTGCAGGTCCGCTTTCGCTTAGGAGAAACCTTAAGTCTTCCAATCTAGTATTTTCGATAAAACATTTCAATAGAGTTACCCAATACTTGTGTTGGTGAGAGGTAACAATATTTATTTCGTAAAATTAACTAAAATGAGCACAAACTAATCCGCACACCACATCTATTAAAAAGAAATATTTAATTTACCCACAAAATTGGATAACAATCGAATTTATAAGTGATTTTAAGGACACGTGGATTAACTTGACACAAAGCGATAGATTGAATTATAAATAAAGCAAACAATAATAAAATAAATCCAAACCGTGTGACTTGATCAATTATAGCCTTGAGAAATAGATCTCACTCGAACTGAATGCGATTCAAATGATGTCAAATACAGAAGAACAGTAGCTTGCAGAAAGAAAATAATATTATAATACTTTGGGATGCGTGTTACAGTGTATTTTACAAATAACCAAACCCCCTTTATATAGTAGGGAAATCCTACTTTAGGTACAATTCTATAAAAGGTAAAAGATCACATGATTTGTTAATTAACCCGTTTCTCATTGGTACATGTCGAGATTTCCGCAGTGAATCTGTCCAGATACGGATATTTCGGCCTTCCGTTATCTGGTCCGACGATGTTTCCTCGAGCTCATTTGGAGTCGGGGTCGGTAACCTCAAAGACGGGTTTCCTAACCTCGTATCCTGGTTCGATGGTACCCGGGGTTGATCTTTAATTCATTAAGTTTTGATCTCGATCTGCCATGCAATAGATGAGCCCGATTTCTACCGTATACATATAGTCCCCTCGTATTCGGAGTGTAAACGACGAGAAACGATATGAGCCCTGTAAGGCCCGTGAAAATTTCTACTCAAAACCCAAAAGCTCATAGTGCCAAGTTAGGAATATGTGTTAGAAGTCGCCGCGGTTCGGACCCTTTGGATTGATCTATGCATTAAAAAGTTAAGGAATAATATTTTCCAGAAAAGTGCGTTTATGCGGTCCATTATACGGTCGCATAATAGCTATGCGTACCGCATAGTCGCTGCAGAATCAGACAGTTTGATGGTTAATTTTGAGGTCAACTATGCGGCCCATTATGCGATCGCATAACCAATATGCAGGCCGCATAGTCATCGCATAGTCCCCATGAAATTTTGCGAGGGGCAGTTCTGCATGCGATCGCAGAATAGGTATGCGGACCGCATTCTTGTCGCATACCCAGGCAGTTTGTTCAGGTTTTTGAAGCCAACCCGACCCCATCCCATTAAAAACACCCCATTAGACCCCTTTTATGTTATTTTACTGCAAATAGAGTGAGAAAGGAAGTTCTAGAGAGAGGGAGAGTGATCTTCATCAAGTCCCCCCCAACCCCCCCACCCCACCAATTTTTGCCTAAACCCTTGAAGAATTTCAAGTACAGCTGCTAGGCCTTCACCCCAAGAGGTAAGAACTTGAGCCCTCACCTTTGGTTTCGAAATTCACACTAGAATGAGTAATTAGCTTATGGATTCATAGGTATAAAAATGGATTCTCTTGCATGCATAAAAGATAATAGGGTATGGGAGGTTGTGAACTAAAAAGATAGCAATTGGGGTGTAAAATGATAGAAAATCTCTCACAAAAGAGGTCCTAAAATCACAATGCACACTTAGTGCTTGATAATATGCTCAAATGAGCTAGAATCTTAATCATGTCTCTAATTCTTGGTTCAATTTGTAATTCCCATCAAATAGATTGAAGTTGCTAAGAGTCCCAAAATTTTGTAAGAATTTAAGGAAAGCTCTATTGAGGTATGTATGGCTAAAACCCCCTCTTTTTAGAAATTGAGCTCCGTTGGTGTTTGTGTAAATGCGGTAAGATTAAAGCCGGATTGATGTATTGATTGCTAATTTCACTCGAATTGGTGTTGCAACTTTATATACGTGAGAGGTGTGTCTCAATATGATCGATGTGCTATTCTTGATAACTTAAAAAGGTGCGAAGAATATTAATCATGTATTGAAATGCCTAGACCTCAAATCAAGATTTAAACAGCGATTGTTGTACCATCTATGTGAAATCTTATCTATGCTTTCTATTTAAATTGCTCTTGTATGTACCTATTATCCTAAATTGCAAAGCTAACATTGAAATTGGAAATGACGTGAAATGTGGCCTAGTGCCAAGAATGATGTGATAATTGTGGCCCCAAGTGCCTTGTGAAATAAAGATTGAAACGAGATGATTAATGAGAAAGGAACAACGCCTTGGTAATGCGGCCTAGCCGATCGGGCCGTGATCGGATGCCATGCCGCACACATGGTGGTATTGTGCTGAATATGAATTCCGGAAAAGGAGAATGAGAATGTGATTGAGGTATATGTCTCAAATGAGGCAACCTAGCCGATCGGGTTGTGATCGGACTCCACTCAAGATAGCGGTGGCACTGTGAATAATGATGAACAGTATGAAATGCCCCAAACTAAAAGCTATGGAAAAATGATGTAAAAGTTATGCGATTCCTTTATTTGATGATGTAGTGATCGTTCAAAGTTGTTGAGTTAAACTAGTGATTTCCTTATTATTGTATGATAGTTCTTTCTAACTAGATGGTGTTTAGTTATACATACTAGTACTATTCCATGGTGCTAACGTCCCTTTTGCCAGGGGTGCTACATTTTTGAATGAATGTAGGTGGCTCCATAGCGGACAGTGCCGATCGCGCGTAGCAGAGTGTCCTCCTCTCAAAGTCTTGTGAGACCCTTTTTCCTTCAAGGGGATTATGTTGTACATCTTTTGTTGTAGACTTCCACTTTTGAGGTATAGCCGGGGCCTTGTTGCCGGCGTTGCCATAATTGTCTTTTGTATCCACAGAGGCTCCGTCGACATTTGTGTGGGTTATGTTCGGAAGTCGGATGGGTTAATGAACTGTGTTGTAATTCTAAACTCTAGTTCTTCTAAACTGTAACTGTATGAAATCTTGAAAACTTAACTCTGGTTTAAGGTTTGTGATACGAAGATGAATTAACAATGTGAATGTTCGATTTTTGCTATTGTCTAACCAAACAAAAGCATGGTTTCCTTAATCGTATTGAGTTGGGTAGAAAGTGTTAAAAAGGCTTGCTCAGTTGGGTTCACTCGATTGAGCGTTGGTCGCGCCTCCCGAGGTCTGGGCGTGACAAGCCCCTAATCCTCATCTCAATAGTTTGCGTCAGAAACGACAAAAATAGACGAAATGTCTCGTCAGTCACGTCTTAATGGCATTAAATGTTCGTCAGTCGCTGGTCGGCCTCTACAGACTTTGAACCGTCATTTGAAAATTAAAAAATACTCCATCCTTCATTCATTCAAACTTTAAGTTTAAACCTCTTCTACTCTTGTTCTTAAAAAATCTTTGCACTCTCTAACACTTGTACTCAGATTTCTTGAGGTTTTTGCAAGAACTCTCGCTTGTCTTCATTCAAAAATATTAAGCGTAACTTTTTAACTTCCTCTTCTTCATCTTTATTCAAAAGAAAAATGGCGAAGACTTCTAAGACAGTTCCACAAAAAGAAACTGCCTCTTTATCCCGGCCGGCCGGCGAGGAACCAGCGGCGGAACCTCATCTTGAAGCGTTTATTCGTGGTGGGTGATCGACCGGTGTTGATTTCAAGGTCGAATAAACTTCCTCGGTACCGGGTTGATGCGAGCTGGTCTCGATATATATACACACACACTCGGTCACCGACAGCCTCCTCTCCAAGGTCACGAAGGATTGCAACTGGGCTGGTAAGCACATGGTGGTGCCTTCGCTTGAGGAAGAGATTACTACCCACGTGGAGGGTTTTTTAAGTGTTTACACTTATCCCTTCACTTTGGGCCCCTTGGACCCGGTCATCATCGCCTTCTGTAAGAGGTACAAGGTGACCCTCTGTCAAATCCATCCCTCTTTCTAGAGGATAGTAATTCTCCTCCGCTTCTTCGTAAACAAAATCGAGGGGTGTCCCTATTGATACCCAATTTTTTCCTCACATTCTTTCAAATAGTATATATATTTTCAAAATGTTATTTTTGCATCATTATTTGATTTACAAGATTTATACAAGTAATTTCATATTTTAGAGTTTTAAAATTAATTTTCTTACATTTTTTATTACTTGATTATCTATTAATTATCCTTTAAATTATTTTGAAATGACTTAATCATCTAAATTTATTATTTGTATCCACATATAAGTTTCATAATATTTTACCTCATTTTTACATAATTATATTAGTATTTTTAGGTTATTTATGATCGAGAAAATCTAGCCAGAGATCTTGAAGCGGCCAAGTCGGAGGCCAAAGTAATTAAGGTTGATGCTGATGAGATGGTGGCCATTTATAAGGCCGACGCCAAGGCGCATTAGGTTCGAGCGAAGACATCATCGAACGCTAAAATGGCAATCTCGAAGGGAGGCCCTTGAGGAAATTCATGCTCGGGATTTCGACCGATCAGCTGATATCGATAGCGCCAAAGAGCAAGGAGTCGAGGCCAAAATATTGGCCTCTACCGAAGACGATGAAGATCCTAAAGACTTGCGAGAGTCCGAGGATGGCAAAGATCTCGAGGGTGACAATGTTGCCCCTTACGAAGACTAGGCCACTTAGGCCTTTAGATGTTTTTTGTTGTTTATTTTTTGTATTTTTGTTGAGGCCGTTCGGCCTTTGTACAAATTTTCATCGGGCTGTTTGTCCCTTGTAAAAAGAACTTTGATTATGAATATAAGGCTTTTTCTCTTCAACAGCTTTCGATTTTTTACTTTGCCTTATGTACTTTTATTCGCAAAGATCTAAATGCCTTATCATGAAATAGTTAGGTTTTGTTCAGAAACTCGAAGAAACCTTGCCTTCAACCTTATTCTGTTTAAGGCATCGTGGGGTTCGGTGTGAATGAAAGTTTTCGGTCCCCCGAGTACTTAAACTATTTTTTAAGTCATAGTCTGTCGAGGGTAGCCTTTAGAACCAGTTTAGAAATTTTAAGGCCTTGTTGTCTTTGTTACGGATCCTCGAACGTCTCTGAGTCATTTTAATTTGGCTGTGGCCTTTCTATTTCGGGTGTCGCCCAGTGGGTTGGTCGCCCTGAGTTATCCAGACTTTCCTAGGATAACAGTCCCCAAGTAGGGATGGTCGTGGCCTTTAAGATTCGGGCGTTTCCTGATAGGTCTTATTCCCCCGAGCTCCGATGGCCCGGACCATCCAAGTTTATTTTCGGACGGTAGTCTCCAAATGAGAGTGATCGTTCGAACTCGGATTAAGGTGGGCGTTGGGCTCGTTACCATTAGGGGATCAGATGTAAAAAATGCAAGAAAAAATTTTAAAAGGACAAAATATTTATCCGCAAGGGAGAGACTTCCTTTTATTCTTGTGTAAAATAGTTATACATACGTACATGCTTTGTTCTAGGGCTCGGGCAATCTATATGGGCATGGTTCGTTTCACCGTTTGGTCCTTACTATAAATCCTACCTACCGAGACCCTTTCATCACGAAGTTTCTTTTCTTGCTAAAGTAGATATCTGAGGGTAATGCCCCCTAGTATTCGAGGTTGATCATAGAGAGAAGCGTCGAATACTCTTGGTGCAATCCTTAATAACGATTCATGGCCGGCCTTCTATTTTAAGTTAGCACGATCAAATGTTGCCTCATTAAAAACCTTCCTGGAAAACCCATTTGAGATAAAACCGGTTCAAGGGAAAAAGAGTGCAACGCGTGCTTTCAGACCTAAAAAAATCTGTACTGCTTCTTGTTGGTTACCTGCAAGTATCAGTTCAAAAAATAAGTAAAAAGGAAATGAATGGGGTCGTACCTTTGTTTGGGTTTCGGGTGTTAATTGTGACCGTCCTTAGTACTAAGTCCCCGATATTGAAGTGTCGAAGGTTGGCCCTTCGATTATAGTACCTTTCGATTAGTTGTTTTTGGGTGCCCAACTGGACGAGGGCGGCTTCACTCCTTTCATCCAATAGCTCTAGGCTCGTATTCATGGCCTCATCGTTCGATTCCTTGGTAGCATATCGGAATCTGATACTTGGTTCACTGACCTCGACCGGTATTAGAGCTTCAGCACTGTAAACAAATGAGAATGGGGTGGCCCCGGTGCTGGACTTTGAGGTCGTACGCCCATACGAATTCGGATAGGATTTCCTTCCATTTTCCTTTAGCGTCGGTTAACCTCTTTTTGAGGTTTTGGAGTATGGTGTTGTTGGTCGATTCAGCTTGTCCATTCCCACTAGGGTGATAAGGCATTGACAGGATCCTTTTGATCTTATGATCCTCGAGAAACTTGGTCACTTTGTTGCCGATATATTGTTTCCCGTTGTCACATACGATTTCGGACGGCATTTCGAACCGACATATGATGTGGTCCCAAATGAAGTCAATGACTTCCTTCTCCCTGACCTTCTCGTACGCCTGGGCTTCAACCCATCTAGAAAAATAGTCAGTCATAAATAATATAAATTGAGCCTTACCAGGTGCCCATGGAAGAGGGCCAACGATGTCCATTGCCCACTTCATGAATGGCCATGGTGACAAGACCGAATGCAGTAACTCCACGGATTGGTGAATCATCGGAGCATGTCTTTGGCATGCATCACATTTTTGTACGAACTCCTTCGCGTCTTTTTCCATGTCGATCCAGTAATATCCGGCTCTGATTACCTTTCAAACCAATGATTCGGCGCCTGAATGTTTCCACATGTGCCCTCGTGGATTTCCCTCAGAACGTACATTGCTAGGGGGCCATCAAACATTCTTCTGAACAAGGTTCCGTCTTCGGACAAGCTGAATCGGGTTGCCTTTGTGCGCAGGGTCTTCGATTCTTTTTGATCTGAGGGTAGTTTCCCGGTCTTCAAATATTCTACATATTTGTTTCTCCAATCCCAATTCAAGCTTGTAGGGTTAACTTCAGCGTGACCTTATTCTACTATCGATCTCATGAGTTGTACAACAGCCCCCGAGTTGAGCTCGTCGTCCTCGAGCGACGACCCTAAGTTCTCAAGGGCATCGACCTCACTATTTTGATCTCGAGGTATGTGCTGCAAAGTCCTCTTTGAACAGATGAAATGTTACCTGCAACTTATCTAGGTACCTTTGCATACGTTCTTCTCTGACTTCAAACGTTCCATTAACTTGGTTTACCACAAGGAGGGAGTCACACTTAGCTTCGATCACCTACGCCCTCAAGCTTTTGGCCAGTTTGAGACCTGCAATCATGGCCTCATATCCGATCTCATTATTAGTCAATTTCACAGTTCTAATGGATTGTCTAACTACATTGCCTTTGGGTGGCTTTAGTACGATGCCAAGTCCAGACCCCTTTGCGTTTGAGGCACGGTTCATAAAGAGGGTCCAGATTGCTGAAGACTTCCCCGAGTTTACCAACAACTCTCTTTCGACCTTAGGTATTAGGGCCGGTGTAAAGTCGGCCACGAAATCTGCCAAAATTTGAGACTTAATGGTTGTTCGGGGTCGATACTCAATACTGTACCCACTGATTTCCGTGGCCCATTTGGCCAATCGTCCCAAGAGTTCGGGTTTATGCATTATATTTCACAATGGGTAAATTGTCAGAACACATATAGGATGGTACTGAAAATATGGTTTTAGTTTCCTAGAGGTGCTTAGCAAAGCGAGCGCCAGTTTTTCTAGGTGAAAGTACCTAGTTTCGGCCTCACCCAGGGTCCTGCTAACATAATAAATTGGAAATTGCGTACCTTGTTATTCCCGAACTAGGATTTCACTTACCGTTATCTCTGATACTGCCAAGTACAGGTACAGTTGTTCGTCTTCCTTCGACATGTGGAGCAGTGGTGGGCTCGAGCTTGAGTTCTTCCAAGGCCCGTTGGCATTCCGGGGTCCATGTGAAGTTGTTTTTCTTCTTCCGTAACGAGAAAAATCGATAGCTCTTATCGAAGGATCTCGAGATGAACCGCCCCAGGGCGGCAATGCACCCGATTAGCCTTTGCACGGCCTTCACGTTGTCCACTATCGTGATATCCTCGATAGCTTTGATCTTGTCGGGGTTGATCTCGATTCCTCGGTTGGACACATGAACCCAAAAAATTTACCTGATCCGACTCCGAACGCGCATTTCTCCAGATTCAGCTTCATGTTGTACTTTTTCAATATATTGAAGGTTTCTTGCAAATGCTTTAAATGGTCCTCTACTCGTAGGGACTTGAACAACATATCGTCAATGTAAACTTCCATGGATTTCCCTATTTGTTCTTTGAATATCCGATTCACTAGGCATTGGTAAGCGGCATTAAATTTTTTTAACCCAAATGGCATCACGTTATAACAGTATGTGCCATATTTAGTGATAAAGGAGGTCTTTTCCTGATCATCCGGGCTCATCCGTATTTGGTTGTACCCGGAGTAGGCATCGAGAAAACTGATGAACTCATGGTCGGCCATGACATCGATCATGCGATCGATGTTGGGCAAAGGGAAAGATTCCTTGGGACATGCCTTATTTAAATATTTATAATCTATACTATATTTGCTAACCATTCTGGATATTTGACTTCCCGAATGGACCATATTATAAGGAGTCTAGTTACCTCGTCCTTGATGAAAGCATGTTTGATCTCGGACTAGGGTCTCCTTTTTCTGCTTGACCGGGTGGAATTTCGGATCCAGGCTCAGCTTGTGAGTGGATATCTCTAGTGGGATTCCTGTCATGTCGAAATGGGACCAAGCAAAATAATCTATGTTAGCTATGAGAATTGAATGAGTTTTTTCCTGAGCTCGGGGGTTAACCCCGCGCCTAGGTATACCTTCCGATAGGGTAGATGTTCGATCAATGTGATTTTCTCCATCTCTTCGACCGTTGATTTTGTAGCATCGGAATCATCGGGCACTATAAAAGATCTTGGAACCCCGTAATCATCATCCTCATCGATCCCCTGTTTATCCGATTGGGTCGTGGCTGGTGTTGATTATTGCTATTTAGTTTCCTGCTCTGTATTCGAACTTAGGTCCTTTGATGTCGCCAGTGTTGATACCGAAATCACTTCTTCGACAACAAAAATTTTCTTTGTGGTCGGTTGCTCCCCGTAGATCATTTTAATCTCTCCTGGCGTTGGGAATTTTAACACTGTTAGATCAAATTTTAATGATGCAATTAATATACATGTGCAGGAGTTCAAAGAAGTAAAGAAGAACTAGTGAAATGGCTGTGTCGAACAAGGAAGGAAATCTCTCACAAGGGAAGCCACCTATAGAACGCACGGTGTACAAGGAAAGCTACAAATCTACATCAGCAAATCAGGATTAGCTCCGTGAATCTGGGAAATCAAATCAGCCATAACGAAGTGAAGATTCGAAGTGATCTGTGATTGGCGAAATCACGGGAGAATAATAAAGGCTATAAGAGCCGGTCAGTGGTCAAGTTTGGAAGGTCCAACAATCAAGGAGAAATCTTGTTAATTCCATTGTCTGCCGAAGGAAAAGATCTCAAGAGAAGCAACGGATAGTTCCTTATTCTTGGAAAGAATCAATTCTTTCCAAAGATCAAAACCCTTGGGTTGACGAGCCTTCACCATTCATCTTTGTATAAATGTTCTGTGTAACATCATCCTTAGCATACTTTGATCGAACCAAAATAACTCTCTTCATTCTACTGCAAACAAGCATAGTAGCCTACATAGATCTGCTGTGTAATAAGTCAGGGATAGAAATAGGGCATACAACTGGTGAGGCATTGTATCAAACGAGTGCTAGAGAATCTGAGCGATATACATCACATCTGTACTCGAAAGAAAACTTATTTGCTTGAAGAGAAATCCCTTGCAACCCAAGGGGACTGGATTAGGATTCACATTGAATTCGAACCAGTATAAAATTCCTGGTGTCTTTAATTTCTGCATTTACTTTCTGCATATTACCTCAAACTGTTATATCTGCAAGATTGCCATATTTAGTCGACTACTAAAGTTTTAAGTCAACTCAGTAACGATTAATTTCAATTAGTGACAATTCACCCCCCTGTCCCCCCCCCCCTCCTTGTCTNCTTTTCACGTTTCACCTGGGTGATTTTCCTGTCTCATAAAGATGAAGCCTTAAGAAATTTTGAAGTCTTTTGCAAAAGGATTGAAAGAGAAAAAGGTTATCTGATCTCAAAAATCCAAAGTGATCATGGAGGCGAGTTTGAAAGTAAAGCATTTGAAGACATCTGTGACAATCAAGGCTAGACTCACAATTTCTCCGCTCCACGCTCACCACAGCAAAACGGAGTTGTGGAAAGAAAGAACAGAACTCTTCAGGACATGGCAAGAGCCATGTTGTTAGAACATTCACTCCCAAATCATTTCTGGGCTGAAGGTGTGAGTACTGCATGTCACATTTTCAACCGATGTCTCATAAGGCCTATTCTGAAAAAGACTCCCTATGAACTCTGGAAAGGTAAACGTCCGAATATCAGTTATTTTCATCCATTTGGAAGTAAGTGCTTCATTCATAACAATGGTAAGGATAATCTTGGAAAATTTGATCCAAGAAGTGACGAAGGTATTTTTCTTGGTTATTCATTAAATAACAGAACATTTAGAGTTTTCAATAAACGTACTTTATGCGTAGAAGAATCTGTCCATGTTATATTCGATGAAAATAATCCCCTGGTCGAGAAAGGAACTAATGCAGGTGACGAAGGTCAAACTAAAGAAGCTCAGGATAAAGAAAAATCACAGGAGTCAACTAATCCCGCAGATGTGATTGAGTCGACTGAACAAATCAGCGACAACTCTCCTGAACAACGTACGGAGTCGACTACAAGCACTGTCCGACTAAATGAATGGAGGAGCGAACCTGAATATCCACAGAAATATATTATAGGGGATCCAAACGAAGGAATGAAAACAAGGGCTGCCATAAAAAAGAAAGCAAATATTGCTCTGATCTCTCAAATAAAGCCCAAAAAGGTAGAGGAAGCATTGAAGGATTCGAGCTGGGTGAAAGCCATGCAAGAGGAACTAGATCAATTCAGCAAGAATCAAGTTTGGAAGTTAATGCCCAGACCCGATAATGTATCTGTCATCGGAACAAAATGGGTATTTAGAAATAAATTGAACGAAGGGGGACAAGTCATAAGGAACAAGGCTAGATTAGTCGCTCAAGGCTATTCACAACAAGAAGGAGTCGACTATGATGAAACCTTTACCCAGTAGCTCGACTGGAGTCTATACGAATCCTGCTAGCTTACACATCATTTAAAGGATTCAGGTTGTTTCAAATGGATGTCAAAAGCGCTTTTATGAATGGATTCATTGAAGAGGAAGTTTTTGTAAAACAACCTCCAGGTTTTGAAGACTCAAAATTCCCATATCATGTGTACAAGCTTACTAAGGCCCTATATGGACTGAAACAGGCTCCACGTGCCTGGTATGACAGGTTAAGTACTTTCCTTGTTGATCATGGGTTTACTAGAGGTAAAATTGATACTACTCTATTCATTAAACGATCAACAGAAGGTAATCTTATCATTCAAATTTATGTTGATGACATTATCTTTGGTAGTGCTAACTCTCTTATGTGCAAGGAATTTGCAAACCTCATGCAAAGCGAGTTCGAAATGAGCATGATGGGTGAACTCACATTTTTTCTTGGGCTTCAAATTCAACAAACCGAAGAAGGAACCTTCATTTGTCAGAATAAATATACAAAGGAGCTGATCCAGAAATTTGGTATGAGCAATGCAAAATCAATTGGCACGCCTATGAGTCCGGCTACAAATTTGGATAAGGATGAACAGGGTACTCCAGTTGATGAACCCAAATACAGAGGAATGATTGGATCACTACTGTATCTGACCGCAAGTCGACCAGATATAATGTTTAGCGTTTGTAAATGTGCCAGGTTTCAGTCGGCTCCCAAGGAGTCACATCTGACTGCTGTAAAAAGAATTATTCGATATCTCATTGGCACAGTATCTCATGGATTATGGTATCCTCGCTCTAACTCGTTTAAATTAGAAGGTTTCTCAGATGCAGATTTAGCAGGTGATAAGGAAGACAGGAAAAGCACGAGTGGCACTTGTCAATTACTAGGAAAGACTTTAATATCCTGGAACAGTAAAAAGCAAGCATCAGTCGCCTTGTCCACTACTGAAGCTGAGTATATTGCCATTGGTTAATGTTGTGCACAACTCCTATGGATGTCTTATCAATTGGGTGACTATGAACTTTCTTTTAAACCTATACAAATCTTTTGTGATAATTCAAGTGCAATTTGTCTTTCAAAAAATCCTGTGCATCACTCTAGAGCAAATCATATTGACATTAAGCATCATTTTATTAGAGATCATGTTCTTAAGGGTGACATAGAATTAGCTTTTGTTGGCACTTCTGCCCAATTAGCTGATATTTTTACTAAACCTTTGTTGGAAGAAAGATTTTGCCTTTTGAGAAAATTACTTGGGATAATTTGTTTTTCAAAAAACTCTTAGGAGAAAAAACCTCTAGTAAGCGTCCCATGGAGGATCTTCCTGTCTCTTCCACTCTAAAGAAATCAAAATTCGATTTCTCTGCTTCTCTCGATTCCGACCTAAATTTCTGGGATACCCCAAATAGGGATTCTTTTCTCTCTCTCAAGGATAAGCCCATCGCCCATGGAAGAATTGTGGATCTTTACGATATGGAGGCCCTCAACTGTAAGGCAAAGGATCTCTTTGTGTATCAAGGGTGGGAAAAATTTCTCTCTATTTCTCCGCCTAAAGTGTATGAGCCTTTTAGTCCGTATGTTTTATGCTAATCTTCGCTCTAGTAAACCTGATAAGCTTGAAACTCTTGTCCTTGGTAAACGCATTGTTCTTGACTGTGCCCTGTTCGATTCTATTTTTCTATCGTTGCACTGGTTTCCCACTCTCTTTAAAAATGTTTGGCCTGAGGACTTTGAAATTTCCTTTGACCAGGCCAAACTTATTTTGGCTTTGTTTTGGGCTGTGCCCTTGGATGTTTTCTTGCCTGTGTGGATAGTTTTTTTTGCCTAGTAATCCCTCTTTGCTGATGTCAAAAAGGGGGAGAATGTATATCTGTTTGGACTATTATGACAATCTGTGCAGGTTCAAGTTGACTATGCATAGACCTCTTTGGTCTGTAATGATAATATGTGCAGGTTCAAGTCGACTATGCTACATGCATAGATGGTACTCTTTATTCTTTGAACGGGTTAAGTCGACTATGCTACATGCATAGACTTTATATGTATTGCACAGGAACAAGTCAACTATACAGGATACAGGTACACGTCGACTGCACACATTGAGGGGGAGACTAAGTCCAGTTGACTACACACATTGAGGGGGAGCCAAGTCGGCTAGTAACAAACAGGGAAGTCAACTGTTGTTTACTTCCTTACATCTACGTATATTATTTTGCCATCATCAAAAAGGAGGAGATTGTTAGATCATATTTTAATGATGCAATTAATATACATGTGCAGGAGTTCAAAGAAGTAAAGAAGAACTAGTGAAATGGTTGTGTCGAACAAGGAAGGAAATCTCTCACAAGGGAAGCCACCTATAGAACGCACGGTGTACAAGGAAAGCTACAAATCTACATCAGCAAATCAGGATTAGCTCCGTCAATCTGGGAAATTAAATCAGCCATAACGAAGTGAAGATTCGAAGTGATCTGTGATTGGCGAAATCACGGGAGAATAATAAAGGCTAGAAGATCCGGTCAGTGGTCAAGTTTGGAAGGTCCAACAATCAAGGAGAAATCTTGTTAATTCCATTGTATGTCGAAGGAAAAGATCTCAAGAGTCTAGGGCACTGCCCTTATATTGTGGATCCATGGCCTGTCGAACAGGGCATTGTACCTCATGCCCCCCTGAATCACATAAAACTTGGTTTCTTGGATGGTCCCGGTGGCGTTTACTGGTAATGTTATTTATCCCTTAGTAGTTTCACAAGCCATGTTGAATCCGTTTAGCACACGAGCTGCAGGCACGATTTGATCATGTAGGCCGAGTTGTTCTACGACCCTCGATCAAATGATTTTGGCCGAGCTACCTAGATTAATTAACACACGTTTAACTCGAGATTTATTATGAGTACAGATATTACCAGTGCATTACATTGTTATGGGGTTGCACGATTCCTTCTGCGTCCTCGTCGCTGAAAGAAAAAGTTCCTTCTGGTATGTAATCTCGAGTCTGTTTCTCCCTTGTGATGGATACTTTGGTGCGCTTTAACATCGTACCTTGAGGAACATCGACCCCTCCGATGATCATGTGGATGACGTGCTGAGGCTGTTCTTGCTCGGTTTGTTTATTATAGTCCCTATTTCTTAAATGATTCTTAGCTTGGTCACTCAGGAATTCTCAAAGATGCCCGGGCTACCTCCTTCCTCAATTGTCGGCAATCTTCCTTTCTGTGGCCGTGAGTGCCATGATATTTGCACATCTGGTTTGCATCCTTTTGGGCTGGGTCGGACTGTAGAGGTTAAGGCCATTTGGTATCTTTGATGCGTCTGATAGCCGATACAATAGCAGCAGCATCAACATTGAAGTTATATTCCGATAACCTTAGTGCTTCTTTAGGTGCGATAGGCCTGACAAAGCCGCTCTTTCTCATGAGTCCCCGGTTGCTCTAACCTAGGTCATTTCTCCTTTTATTTCGCAAAGAACTCCGTCTGGACCCACTGTTTCTTCTATCTTCATTGTACGGTTGATACCGATCCTTGTTTGGCCTTGGTTCACGTTCGGTATCTCTATTGACTCTGTCAATGGGTCTAACAGGATAAACCCGAAAGGAGCCCCCAGTTGATCATCTTCGACTCTGATCTTTGATTGATATTGGTTATGCACATCAGCCTAAGTGACAACCGGGTATTCTATCAGATTTTGCTTCAATTGCTGTGAAGCCACCAAACTTCGAATATTGAGTCCTTGGGTAAAAGCTTGAACGGCCCAATCATCAGCGACCAGTGGCAGGTCCATCCGTTCCATTTGAAAATGAGATACGAACTCTCTGAGCATTTCATTATCCTTTTGCCTCACTTTGAAGAGGTCTGATTTCCTGGTTTCGACCTTGATAGCCCCAGTGTGTGCTTTCACAAAAGAGTCTACAAGCATAGCAAATGAGTCAACAAAATTAGAGGGTAAGTTGTGATACCATATCATATCTCCCTTTGACAAGGTTTCTCTGAATTTCTTCAGTAAGACAGACTCGATCTCATCATCCTCCAATTCGTTTCCTTTGATAGCGCATGTGTATGAAGTGACGTGCTCGTTTGGGTCAGTCGTTCCATTGTACTTAGGAATCTCAGGCATGCGGAATTTTCTAGGGATCGGCTTCGGAGCCGCACTCGGAGGGAAAGGTTTCTGTACAAACTTCTTGGAATCCAATCCTTTCAGTATTGGCAGCGCTCCCGGTATTTGGTCGACCCTAGAATTGTAGGTTTCCACCCTTTTGTCGTTTGCTTCAATTTTCTTCTCCCCTAATTCTATTCGTTTTGTCAGCTCCTCAAGCATTTTTATGATCTCAGGGTTATTACCCGACTCGTTCCCACTCGACCTTTCCGCGACCGGTTCCTCCCTGCGAGTGATTTCTCGAAACAAATCGGGCTCGATCCTTCTCGGTACGCGGCTCTGGTTTTGTAACTGAACTATTGCCGTTTGTTGAGCCTGTAAAATTTCTAAGATCATCCGTAGATTGACCCCGTCTCCTCCATTATTTTGAGTATTCTATGTTGTCGACCGGGCTCCACCACGGATGCTATTCTCGGGGTCAATAGGGGGGCTTGTGTCGATAGCCACGTGCGAATTAGCGTCCAACGGGTCCGCAATTGGAATTCTGGTGGTATCAACGGCCGGTACCTCGTTACCGAGCGCTATGTTATTGTTTTCACCGTGGTGACCAAATTCATTGTCAGCAGGTATAGGTGTTAATTGTGAGTTTGACATTTTGAGCTTAAGCCTGAAATAAGAGACATTTCAAAGAACAGTGTAAAATAGTGTGTAATATGAAAATTTTTATCAAATAACCACTATTATCCTTAGCCCCACGATGGGTGCCAAATTGTTTACCCTCAAAATTGAATAACAATTGAATTTATAAGTGATTTTAAGGATACGTGGATTAATTTGACACAAAGTGATAGATTGAATATAAATAAAGCAATTAATAATAAAATAAATCCAAACTCTGTGACTTGAACAGTTATAGCCTTGAGAAATAGACGTCACTCGAACTGAATACGATTCAAATGACGTCAAATACAGAAGAACGGTAGCTTGCAAAAAGAAAATAATATTATAATGCTTTGGGATGCGTGTTACAGTGTGTTTTATAAATAACCAAACCCCCTTTATATAGTAGGAGAATCCTACTTTACGTACAATTCTATAAAAGGTAAAAGATCACATGATTTGCTAATTAACCGATTTCTCATTGGCACATGTCGAGATTTCCGCCGTGATATCCGACCAGTTACGGATATTTCGGCCTTCCGTTATCTGGTCCGACAATGTTTCCTCGAGCTCATTCGGAGTCGGGGTCGATTCCGGGGTCACGAACTCGATAACCTCGAAGACGGGTTTTCTAACCTCGTATCCTGGTTCGATGGTACCCGAGGTCGATCTTTAATTCATTACGTTTTAATCCCGATCTGTCATTCAATAGATGAGCCCGATTTCGACCGTCCGTGTGTATATATATATATATATGTGTGTGTGTACACGTCTATTGGACAGAGAAGGGTAGCAAAAGGATAAATGGTAATGGCTTTGAGTAATAAATGCATGGCATGGGGGAGGAGAGAGCTCCATATAAGATTCAAAGGAATAGGAGGGGGGGTGAAGGAAACTAAAATGAGAGATGGTACACACGTGTGACGAATTAATTGCTGATAGGGATATGTGGGCCTTACCACACGTGTAATTGAATTTTTTGGACTTGTAAGACTTTAGAAGAATAGCAACAGTTTCTTGTCTGTAGATATGGGTTTGGGTCAGTCCGTGGCCCATTTATCATGTGGTTGTGTTCCTTTCGTCCCAAACCCCACACCGCATGTGCACCCATAATGCTTCACTTCCGAGCCGCAACCTGCTAGTCTTTGTGACAACTAGTTTGAAGTTTGAACTGGACTACATCTAAAACTAAGTAACTAATCCCTCTGTTCACTTTTGCTAGTCCACTTTAAACTTTTCGCGCCCCTTAAAAAATAATAATTATAGTATGTATATTATCATATAACCCCTAATAATGATAGCATTTCAAAAAGTCTTGGGAAATAATTTTGAAAATGAACTATTAATAATAAGGATAAAACATGAAGAAAAAGATTGTCTTTATTTTGTTTTGGTATAGTGAATAAGTAAAAGTGAAAATGTATTCTTAATACAGTGGATAAGTAAAAATGAACGGAGGACGTATATAGCTAAGCTATATTTATATCCACAGTCAAATCGGAGCTCTATATATAAATATAGTTTTCATACGAGGAAACGTAGGGTGCGCCTTGACGGCATTACCGAGTCTATGGGTTGCACTTTATTTCCACCTTTTCTTTTTGTTTTTCCTAATTTTTATCATTTTGCGATAGTTCGAAAGAAACACTTTTTTTAGGATTTTACGCAAATAGCAGATCAGATTCAATATTTACTTTTTTTCCACCTTAACAGACTTGGCTCATTATTTCGATTACTAACTCAAAAATACCCGTCACCTATTTTTGAGTTTAAATAGTTTGGGGCGGCTATTTTGATTAATTATTGAGTTAGTAGTCAATAATGGGCGAAGTGTTATGGAAGGCTACAATGTGTTAAGGTGAAAAAAATTAGAAGTAGTCTGATTTACAACTGATAATTGAAAAATAGACACAGTTTCAAAAGTAATCAAATTTTAGCTACTTTTTTATCTAAAGATAAAATCTGAATAAAACACTCTTAAAAATCCAAAAACTTTCAGCATATTAGGCTGGTGTTCGAATTTGATACATATGAGATTCCAGCATAATATACTAGAATTTCATAATGTGGTGGCGTTCCAACATAACATGCTGGAAGTTATACGCAGGAACTCCATAATCCATCATATTATGCTGGAACTTTCCGTGTTTCAGCTAAAATAGTGGCTATTTTTCGATGAAAATTTTACCTCCTATAACAAAGGTCGATACCTTATTTATTATAAATAAAAACCCTTTTTAAAAAATTATCTCCTATAGCTGCCTTTTAATTTTTATAGCAAAATATCTATTTATGGCCACTTCCTACCTTTAAGCCATTAAATACGCTGTGTATTATTTTTCTCTCTCCCTCTGTCTTCCCTCTCTCCTCCTTTCTCTTTCCTCTTTCTTCTCTTTTTCCCCCGGTTTTTTCCTCCCCTGCTTTTAGAAACCCTAGTAGGGTTGTGTTCCGCCAACAACAGATCCGGCCGGTGACCACTTCCCCCCTTCCTTGTTATGTCACCTCTAACCCCCTCCTCCGACAGGCGACCACTTCCCCCCTTCCTTGTTGTGTCACCTCTAACCCCCTCCTCCGGCCGGCGATTTTTTTTACACTGTTGTGTTACACATTCTAATTTTTTCTTAGATTTTGCATTGATTGTTCATGTTTGCCTTGTGAGATCTGAAGAAGTTCTGTCTTTAGTTTCCATTTGATCCTTTAAATTGGTGCTTCTTCAACAACTGTCTTCATTTAACCGTGCGGCGACGCCCCACATGAAGGAGGCCTAGATATCCGTGGATTGGGGACGAAGTTTGGGGATGAGGAAGTTGAAGGGTCTGTTACCTTTTTTTTCATTGTATTTCAATGTATCTCGTTGTATTACATGAATTTTATTGTATTCACTGTCTTTAGTTTTTTCTACTTTTTCGATATATTCACTGTATTTAACTGTATTCAATGTAATTATATAATTTCAAAGCTTCACTTTGTTTTACTGTTTTGTCCAGCAGTATATATTCAATGTATTGTAGAATATACTCATATGTTTTTTAAATTAATATAATGTATTCAGATGTATATATGTATTCAAATGTATCTGCAATATGTATTCATATGTATTAGCACTATATATGACCTGCTATACTTCATGTATTCAAAGTGTTTTTATGTATTTAACTGTATTCAATGTAATTATATCATTTCAATATATAAATCTATTTGTAATGATACTACTAAAAAAAGGATGGATTGAATCTCTGAAGATTGCTCTGTTTTTTGGGTGTTTTTCGGTTGAGAATCTTTTCTATAACTGGAAGTACAAATTTTGTGTGTTATAATTGAGTTTGTTGAATTATATTAGGAGTGTATCGCGTTAAGATTCACTTACCGTTTTTAAACAGCTGAAGACCTTTTTTTTCGTAAATTCTGTTACTGTATTCACGAATACAGCTCGCGAATACAGTCGAATACATTCTCTGCTTAGCTGGATTCCCCTGTTTTCACCGAGTTTTGAAAAACAAGGGATTTCTAAAAACATAGCTATAAGAAATAATTTAGTAAATGGTAACTATAGCAAGCTAGTAATCACCAAAACATAGTGATTTCTAAAAATTTCTCTTTTTTGATTGCCCATCCAAAAACTGACTAGCTCATGCTATTTTCACTATGTTAAGCTACTTAAGGTCCAAGTTAGATATGTCGAAAGCTCAATTAGATGCCTTCATTTGTCATCGAACTCAATCATACGATAAACTCTACACAACATACTGTACCTAGTTAAATTTTGATATTGATGGCCAATTAAAATAAGGATGAGGCTACATATCAGTTTATTCTTCAAGTGGAAGAAGGAAAATGAAACTTAAGTCTTGAAGAAGCAATTTAGTAAATAAAAAAGTCAAGTAATTAACCTTCTTCATTATTTTAACCGATTGACCAAATTCTCATTTTCTGTTGTCAGTCCCATTATTTAAACCACCGAGCAACAACTATCTTTATATTAAGTTTAGAAGCATAAAAGCATATATTAATGATTTAGAGCAATGATGATTACCTCATCATTATATGGCTGAAGCCCTTCAAATATTGACCTTAAATGGCATGATTAATTAACTCCGACATCTTCACATGAAAACTATGAATGAATCTTCACACATGCTTTTATCCCTAAACAACTTCAGGTATCTCACACAGTGACTCTTTGTTTAGGGTTTAGGTAACAACATACAGAAAGTTTATACTCGTTATAATTGTATAAACTAAATAATTTTTTACTCATTGATCATTTTAATTGTATAAACTAGATTAGGATTCATGGTTGATATGGCCTTGGTGCAAGCAATTGAATTGATGCACCTCATCTTGAGACGATTAATTGCGTATTCAACGCCAGAATCAATTTTCTTTCCTTGATATATGCTCTTTATTTTCTGATTGGAACAGATTTTTTAATAATGATTTTTATCTGATCATATCACGGGAATATCCATCGGATTTAATGGACTTCTGATAATTACTAAGAATTCAATCGTCAAACATGCTTTTATTTATCACAATTCACATGATGCGACCGAGATAGATTTCTTTTCCTCCTCCTACTGATTTTTAGATCTCGAGGAGTAAAATTATTAAATGAAGAAAACAATACCAAATACAAAGAATGAGTACTCTTTTTTTAGTTTTCAACTTTTTTCTTATCCTCCAAAAAGTTCCAGAGATATGTTGTACGCGTCTAAGGAGTAGTTTGAATGAGATGTGTGTGTGTGTGTCTGTGTGTGCCAGTATGCACTAACAGAAGTGTGAAAGAGACAGTGTTGTCTATTGGTTGATGCTAGAAAAGAGGTACGGGTTGACGAAAAATAAAAGCAATCCTGCAGATCACATGTGTAGAAGCTTGTAAGTTAAGCCTTGGATTGAAAGCACCACCATGCTACTTTGTACATTCAACGTGCAAAAGCTTCAAAGGACTTAGCCACGTTTTCCTTAAGAGACAATCTGTCGAAAAGAGAGTGAACAGAAGCTGATGGGTTGGAAGAACAGTGAGTGAACACGATTATCAATTGGGTTGTTGACTTAGAGTCCGTTTATATATTTTTGTCAAGATTAGGATGTCTGAATCTATATAATATGATATATTTAGATCTGATCATTATTCTCTGAGCTTCAGCACAGGAGAAATGCAAGAACAGAAGCTGAACGCATGACACAAGTGTCGACTAAATGCAGACTATGACCTGAGCAGGATGCTGTGTTAATACAAGTAGTATTATTATGGACAGTATGTATTAGTTAATGTCCAGTATAGAAAGTTTAGAACTCCCTCCACAAATCGCCAAATCCCTCGTTTTTCTTTTGTACAATTCTTTTGCTATAATGAGAATTCTCTCACTGAGTGAGTAAATTCATGTGCACTGTCCTAAATCAATCTCCTTGTTTTCTGTGACTATCCCAGCCCGCGGCCATCAACTCCACCAAAAATAACTAAATAGAAAATGATCTACATATAAATGTATCCTTTTATTTCATTGCCACCTACAGTAGCAAGCACTGGTATTGATCAACTCTTTACAAAATTCGGGAAGAAATGAACTCATAAAAGGTAAACTTACATATCTTCAGCGTTACATGCCTGAAGGATTCCATCTTATTTTGCTGGAAAAAGTATAACCATTATTTTCAGTCCCTTAAACTTATTAACTACCTCAAGCATAAATGCAAGCAAGACTGCAAGGTCCTGCACACGCTGTTTCAGATTCAACCCAATCCGTAAAAATCGATTTTGCTTATTTTTGACACCATCATTCAAATTTCCCCTCAGACAAACATCTGTACTGCTGAATTTACTTTCACTGCAGGTAACGAGTCGGGGAATCACCTCAATTCGTCCACTGACTTGATCACCAAATCCGCATTTTTCTTGGACTCCATAATTAGCTCAGCGTTGGGCCTGTCATTGTAATCTATCTGCGGAAAGATTTTAGCAACGAATAGCCAAAAAATTATTTAATACCTGAAGAACAATAGGAATTGACTCAGATGATACTTAAAAGGGATTAACATTGAACCTTTTATTTTATTTTTATTTTTTCCAAAAAAGGATCCCATGTCAAGAAGATAAAAGTCGCATAAATGAGGATGTTGAGATGGATGTGTGGGCATACCAAGAAAGATAAGATTAGGAACAAAGTTATTAGGGGACAAGTGGGAGTAGCCCCCGTAGAGGACAAGTTGCGGGAATCGAGGTTGAGATGGTTCGAGCATGTGAATACGAGAAACATAGATGCCCCGGTTAGGAGGTGAGAGGTTGACCATGACGGGTTTGAGGAAGGGTAGAGGTAGGCCAAAGAAGTACTAGGGAGAGGTGATTAGACAGGACGTGTCATTGCTTCAGCTTACCGAGGACATGACCCTCGATAGAAAGGTGTGGAGGTCGAGAATTAGGGTTAAAGGTTGACAACGTAGGCGAGAGTTTTTCCTAGTCTTACCAGTAGTACTAGCACTATTCTTGGATCTTTATTAATACACGCTGTATCGTTCGCTTCCGTTATCCTATAATCTTATTGCTATTGTTTGTTGCTTTTTTTTAATTGTTCCTTGAGTCGAGGGTCTATTGGAAACAACCCTCTACCTTCACAAGATAGGGGTAAGATCTGCATACACATTACCCTCCCCAGACCCCACTTGTGGGATTACACTGGGTTTATTGTTGTTGTTGTTGTTGTTGTTGTTATTTTTTTCAAAAGGGAAATATTAGCAGTGAGGCAACACTTACCCGCCACTTAGCAACATCAGGGGCCTTCCCTACAACACAAATGAAAAGACTCCAATCAGTCTATGCTACCCAGTTTTGTTTACACCTTCTCTAGTAAAAAGAGTTGACAACAGTTGGAATATGTACCTGTAGATATATGTCTCTTTAGGACACGTTGCATTGCTTTCTCAATATCAACATCGACAAACCTAAAAGTAAATACATATAAGACAAGGGTCTTAACACATCAAGAACAACTAAAGCTTTGCTCTCATATAATGCTGCCGAGCAGCAAGTTTTTGACGAGTCAACAGATCCTGTTACCAGCAGTCTTTAATAACCTCTATCTAAGAAACTCAGTTTATCATATCTACAGTATTTGAATATAAAAACTGGCATGTCCTAGTTTTAGTAACATGCCATTTTCCATTAAGTCAGGAATCTTAATATTGCTGGCTTTTGTCACACGGCACAGATGGCTTTAGAAAAAAATTCTCGAAGGCAGGATAGGCATCACAGTACGCACTAAGTCAAGGATCTTAATATTGATTACTATTTTGTTTGGTTTAACCATCCTGGAACTAGCTCGACTAATTTGGATTCGCTCCACATAGGGCCCATTAAAGTGGGGAGGTGGGGGGAGGCGTTATCTACCAGGAATGATTTAGGTGGAGGGATCCCATCCCACTATATCCCTTGGTGGTATCTTAATATTAATTTGCAAATCACTTCCATTAATTGATAGAAGTCGCAATAATCGGTAAACGAATAGCGAAGACAATTCACTCGCTCAATCAAATTTTTCGTACTTGACTGATGCGCAGAAAAACTGAAGTTATCCCTCAGCATGAAATTCCAGTATAGTATATTATGGTGATTCAAAGTAAATTCACAGGGATTCTTTCCCTGTTGTCAAAAGAAAAACCATGGATCAGAAAGATCATCTTACCACTTCTCATCAAACATGGAAGATACCTCCTTCCAAGCACCATCTCCAAGAAGCAGATAATTACCTTCAACTATCACTATTTTGTGCCTGAAAACTCATCCCAAAAAAAGAAGACAAAAAGAATAAAAGAAAGGGAGAGGTAACATTAGCAACAGGCGAAAGAACTTCACCATTTGTCTATTCCTTTTGCGTCTTTAGAAACTTAGTATTCCAATCAAATTATTGAAATAACAGCAGACACCTGTGAGAGAGCTATTAATAATTTGGTTATCCAGTGCCCACAAGTAGGAAAAAACTATAAACAGAAGTAGCACAATCATAGTGAGAACAATGGTTGAGCTAACACTTCCAATAAAAGACACCTTGGCCGGCCTGCATATCTAAAACATTGCCCAGCTTTCACAATCTTTTTTCTTCATAATGTGTTCTTAACTTCACTTCTAACTATTACATAGAGCATAAACTAAATTCAGAGAAATGAAGTGATGAAACTTATCTTCTTTGCTCATTTATCCATTCATTAATTTCCCCTCGAAATAGCCAATTGAACACATGATTGAGACACATATTAGAATATAGGGTGCAATCACAGGCAGAAAATAGCATCCAGATAGATGTAAACTTACTGAAGGTTCACAAAGATATCATCTTCTACAGGATCTCCTACACCATGGTCAAAAGATGGACAGTACACTGATCCCTGGGAGAAGAAAGAATACCAGATCTTAGATTTCTCACTACATGGATAGAGCAAGGTAGCGGCTTGGGGAACATCACTTCTCTTGATGAAACATGATGTTACATCAAAGTTCAAGACCACACAGGATCAACTCAAAAGGCTAAAAAATCCGTTCATGGAACTGCAAGTAATCAGACATGTGAATATTCACTCACCTGATCTTTAAGAGTCTTAAGACATTGTAGCAGTAAATTGGGGTCAAACGTCCATGGAGCTGATTCAACATAAAAAGATTCCAGAGAGAGAAAACGAAGTTAAAACAAGAAATCAATGCTTAAACTGTGTAAACACTTACTAGCTATCTGCTGAGAAAAAGAGAACTTACCGCCCCTTCTCGCATGTGCTTCCTTTGGATCCTATGAAACAAGAAAACCAGTTAGTCCGCTAGACGCATGCTCCAACCGCAATATGTGTATAAAGTTTCACTTATAATTCTGTAATCCAAAAGAAAAAAGTTGAAGGAGTATTTAGATGTGCTCCTCGGTTGGTTCTTTATATTATTCTTTCGTCTCTTGTAAAAGTTATTTACATCTTCTCCTCTGTTGTTCTTCCACAAAATTCTTTCATCTCTTTCTCTTTCTTTCCTTTTTCCATTTTGCTTTATTATAATTATTATAATTTGTGTGTGTGTGTGTTGTTTTGGGGTGTGTGTGTGGTGGGGGTGGGGGGTGGGGGTGGGGTACAGGTACGGTTAG
>NC_031995.1:67397409-67443327 GCF_001879085.1 Nicotiana attenuata | reverse complement strand
CAGCGTTTAAGGTGGAAGACAAGATTAGCTCAACATTCGTCCTCTGTCCTGTCTTCTGTCTAGATAACTCAAAACCAGCTAACGACACACATCAAACAACTTACTTAGTCCATTTTTACATAGATCAAATGTTTCGGCCAAAAAACAAAGAAATGGTCAAAGAAATTGCAGTCAACTGAAGCAACACGAATAATAAAAAACCATTAGGAAATCCGACCTCCATAGCATCAAGCTGATGACGATAAAGGTGGAACCCATCCATTGGAAGAACAATAGCGACTTCTGGAGGATCAACTTGAGAATCAAAGGAAAAAGCCTTTTGGGGCCATAACTTATTGACTCTCTTAGCTACCTCAAATGCAACAGTGCTCTTCCCAGCACCAGGAGGGCCAGCAAGACCAACAATATGCCTGCATAATTAGGCAAGTTGTTCTCCATTAAGGCGCCTCATGGGATCAGCCAAACTAGGAAATTAGTCGAGTGTTTATTGATTATAATAGCGGTTTATGGTTGCACCCAAGGGTGTGGCCTAGTGGTCAGTAAAGTGAGAGGAAAATCATGATGTCTCAGGTTCAATTCCCAGCGAAAGCTAAAAATACTAGATGTTTGCTTCCCATTTGTTCAAACCTTAGTGGGTCCCCACCACCGTCTTAAAAAGATGATGATGATGATGATGATGATGATGATGATAGTAGTAGTAGTAGTAGTAGTTTATGGTTATAAAATTCATGAAGTACAAGCAGTGGGAAGAAATCGGAGATGATAGAAGTAAATAATAACACAAATATAAAAAAATTACAGAGAATCAATATCCATAAAAGGAAAATTATGCATGTTTGAGTCGATGAATAGATGTTTATATCCATAAACATCATAATCACTAAATTAAGATACACATTCTACCCCTTTAAATGAGTCAATATGTATGTTAATTATGCAGACTCGGGATGTGTTTTATGTTATTGATAATGGCTCAACTTCTTATTTAGAAACTCAAATATGCATATTTTTATTATTGAAATTGACTCAGCTACTGATTCAGTGACTATGATGATTATGGATGTTAACTCTCTTTTAGTAACATATTTACACGAATAATCTAGACACACACATTCTAGTCGTCGCTTCTTGGGGGTATATCTTCCTCTTCCTCTTTTTCCTCTGGGAGTGCAGGGTCTGTCATCTCATTTTTCCTTTTCTCTAGGGCACACATTCATATACATCTCATTCACATAACAAGCCAAATGATAGAGGCAAAATAGAAATAGCAAAAACTTAAAGGAATCCTCTCTTCTTTCGTTCATTTTCCCTTCCCGGGTTCCAGTCAGTAAGGCCTTAATGTTAGGAAGTGCATCTATTCGAGATAAACCATGGCTATCTTGAAAAATTACATGTAAATAGCAATCAAACTTTCCGCTTTGAGATGCAGATAAGCATCAAATAGATTTGCATAACGATAACTTACTTAAAATTAGGGCTTGATGCTGCTGCAGCGGTTGGAACAAGGTGTTCGGCCAAAGCATCATATATGTCATCCATGCACCTACAAGGTACAGAAAATATGAAGTAAAACATATAAATTCAGATTATTCAATAAATCACAGTTGTATCTACCTTTTTTCTCCCAGAAGCACAGATTTTTCTCATGCAAAGTGAGACATGCAATTGCACAGACTTTATTTTTCAGCATACAGACTGGAAATGCACTAATAGCTTATGAAATCACCATATGAGAGAAAAGGAGGTATCTATTATCTCTGGAAGAGCAAAAATGAAGTACTCAGTCTAGATTGATCTTATCGTTCCAGTTAGACACTGATTTGTTTTCGGAGTTGAGCTTTTCTTTTTTTACGTAATAAGTGGTCTTACTCATAAGAGAGAAGGTAACACAGATAAGGGGCTACTATAGAAGATATCATACTGAGAAGAGGATTAGGCATGTCCAAGCCAAGCCAAAAAAAATACAAGAAATAAAAAACAATCAACTAATATTAAGTGTCAACAACAAATGGATGTGGCCTGATCCTGAGCTGTAGTCCACATAATATACAAAGGAACATCTTATAAGCAGGTAGAGCTCATATCAAATCTATACCATCATTTTTCAATCCTAGTTCTCCTCTATCACTCCAGATGCCCTTTTGTCCTCTTCAAGTCTTTTCTAATATTCCTGCAGTAACATTCCAGCATGAGACCGTTGTACGAGCAATATAAACTCCCATATCAGCTTGATCAATCTACACAAAAACAACAAAGGGGTCCACAGCTTGGTGGCTGCTTGCATCCCAATAGTGGTAACCGGTATTTCATCTCCAAGGAACCTGAAGTGAAGAATGCTCTGGTCTGGCATAAATGCCACTAGGTCATCTATGATTTGCATCTGCAAGAATGAAGGACAGAAGATTGGAAAACTAAAAAGAAAGCCAGGGCGTCCGGTGGATGAAGTCTACCTTTGCCACCTGTTCTGGAACTTCCAGTTCCAATCAAAGCATATAGATCCGTAAATAGATTTGTATGTATAGCCACTTCAGTCGTGCTCGTCCTTTCTCTAAAGTATCTTTTTTCTGGGAACATGGTCAAATTCCAATTGCTTATCCTACTTTGCAAGCATTAAATAATTACTGTAATCCACCATAAGTTCACTAGAGAGATTTTGTCCTACATATCTAAGGAGGTCCTACATTTCCAATTGCCACGAGCCTGTTCGGAACTGAATGAATAAATGAATGAATACTTGGCTTGCCAAAAACATGAAGTGATGCAGCATGGTCACCATACTATTGATCAAATATTGAACAAGGATGAGCCCCACATAAATTGGCAAGTTCTTTCCGCACATATGCCTCAGGAACAATGCCAGTAAAGCATAGTTGGTATAGAATTGACACTCACTGCAACCAAGTGTATTATTGAAAAATAGACTCGCCACGTGAGTCTATTAAATGGCGACAGTGTCAGCAAAGTTCGGAGAAAAGTGAAGAATGTCATGTAAAGATGATATGTGAAACACCCCGGGACCGAACATACTCATACCGTGCCTGTTAGCCTCGGAACTGATCATCATAAAATAGCCCGGATCAGCTGCGGGAGAATATCTCATAATTACAAATGAGGAAGGAATCAATTAATCCCGGATTATATGGGATTTACCATCATTACACCATCAGTTACAAATCAATTATGTGACGTACAATAAATGCAATAAATGATTGTAACGGTCAGAACAAGGCAATCAATTACAAGATTGACTCAACAGGCACGGGATTGACTCATCAGTTACGGAATTAACTCATCAATTACGGAATTAACTCATCAATTACGGAATTAACTATTTTTGTTAATATTCGCTTGTTTTCAATTTAAACCTTCATCATGGCCAAAATTTTCCAATCAACACAGTTGAGGACAACCAAGTTGGAGATGGCTTTACCATGAAAAATAAAAAGGGAAGAATAGACATGATAATGATAAGCAAGCAACAACCAGAGAAAAATGGAGAATGTACATCGGTATATTGGTACCGCAACTATTAGTACTAGAACTAATTATAACAGATCTGTACGAAACAGTTTCGGAACATGAGGTTCAGATACACCAGGTAATTTTAATTTGCAAAATTTAGTTCTAACCTTACAGAAACAGATTAAGGAACGGAACGAGCGGATAGAACACCTCCGGGAATTCCTATCTATCATAGGAGAATGATATGCATAACCGTTACAGCATCGGGATTTAAACAAAAGAATACACGATAAGTCGAATCGACACTAATAAGATGTCCAAAAACAGTTTCGAAAACCAAACCGAGGTGATTCCGGATCCAATTGAAGGAGTCAAAAGAATAACGCCGGACCTTCCCGGAGCTGAGGAGTAAAATTTACATTCGATATAATACAAAGCTCCGAATAGAGGAAGACACGTTCTTTCAATTGAAAGTCAAAAACAGGTCCGGAGATCAAACAGATGTGATTCTTGGGTGATCCGAATCTAAACGCAAAAATCTAAAAAAACAGGTCCGAGCAAAGAGATACGAGATTTTCTTCACGGGCTGAAAAAGATCCAGATCTACACGAACAGGTAAGGAATTACCTTGCTAAATTGCAAAATTCCACAGGAGAAGAATAAAGATTAGGAAGAACATGGGTAAAACATTCACGAGATTGCTTACAAAGATACCATACCTAACAACTGAAAAAGAGGAGATAGCTGCGGGATGCAATAGACCACGAGGAAAGAAGGTTCATTAATAACCTTGGACAATAATACAAATATTTTCGGAAGCAATCATTGAACCGAAAACATCAGAAGCCACGAGGTCAAATTTGAAGAACTAGAGATTATCATTGACTTCCCAAATAGAAAGGTTTACGTTGGTCGAGACTCGACACCGGAATTTAAAGGTAAGTTGATTAAACTTTTACATGCTAACAAAAATTGCTTTGCTTGCCTCCATGCTAACATAACAGGTATACCACCGGAGGTAAAGGTTTATATGCTCAATATTGACCCGCGGTATAATCCGGTCAAGCAAAAGAAGAAACTAGAGTCAAATAATAAAAGATAAAGCTACGGAACTTCGAAAGATCGGTTTAGTTCAAAAAGTCGAATCATTCGAACTTGCTAGCTAACAACAACGCACCATTACTTTCAAAATTCCGAGAGAAAGATGATTGCTGGTACACCAAATTGTGTCAGATATCTCGGTAAATGCAATCTTAATTCAAGAAGATAAAGGTACAAATTCTCCTATATATTACAAAATGCTCTTAGATACGGAAACTACATATCTACATTTTGATAAGTTGGCATTAATTGTAGCTGCCCTAAATCTAAGGCTTTATTTTCAATGTCATTTAATTTCCGTAGTCACTATATTTTCATTACGCAATATTTTGCATAAACATGAACTGTCAGGAAGGCTAGCTAAATGAGTAGTCGAACTTAGTGAATATGGTATTATTTATCAGCCACGTGCGACTATAAAATCACAAGTTTAGCAGATTTCATGATTAATCTTAGCTCGAACATATTGCCCGAAGCTAAAAAAATAGTATATGTTATTTCTGGGATAATTCTCGGGATCTGGGCCTTCTACACAATTAGGTCCACAAGTACTAAAATTCCCGAGTTAGGGACAATGCTTAATGCCTATCAGGGAAGTAGTTAGATAATTCATAAAAGTATGAAGCATATGCTACAGGACTTGAATTAGCTGGGGGGGCTCAGAGCAAAAATATTAATTTAACGATTGATCAAATCCAAGAAAACTATGCAGCCCAAGAAAATCGAGCCGGATGTGCTAGTCTCGGATCTACTGCTGATATCACTGACTCCGAGAGCAACTCTGGGCTCTTATTGAGAAATATCGTTTCCGGATCAAACAGTCTCGGGATCGAGCCATTTCTTATTTAGGCGATCCCTGATCTATCATCAATTAGAATGAAAATGAGGTAAGCCTGACTAATTTAATTTGGAATTGGCATAATAAATTCATTTATTACTTGCAGAATGGGACTTTACCGAAAGACAAGCATGCTCTCGATAACTCTGAGTGCGTCTCATCCCGTACTGCCTTGTTGAAGGAGAATTATATTTGAGAATATTCAAGGCTCCAAAAGCTAAAATGCCACATGGACCAAACAAACAAAATATATGATGTGAGAAATTTATAAAGAAAGCGTTGAAAATTACTCCGCTAATAAGGCTTTAAATCGAAAACTCATCAAAGTTAGTATGAATGGATCAAATCAAGATATGGCATGATCCTCGACAACATTTTGGAACCTCCGTAGTTCCCGGCCATAATACAAAATATTTGATAAAAAGAGCTCTGGTACCGTCCCTATGTTGGAACTGGACCATTTGAAAGTCCATCAATATCGAAACTAACTATCCTACCGGGGACTATTAAACTGCGGACTGTCAAATTATGATTCAGTATTTGAGTTCTCATACTTCAAAACTCAAACACTAGGGAGATTACTTATACTTGAAGATTAGTCAATTTGACCTGACATTATAAGAAGTGATACAAACAATTGATTACCTTGGGAGATAGAACTCCTAAGAGTATTCCGACATTATTTACCATCTCAACTCAGTTAGTTGTCTTGCCCATATCAAGCATAAACACTTCAAACAGTATTGAATGAGTTCTTCAAAAATCATATACAACACAAAAAGGATCGAGAACTCCATGTTAGAGTCAAGAATCCCACGATAAAAAATGAGAGTTTTACATCTAAGTCAAGATAAATGTATGCAAATATGTCACCAGAATAAAGTTCGCTTTGAACAAACACGTGACTTATATTCGGTCCAACAATGACCATCCAAGTTAAATATATAAGCCTTTCTTAATGGCTAATTGTATTATGACTCGATCATTATTCCATATATACAAAATAAAAATCTCAAATATTATTTCGGACACGTGTCCCTCTACTTGGAAGTATGTTCATCTACTCCAATTTGGATTCAAAATCCAATCAGATTAAATGTCTCTTCAGGACAAATCTACTAAGATATATATTTGTTTGGGATCAATATTCCCTTAAACTCAATGTCTTATCGGGATCAATACTCCCGTAAATCTTAATGGGGTCAATACTCTTGTAAATCCTACCGGGATTAATATTCCCTCATACTAAAAGTCTACTCGGATCAATCGATCCTATTTTACGCCTGAATGAAAAGGAGACGTCCTTTTCATAGCGTTTAAAATATATAAAAGGGGCCTCTTTTATTTAAAAGTTAGACACCCAAAGGTGCAACTTTAGACATCGCACAAGTTAAGATGCATCAAAATATATATTTTAAGTCTAAAAGACTAAGTATGAGCACTCAAATAATTTTCTAAAGTGCCAAGAAAAATTAGTACTCGGATAAATTTCCTAAAATGCCAAATGATGATATTAGACCCGAAAGACACGAGGAACACTATATTATTCCCGGTCTAGGTTACAACCCTTCTGATAAAAAAAAGGGGGTTAAGCAGTCATCATCTAAATATATACTTCCGAGTCCCGTCTATATTTTCCTTTTAAGGGAATGGACCAAAGGAAGAAACGATCCGGTGCTCGAGATTTCATACTTCAAAGCTCTAACACTTGGGGGACTATATATATATGGAAGGCAAAGAAGACTAGAAAAGTCAGAATCCGAGTCAAGCCTGAGGTAATCTACCCAACAAATCGAAAGTTAAGAGCAAATCAAGAGCCAAAAACACAAGCCTGATTCAAAAACCTATGATAAAATATACACTCGTAGATGTAAATTACAAAATCTTACGAATATCTAGGTTAAAAGGCAATATTTAGTCGTGGGTTGCAAGATATACCCTTGAATTTTTTACAAATTTGTTGTAAAGAAAACAGTTACGAAAGAGTTATAGATGATACTTAAATACATGTAAAGTATTATATAATTTGAAAGTTCGAATGATACAAAACTTTCCTCAAAGTTATTCAAAGAAATGTGTGCTCCTATTTCTTCTTTCGTATGTTTACACCATTATGAAGTTGAGACGTCTTCTTCATTAAGTGTCGTTTATAAAAGGGCCCTCTTTTATAATTCGTGCTTATTCAAAAAGTCACGAAACTTTGAAGCATTTTTAATACAAAGTTAAATAACAAAAGGTGAAACAAAGACCCAAACATTAAAATAGGCAAAAAATAAAGCCGAAATTTATATATCAAACTTTGCAAACATAAGGCAAACATTTGTCTTCAAACCCCGAAACAAGACAGGGGTAAACCAACCGATTATTGACGAAAGGAACATAAGCGGTGGAGTTGTCATCTGAATCTCTAAGTTCTGCACTCTTTTTTCCTTCGTCCGGTTTTTGTCCCTATTGGATTTTTCGGCAAGGTTTTTAATGAGGCAAAGGCAAGGATGAAAAAGATAAAATCTTCCACTTCCCGGTCACATCACATTGAGTAACCGAAAAGTGGGGGGACTATCAGTATTAGTGAAAAATAGACTCGCCACGTGGGTCTATTAAATGGCGACACGTGTCAGCAAAATTCGGAGAGAAGTGAAGAATGTCATGTAAAGATGATATGTGAAACACCCCCGGGACCGAACATACTCGTACCGTGCCTGTTAGCTTCGGAACCGATCATCATAAAATAGCCCAGATCAGCTGCGGGAGAATATCCCATAATTACAAATGAGGAAGGAATCAATTAATCCCGGATTATATGGGATTTACCATCATTACACCATCAGTTACAAATCAATTATGTAACGTACAATAAATGCAATAAATGATTGTAACGGTCAGAACAAGGCAATCAATTACAAGATTGACTCAACAGGCACGGGATTGACTCAACAGGCACGGGATTGACTCATCAGTTACGGAATTGACTCATCAGTTACGGAATTAACTCATCAATTACGGAATTAACTCATCAGTTACGGAATTTCAGCATTTACACAGTTGTTACAAGTCTTCCAAAAGTAATGGATGGATTGAGTAAATGCTCATAATGGATCCATAATTCAAGGAGAATAGTTACTTAGATTTAGCCCTATAAATAGACATACTTTTACCACCATCTGGGGGAATCTAATTTTCTTCTCTACAATTCTATACATTTTAATTTACAGCATATTGCTCCCAAGTTAGCCATAGTTCGGCCCTTCAAGCTCTGTTCGGCTAATTTACAGTATATTCCACTTCTCTATCACGTTGCATTAATAAAAATTTATATCTTTCGGATTGAATCGGTTGCTTGTGGGCCGTCATATAAAACTATTGCTTTGACCTTGAAAACTATTTTTTGGGTTAAACACCAAGTTAACAAGTAATTCTGGAAAGAGAGAGGATCTAGTTTTTCTTTTATTAAATTTTATAAAGGTCTCATATGAATTATATTGAGAATCCCCAGTCTATATAATCAGCCAGTTAGGTTATGAAGAGGTCCCTACAAGGCGGCTCGTGCTAATAATTTGACTTCCACAACTAGGAGTGCGACCCAGAGAAGTGCATATGGCCCTATCCAACTCAGATGTAAATAAATACCATGACATGTCTTGGAAATTGACGAAAGAATTGAGGCAAGTTCCTATCCTCGCTCATTTAACAAGAAAACTGTTGCTATAAATTGCTGTATATGGAGCCACAGAGTCATTAAAAGCTTTTGCAGTGTCTATTCAATAGAAGAAGCTATTCGAATTTCAACCTTCTTTCAATTAGCTTAAACCACTAGAAACAATAGAACTCAGGCTATGAGATGACTCATAACCGATTTAGTCAGCTCTCTTACGAGTTAGAGGTCTCTTTAGGTTGCTTAAAGGCAGCCTCGCAGAAGAATGTGTATATTAGCAGTATAAAAATGACTGATAAAGAAAATAGTAATAAAAAAACTAAAGAAAAGTGCCCAGGCCCAGAATGCTCGTAATATTGACTCGCAGTTTACGATATGAAATCTTGCGAGCAGTATGATCCTACTACACAGTATTATAGGTTGATATAGATAACTGGAGCGACAGGAGACTGAACAATAACAAATCTCAACAAGCAAATCCAGGACAGAAGCAAATAGAATGCATTAGGGTATGGGAAAACTGAAATAGTTCTCAAATGTAAAATTCAAAATATTTTATTAATTGATCTTGGATAGCCAGCATACCCAGCTTCTATGACAGGAATATCACTCTTTCGGCTACATGAAACCTGAAAAAGAAATATGAATTACATTTGCAAACAGAAATCATCAATGACTTAAAAACAAGAACTTTTCGCAATTCTAGATAAATATACGGGTCTAGTCACATCAAAATAAAAATGTCAGTTTTATATAAGTCAAGCTGGCCATAGAAGCTGAACCTGCAAAAGACTCCACTTCCGAGTACGAAACCCAGCTTGACAGAATAAACTTCCAGGGGCATTCTTCGTGGATGAAGGGGATGCATAACACTTAATCCACACAGGAAAGCTTTCACCTTTTGTCAGCAATGTCTCTGCAAAGCCCAAATGATTGTTGTAAGCTAGGAGTATACTTTTTGAAGAATACATAATATAATGTGCAAAGTCTGCCTACTTGAGCTTCCCACAAACCATAGCCAATCTAAATCTCATATAAAAAAGAGGGCTACAGCAGGTGACGGCAGCATAAATATATTCTAACTATGATTAGCCTCTAAATTCAGAGACTAAACAGGATGGAATGGATTTCGGATTGAGGTCTAATTGAACGATTGATTGATTGACCGAGTGATTGCACAATATAATGTTCCACGGTCTTAAAGAGATTTAAAGCATCTGTTTAAAAAGATGAAAGAAAATTTATGCTTGTCAATTGAGAGTTGAGACTTAAATACATCAATTGGCGCCAAAATCATTATTGTGTACGGCAATCGCCAAAACAGCAAATACACATCCATAATCGAAAATTCAAATGTTAAATACAGAAGAATACAACAACACTTCTGCACCAAACAGAAATTGATTCAAAAACGAAATCAAGAGTTCTCTCAGCTGATCTATATGATGTATGAGATTGCTGTTGAATTAATATAGAGCAAGTACTAAAATAAAGCAGTAAATCTAGAAACTATAAAACCTGAAATCCGAAATCGGAGTTTCGAAAAGCTCGTCGAAAATGATGAAACCTCCATTGGAGCTCAGTCGCAAATTTTCATAGGCAAATTACGCTGCTCGACTGAAACATCCGGTTTGCTCCAGCAGCCGGTTCCTACGGTTTGCTCAACTCCGGTGTATCACACGCCTACCCTTGCGTGTCAATCTCCCAGCAGCCGGTTCCTCCGGTTTGCTCAACTCCCTCGTCGTTTTCTTCTTCTTTTTCTTTTCTTTTTTTCGGGCTTTGTTTCTAACTAATGGATAGAATCCCTCTCACTCTCGAGTCTCGAGTTCGCCTGGAAATAGAAAAAAGCCGTGAGTGTTCCCCTTTACTGGTACTCCTACGCGCGATTAATATTAAAAAATAGCATTAATTAAATTAAATAGTGATCGGGCTTATTTGAACATATTAGATCATACTATTTTAATAAATTTTAATTATTATCTTATTTGAAAAAAATTCAAAAATAGTCAAATTTAAAAATAGTAATTGAGGAATAGACACAACTTCAAAAATAATCGAATTTTAGCCACTTTTTATGTAAAGATAAATCTGAACGAAAACACTGTTCAAAATCGAAAAAATATCCCACCATAATATACTGGAGTTCCACTATAATATACCGGACTTCCAGTATATTATACTGGAGTTCTAGTATAATTATACGGTTCCAGTATAATATATTGAACTTCCAGCATAATATACTGGAGTTCCAGTATAATATATTGGTCCAACATAATATGATGGAAGTTCATACACAGATGCTCCACTCTCCAGTATATTATGCTGGAATTTTCCGTGTGTTGGAGTTCCAGCATAATATGATGGAAGTTCATACACAGGTGCACTAATCTCCAATATATTATGCTGGAACTTTCCGTATTGCAGCGAAATAGTGGTTATTTTTGAATGACTTGGCAAACGCTGGCTATTTTTCAATTACCAGTCCAAAAACTGGTTAGCCCCTGCTATTTTATCTCTTATTTGTCAATATGATATATCCAATAATAAATTCTCTATTAAATTAAAGAAACTTATATAGTCATTGAATAACTTTTTTGTTTTATATTTTTCTTTATTCTATTATCCAATGTTTAGTATTTATACATTGTTAATAGAAATTATAGCATATTACTTTGTTATTTTTGTCTGCTTGCTTTGTTTTTGTAATATAAGAGAAGATATATATTTTATTAATCTTGAAATATATTTTATTTTAAATTTTATTCTGTTGTCGTCAATAATATTATCTGAATTTTAATGAATAAAATCTCTATTAAATCAAAGGGAATCAAATAACTTTTTTGTTATGTATTTTATTAGTATATTACTTTATTTAATATTTTGTCTACTATTTTTTTTTGTAATATAATAGAAGATATATATTTTATTACTCTTGAAATAATTTTTTTAGTTTAAATTTTATTCTAATATTCTCAATAATATTGTCTGAATTTTAATGAATAAAATCTCTATTAGATTAAAGGGACTTATATAGTCATTGAATAACTTTTTTGTTCTATATTTTTCTTTATTATACTTATCCAATATTTTGTATTTTTACATTGTTAATAAAAAAAATTTATTAGCATATTTGTTTGTTTAATATAATAGAAGATATATAAAAAAACAAAGACTGAAGTTGATAAAGCTTAGAAAGAGAAACTCTTCCCTCTCTCTAAGAATACCTACATGGACACAACCACTACACCGTCAATTATATCACTGAAACCACCGGACAAAAATAGCCAATGGAGGTGAAAGAAACAACAACACACTCCTATAAGGAAATGTTACTCAAAAAAGCAGGCAGTAAGCCAAACAGGGTACTACGATGAGGATTCCCTCAAATTATCAAAGATGATAAAGGAAAAAATTATTGAAGGCTCAATTTTCCTCTCATAAGAAGACAAAAAATGCCTATACCAACCATGTCGTTTCTCAGTAATCATAAAGATTTTTTGGCGTAGAATGCCTCACCATTACCTTCGATCTAAACTGATTGACCTATGGAAACCATCCGAACAGTTAATCTTGATTGGCTTAGGATAGAACTTCTTCGTTGTCAAATTTAGTCTAGGGGAAAATATGGCTAAGGTACTACACCTAGGGCCATGGTTCGTCGTTGGGAATTTCCTATCAGTGCGTAAATGGGAACCAAAATTCGTCCCACAAGAAGCTACATTATCTTCCACAGCCATATGGATTCACCTACCCCAACTATCAACATAATTCTATGACAAAGAAATATTGGAAAAAGTTAGTAGAAAACTTGGCGAACTACTTAAGATCGATTCATGCACATCTTCCACAAGAGGAAGATATGCACGCATATGTATCCAAGTACCACTTGAAACCCCAGTGGAAACATCAGTAATCATTAGTGACCATAAGCAGTGATTTACGAAGGTGAAGGTATATTATGTACAACGTGTGGAAGGATTGGTCACACAACAAAAAATTACAAATTCAAAAAGTTCCAACCATCGTCGTCACAAGAAGCCCCTGAAAATTTGGGAATACACACCAAAGAGGGTGAGGATGGGTGAGGATGATGGATGGAAGACAGTCAATTTCCATAGACGAAAGAAAACAAGCCAACAACCGATGAAGGGAAGGAACAATGGAAACGAAAAAGATCAACATCATGCAAAAAATCACAAAAGATCTAGGTAAAAATGTTCGATGCAAACTGTGGTAAGTTTTTGGTAACCAAAACTTTTCAATATAATTCTAAGCCAGTAATATGCAGTACAAAAATTACAATAGGCCAAGTGGCCCTGTGAATAAGCAAAACCCCATCCCCCACTCTCCAGCAGCCCAACACACGAGGCCCTGGCCCAAGTATAGTGCCAAAAGTAAGGTGGGAACGGGGCTCGATGGATCTGATATCGAAAAATCAGCTGGGCCCGTCAATGATGCCTATCAGGAGGCCCCTACCAATAGCCCAACCCCAGACCTATACCTAGTTAGAGATGTGGCCTTGGGCCACCACGCCAACACCCAATCAGTTATTGGGGTCCATACCCAATTGGAACAATCCATCGCAAATAATTATCCCTACCCAAATACCTACGTTCCCCCCCCCCCCCAACGGAGTACTCTAATGGGGAAAAACTCACCACACTCCATGAACACTCAAGTGCCTTACTTGAGAACCTACCCAATCTCAGGTGACATGACACCTTCCGTCCACTCCAATAGATACCACATTAATTCTAAATTCAATTCTCCAGATGCAATAATTGATGAACTTTCCACTAATCTAGATTTGACACCAAACGACGCCATTATGAGTCGGTCGTTAACATAACCCCCACACTCACCCAAAGAGGTAAAAACAAAAAAACACAAAAATGGAAAACACGCATCCGCCACCCACCATTGTGACGTCGCTTCCACTGCCACCGGACCACTCACCGGCATCATGGCTGGAAGTGGCGCTTCAAGGACAAGGCCTAGCCTAAAATTTCACCTTGGAAAATCAGCCAGTAACCTTGATTATCCAAAACCGTGTGCATCTAGAGAGGGTAACGGTGGAAGCCCTAAACTGGGCCTTGGCAGCCTTTGGCCCAAGCTTGTGGCAAGCAATGACAAGCAATGGCAGCATGCAACCCAATCTGAACCCACCAATGATTAACATTTTCATCTCCCAAGCGTTCCAATCGATCCCCTTCTTTCCAGACCCGGGAACGGAGGACCCAGCAGCGTCTCTAGTGTTTGTGACTATCGAGCCCCAATCCTATCAAAATACATCACCTTCTACTCCAGTAAAGAAGAACCAATCCCCACCACTAGGAAACATTACAAGAGAGATCAACAAAGCCCTAGAGCTGCTGAAAAGGAAAATCCCACCTGAGATGGAAGGAACAGCCTACTGCCACCTACGCACAGACTCTCTCCTACTAGACTTAGTCAGAGCAATCGAGTTTAGTCTGTAGAGCAGCGAAGTGCTTGTGCTGATTTGTCCCAGAGCTGTGACCAAGTATGGTCTGAGCCTGGTATCTCACCATAGCTAGGGTGTGACCAAACCAATCCTCAACCTGACCCCAGTTCTAAGCATGAAGAACAGGAACCAAAAGAAACCAGTGAGGTCTCCTCAGGGAATGGAGAAGTCTCACAGAAACCATTCCCCCAATCGCCGACCACCCCTGATGAACTACAGTATATAGAATGTTAGGGGTGGAAACATCACGGAGTTCTAGAGACATTTCCTCGACATGGTTCGGCTTCACAAGCCAGCACTGGTGGTTCTGTTAGAAACTAAGATGGCTGACCATAAAAAGCTGACAGAGAAGCTGCACTTTGATATGCTTATCTAGTCTCCGACAATAGGGTTATCTGGTGGGATGGTTATGATGTGGAAGGAGGATTGCGTCACTGTTGATGGGGTATCTACTACCCCTCAGGGCATCCATCCCATGGTGAAGGTACTCTCATCCCACACTCCTTAGTTATTTTTAGCCATTTACGCTAGCAACATATTAGCTGATACAAAATTGTTATGGGAAAGTCTTGTTACTATCTCTAAAAGCAATACTGAAAACTGGTTTGTAGGTGGAGACTTCAATGAAGTCTTAAAAGCTAGGGATAAGTTTGGGGGTAACCCCATTAACTCAAGTCGTAGCAACCACTTTTGGAACTACCTCAATGAATGCAAACTAGATGACTTAGGTTACTAAGGCAGTAAATACACATGGACTAACAAAAGATACAAAAATAGGAGTAGCCTAATCTTAGAAAGGATAGATAGGTGCTTTGCTAACGACTACTGGATTTCTCAGTACCCCGAGGCTAGTGTTAACCATCTCCATACCCACTCATATCACTGCCTTATTCAAATAATGCTAAAGGGGGGTTCTTTCAATAATTCTAACAGACCTTTCAGGTTTGAATCAATGTGGACTAGCCACCCCTCATTCCCTAGCATCAGGCCTTCACCAATAACTCCCCCCTAATCTAATCAACTAACACCTTCAAAAGCCTTGTGACCCAGTGGAATAGGCACACCTTTGGTAACATATTCCACAAAAAGAGAAGGATCCTGGCTAGAATTGCTGGGATTCAAAAATCTCCTAATTACCAACTCAACAGTTACCTACTGAATCTGGAAAGTGGCCTGACTAGAGAGCTTGACTCCATCCTCAAGAATGATGAAGACTTCTAGAAACACAAGTCAAGGGTCAATTGGCTAACTGAAGGAGATGGCAACACTAGATTTTTTCATACTTTCACCCTCGATAGGAGAAGAAGGAACAGGATCTTGTCCCTCAAAAAGGATAGTGGTAACTGGCTCTATGACCAAGGGGACATTAAGGCCTCTATAATGCACTTCTTCAAGGGCCTCTACACTTCTTCCCACACCCCAGCACCCATTTCCAATACCAGTCAACTAGACATGACTCATACCATCTCAAAATGTCAAAGAGATAGCTTGGATAGGCCCATTGAGATTAGAGAAATCAAAATGGCCTTCTTCTCATTTAGACCATTCAAGGCACCAGGCCCTGATGGGCTTCACCCATTCTTTTACCAAAGGTACTGCAGCATTGTGGGAAATTCAGGAGTTGACTTCTATAAGTTATGTTTTGACACACACTCCATGGATGAGACCATGAACCAAACTCTCCTCTATCTCATCCCCAAGTGTCCCCAAGCCACTATCCTCAAAAACTTCAGGCCAATAGGGCTTTGTAACACCATCTACAAGATCATCACTAAGATCATTGTCAATAGGATCAAGCTTGTTCTCCCTACTTTAATTTGCCCTAGCCAGGCCAGTTTCCTATCTAATAGAAGGGCACCGGATAATTCCACCATTGTCCAAGAATACATCACCCATTTTGGGAAAATGAAAGGGAGCCAGGCTCATATGATTCTCAAAATTGACTTAGAGAAAGCCTTTGACAGGCTGGAGTGGTCCTTTATTAGGGACACACTCCATGCCTTCAACTTTCCTCATGGGCTAACTAAATTAATCCTATCAAGCATTAGCTCATCAAACATCTCCATCCTAGTGAATGGGGGCAAAACAGACACCTTCAAGCCTTCTAGGGGTATCAGACAAGGGGACCCAATCTCCCCTTACATGTTCATTCTATGTATGGAGAGGCTCTCCAAGTCAATTGATAAAATTGTCCAGGATAAACAATGGCTCCCTATCAGTATCAGTAGGTCTGGCCCAAAAATTTCTCACCTATTCTTTGCTGATGACCTTACTCTGTTTGCAAAAGCAAACACTAGGAACTACACCACAATATACTCTATTCTGCAGTCCTTCAATGAGGCTTATGGGCAAAAAATCAATTCACCAAGTCCAGGGTTCTCTTCTCCTCTAACACAAAGCCTGATACAATAGAATGCCTCACAAATACCATGTCAATCCAAGCTACTACATCCTTTGGAAAATACCTAGGATTCCCTATGTTCCATAGGAGACCCACCAATAGTGACTTCCAATTCATACTAGACAATATGCAATCCAAACTGGTTGGCTGGAAAATAAATTGTCTAAATATGACTAGAAGACTCATCCTTGACAAAGCCTCCCTCAACAGTATCCTAAGCCATGTTATGCAATACATCAAGTTGCCCACAAAGACTACAAACCAAATTGATAGAACTCAGAGAAATTTTATCTGAGGCTCAACTCTAAATAAGAAAAATAATAACCCGGTAAGCTGGGACAAAGTCACTAGGCTAAAGTCTTATGGTGGGCTGGGTTTGCAAAAAGCTGAGTGTAAAAATAAAGCCTCTCATACTGGCTGACCTGGAGGATCTACCATAACACCTCCAGCTTATGGGCTAGAGTCCCGATCTCGAAGCACAAAAACTGGAACCATCCCCCAAGAAGCCAGAATCTCCAATCTGGCAATGTATCCTCAAAGGCTGAGATACATGCAACAAGGTCAGTAGATGGGTTGTCCACAAGGGAGATAGCGTGAGCTTAATCAATGATGCATGGATCCCAAACCAACCAACAATTAGGGACTTGATTGCGGGCTCTTTAACCCCTAATGACATAGCTACCAAAGTGGACACTGTCTATAATTCTGGGAACCGGGACATCTCATCAATCTCTAAAGACATCCCTAAAAACATTACTAACTTGATCAAATCACCTTTCATCCCTACTAATTCTGCCAAGGAAGACATGCTAATATGGGTACTCCAAATGGGTCTTTTACCACCAAATCAGCCATACCTTCCTTAGCAACAATGAAGATATTCTGTTAAAAAAAAAAAAAAGGTAACTTCAATTGGATATGGAAGTTAAAAGTTCCTAACATAAGCAAAAACTTTATCTGGCTAATTGCCCAAGATAGGCTGCCCACTGGAGCCTTCCTGCACAAAATTGGGGTTAATTGCAATCCTCAATGCTGTTTTTGCTCAGCAATGACTGAAACCAATGACCACATCTTTTTTAAATGCCCCAATGCAACCCATTTGTGGCATGAAATACTAGCCAAGGGAGCTACTAAAAGTCAGCAATTGAATCCCATTTTCTTAGCCCAGCTCTGGCCAATAACGTGGAATAAGCTTAAGAAGCTATCTTTTAACAATATTATCCCCTAGGCAAACATCCTTCATTTTTGCTTGTGGCACATCTGGCTAGTAAGAAACCACAACCTTTTCAATAATAAAAGAGATAACATCTCAGCAAATAACACCATCTCAAAGTCAACAGAGTACTATATGTTGGCACAAAAGGGTGTTATTAGGAGGCCATTCCATGCCAGAGTTAAATGGGAGCCTCCCATGAGGGGGCACTATAAACTCAACACGGAGGGGGTTGCCAAGGGCAACCCAGGCATTGGGGGAATTGGTGGAGGTATTCTGGAATCATAGTGGGGATTAGATTATGGGGTATATGAAAAATATACCACATACCACCAACACCATGGCAGAACTAAAATCACTGCTGAAGGGCCTCTAAATAGCAGAACAAAATGGCTGGTTTCCCCTGGACATAGCTACAGATTTGTCTGGAGTAATAAAAATGCTACTCCCAGGCAATAAAACTTATGATCTATGATTTGTGAATGCATGTTATTGATACAAAGGAGGGACAAGGTGGTGGTGAGACACAGCTACAAGGAGCAGAATAGGTGGCCGATCCACTGGCAAAAGAGGCAGCAAATCAAGTTTTTTGGGTAGAACTACCATGCTAACAGTTCCTCCGATGTTTTCAAATGATGTATTTTGGGCAGACATCCTAGGAACTGAAGTAGCTAGGAATTTTTTGGCATGTAACATTGATACAATGGAACAAAATGTGATCATTTTAGGGGGAACTGCAGTACCCCAATTTAGACAGTAATCTGCAATGTAATACCTAGTTACTTATATATCTACATATTTCCCTTTGACCAAAAAAAAAGATTTATATTTTATCACTCTTGAAATATTTTCTATTTTAAATTTTATCCTATTGTTTTTAATAAAATTATCTGAATTTTAATGAATAAAATCTCTATCAAATTAAAGAGAGTTGTATAGTCATTGAATAACTTTTTTGTTAGTATTTTTCTTTATTATATTATCCAATATTTAGTATTATTGCATTGTTAATAGAAACTTTTATCAGCATATTACTTTGTTTAATATTTTTTTACTGGTTTCTTTTTATAATATAATAGAAGATATATATTTTACTACTCTTAAAATATTTTCTTATTTTAAATTTTATCCTATAGTTCTCAATAATATTATCTGAATTTTAATAAATAAAATATCTACTAAATTAAAGAGACTTATATAGGCATTGAATAACTTTTTTGTTCTATATCTTTCTTTATTATATTAGCCAATATTTAGTATTATTGCAATTGTTAATAAAAAGTTTTATTAGCATATTACTTTATTTAAATTTGTGTATGCTACTTTCTTTTTATAATATAACAAAAGATATATATTTTTATTAAAAAAACAGAGAAATTTTGAATTGGCAGTTCTTTATTGTTTGTAATTTTTGTTTATTATTTTAAAATAATTTTAAAACTCCAACCTGAAACTACTCTCTAATTTAAATCATTTTTTGTTTTTTTAAATCAAGTCACCTAAAAAAATCTGAGTGTGAAACGGTTTTTGAATTAGGGTTTTCCTTTTCCCCTTTCCATTTTCTTCCATTTCAGTTTCTCCTTAACAAACACTTGCTAACGCCGGTGTAATTATGGTGACCTCCATCGGAATCAGGTAAGTTCCCTCTTCTATATCTTCTCTGTCACAACCCAATTTTAGTTTAGGCCGTGATGGCACCCAACACCGTTGCTAGGCAAGCCAGCTGTGAACAATCTAGTAATTTCCATTTTTATTAAGTTTTTCAAACGGCTAACTTTCCTTAAATTTAAAGAATTTAATGAATAACGGTTTATAAAAGCGATCAAAACGAAAGCAGCTAAATGAAATCATAACTGTAGAGATACAACCCAAAATCATAAGTCTACTAGTGTGTGCCAAGACCTGGTGTCACAAGTGTATGGGCATTCTAGTAGAATATACAAAAGAATACTAGTCTACTGTCTGAAATGTAATAGACAGAAAATATAACAAAGGAAGACTTCGGCTACTGCAGTACGGCTCGAAAGGGCAGCTCACCGTGTAGTCTCGAAGCGGGGACCAAATATGCACGTCGGACTGGTAACTGATGTACCTGCCTCAGATCCTGTACAATTAAGTACAAAAGTGTAGCATGAGTATATAAACAATATGTACCCAGTAAGTATCCAGTCTAACCTCGTTAATGACGAGGGATCAACTTTGACACTTACTATGGGCTAACAATAATATATTAAAATTCTTATACTAAGCATGGATTTCATGAATAATACTAAAAGCTCAATAACAGGAAATAATAAGTTCTTCTTTCACAAATATCAAATCCCCAGTTTAGTTTCATCATTTAACAGCTTGCATTTCAAGACATTTAAGCAATATGAATTATGAATAGTTTCCACAGAATTATCATGCGCAAATTATGCGAAGGCCTTACGGCCCAATCCAACATAATATTTAAATTGTGCACTGACAAGGGTCGAACGTCACGAATCATAGATGCATCTATTTACTACCTAGGCGTTCGGCTCGCTCCACAAATAGCAAATATTTTAAAGAAAACACAAATTCGCATTTATAGTCAAGTGTCCCGTTCACAACTTCAAGTAAGTGAATTTAACCTTTTAAAATTCCATTATCAATTCCAATATAACTTAAGCAATTAAATTAACAAGTAGGGGCGCCAACATTTCGAGTATAGTATGATACGAGTCCTAGTCTACCCGGGCAATAACATAATTAGTAGCTACGTACGGACTCTCGTCACCTCGTACGTATGTAGCCCCCACAAATAGGTACACATATACATTTAATTCACCTATGTGGTTAATTCCCTCTTACAAGGTTAGAGAAGAGACTTACCTCGTGTCAAGGCCTACTTTCCGGTCCAAGATTATGCTCAAGTCCTCAAATCGGTGCCGAACAATCCAAAACTATTCAAATAGTATATAAAATAATCAATATATGTTCAAAAGTTCATATTCTAACTATTTAAGTGATTACCCAACCCTAAATGTAAGGTTTCAAAAATCCACCCCCAGGCCCAAGTGCCCAGATTCCGGAATTTTCAAAGGAAGTTGTTATCCATAACCTTAGGAACATAAATATATGATTTTCACTAAGTTCCATAATCATTTTCGTGGTTAAATCTCATTTTTATAAAAAACCTTCCATCTAACCCATGAATTCCACAATTTTACATGTTTTAATCTACCCATAAAATATGTATTAAACTCGCATTAGGTAGAAATTACTTACCTTCAAAGTTAGGTCGAAATCCCCTCCTTAAAAGCTCTCAAATCGCCCAAGAGTGAAAGATAAGGTGTTAGAAACGACCTAAGTCCCGTAATAAATGAACCCTTCTGCCCAGCGATTTTCGCACCTGCGGTGCCTCGGCCGCATCTACCGTTCCGCACCTGCGGAAAATTCCTCGTAGGTGCGCCTTTTCCTCACCTGGCCAGGCTCCACATCTGCGGACTAAAGGGGCCGTTTCTGTGAGCCCATCCGCTCCTGCGACCAAGTCCTTCGCACCTGCGGTCACACAGGTGCGCCCAAACTCCGCATCTACGGTTGCTGGGTTGCCCTCAAAATCTCGCTTCATCGGCTCGTGGCTCGCACCTGCGAGCTCTCACATGCGGCTGGCCAAGCGCGGGTGCGATTATGACAGCAGCTGTAACTTCAGGTCTTGCGCCAAATTTCCAACTTGGTCTGAGCCTCGTTCGATTGACACTCGAGGCCACCGGGGCCCCGCTCGAACATACCAACAAGTTTTGAATCATAAAACGGACTCGCTCGAACTCTCGGAACACCCGAAACAACATTAAAACTAAGAATCACACCCCAAAACAATTGAATCAAACTTATGAACTTCAACTTCTTCAATTTACTTACAATGCGCCGAAACGTACTTAAACTACTTGGAATGACACCAAATTTTGCGTACAAGTACGGAACTATTCCCGGTCTCAAAATTCCGTTTGGACCTCGATATCACCAAAACCCGCAAACCAAATTTAAAGAACTTCTAAAATCTTCAAATAACCAACTTTCACTATTAAGTGCCAAAACGCTCCTGGGTCATCCAAAACCCGATCCGAACATATGCCCAAGTCTGAAATCATCATATAAACCTATTGGAACCGTCAAATCGTGATTCCGAGGTCGTTTACTCAAAATGTTGAATAAAGTCAAACTTGGCCCTTTTAGCCAACCTTAAGGAACCAAGTATTCCGATTTCAACCTGAACCCTTCCAAATCCCGAACTAACCATCCCCGAAGGTCATAAAATAGTAAAAGCACACATGGGAAGCCTTATTTAGGGAAAATGGATTCTAGAAAGCAAAGCAATCGGTCGGGTCGTTACATTCTCCACCTTTTAAACAAACGTTCATCCTCGAACGGGTTTAGATTCATACCTAAAGTGTCGAATAAGTGTGGATATCTGCTCTGCATGTCCTCCTCGGAATCCCAGGTTGCTTTCTCGACTGGTTGGACCCTCCACTTACCTTTACCTCAGAAATCCTCTTGGATCTCAACTGGCGATCATGTCTAGAAACAATGGCAATTGGCTCCTCCTCATAACCCAGGCTGTCATTGCTGAAGTCTAACTCATGTGACAAGTCGGTGTGATACCTCCGGAGCATAGACACGTGAAAAACCGGATGAACTCCTGATAGACTGGAGGTAAAGCAAGCTCAAAAGCAATCTCCCCAACTCGCCTCAACACCTCAAATGGGCCTATAAACCTTGGGCCCAGCTTGCCCTTCTTCCCGGATCTCATAATACCCTTCAATGGCGAGACTTTCAAGAGAACCTTCTCGCCTACCATAAATGATACATCACGCGCCTTCTGATCGGCATAACTCTTCTGTCTGGACTGTGCTGTACGAAGTCACTCCTGAATTAACTTCACTTTTTCCAAGGTATCCTTCACTAAATTAGTACCATATAACTTAGCCTCGCCGGGCTCAAACCACCCGATGGGAGAACGACATCGCCGACCATATAAAGCCTCAAATGGAGCCATTTCGATGCTGGACTAATAACTGTTATTTTAAGCAAACTCGGCTAAAGGTAGGAATCGATCCCACTACCCTCCAAAGTCAATCACACATGCTCTGAGCATGTCCTCCAAAATCTGAACTGTCCGCTCTGACTTCCCATCGGTCTGTGGATGAAATGCTATGCTGAGCTCTACCCGAGTTCCCAACTAATTCATTACGGCTCTCCAAAATTGTGAAGTAAGCTGAGGGCCTCTATCTGATATGATGGAACCAAGCATACCATGCAACCGAACTATCTCCTGAATATAAATCTGGGCCAACCTCTCTGAAGTATACGAAGTCACAACCGGAATGAAATGTGCCGACTTGGTTAACCTGACGATAATGACCCAAACTGCATCAAACTTTCGCAAGGTCCGCGGCAACCCAACACAAAGTCCATTGTAATGCGCTCCCTCTTCCACTCCGTAATAGTCATCTGCTGGAGTAGGCCACCTGGCCTCTGGTGCTCATACTTAACCTAGTGGCAATTCAAGCACCTAGATGCATACTCAACTATGTCTTTCTTCATCTGCCGCCACCAATAATGCTGCCTCAGGTCGCGATACATCTTCGTAGCACCTGGGTGAATGGAATACCGAGAACTGTGTGCCTCCTCTAGAATCCTCCCTCTCAAGCCATCGACATTAGGAACACATAGACGACCCTCGAGTTGAGAACACCATCCTCGCTGATAGAAACCTCCTTGGCACCAACCTGTAGTACCGTCTCTCTGAGGAGCATCAAATGCGGATCATAAAACTGCCGAGCCTTGATCTGCTCCAATAGTGAAGACTGAGCAACAACGCATGTAAGAACTCGAATGGGCTCTGAAATATCCAATCTCACAAGTCTGTTAGCCAAGGACTGAATGTCCGATGCTAGTGGCCTCTCCTCTGCTGAAATGAATGCCAAGCTACCCATACTCTCTGCCTTTCTGCTCAAGGCATCCGCGACGACATTCTCCTTGCCCGAATGATAAAGATTAGTGATATCATAATCCTTCAATAACTCAAGCCATCTACGATGCCTCAAATTAAGATCCCTTTGCTTGAACAAATGCTGCAAGCTGCGATGATCAGTGTAAACCTCACAGGACACCCCATAAAGATAATGCCTCCAAATCTTAAGAGCATGAACAATTGCGGCTAGCTCTAGATCGTACACAGGGTAGTTCTTCTCATGGATCTCCAGCTGACGTGAAGCATATGCAATAACTCACCCCTCCTACATCAATACACATCCCAAACCGACGCGTGAAGCGTCGCAATAAACCGTATACATCCCCGAACCGAAAGGCAACACTAGAAACGGTGTTGTAGTCAAAGCTATCTTGAGCTTTCGAAAGATCGACTCATAAGCATCAGACCAACGAAACATAGCACCCTTCTGGGTCAATCTAGTCAAAGGTGCTGCAATGGATGAAAAGCCCTCTACAAATCAGCGATCATAACCTGTTAACCATAGGAAACTCCTCATCTCGATCGCCGAAGTGGGACGAGGCAAACTCTGAACTGCCTCAATCTTCTTGGGATCTACCTTAATACCCTCGCCTAACACAACATGCCCCAAGAATGACAAGGAATCTAACATAACTCACACTTGGAGAACTTAGCATATAGCTTCTGTTCCCGCAAGGTCTGAAGCACCACTCTCAAATGCTGCTCGTGCTCCTCCATACTACGCGAGTAGATCAAAATGTCATCAACGAATACAATAACAAACGGATCAATATAAGGCCTGAACACCCTGTTCATCAAATCCATAAATGCTGCTGGGGCATTAGTCAAGCCGAATGACATCACCAGAAACTCATAACGACCATATCTAGTACGGAAGGCAGTCTTCGGAACATCCGAGTCTCGAATCCTCAATTCATGGTACCTTGATCTCAAATCAATCTTAGAGAAAACCCTACCGCCCTGCAAATGTTCAAACAAATCATCGATACGCGACAACGGGTACTTGTTCTTGATGGTAACTTTGTTCAACTAGCGGTAATTAATGCACATCCGCATAGTCCCATCTTTCTTCTTCATAAATAACACCGGTGCACCCCAAGGTGATACACTTGGTCTGACGAACTCCTTTGCTAGCAACTCCTCAAGCTGCTCTTTCAACTCTTTCCGAGCCATACGGTACGGAGGGATGGATATAGGCTGGGTACCTAGAGCCAAGTCAATACAGAAATCGATATCATGATCTGGTGGCATGCCTGGAAGGTCAGAAGGAAACACATCGGCGAACTCCCGGACTACTGGCACTGAATTAATCACCGGAGTCTCTGCAGTAGTATCCCGAACATAAGCTAGATAAGCCAAACAACCCTTCTCAACCATATGTCGAGCTTTTGTAAAAGAGATAACCCGACTAGATGTACTGATAGACGAACCCTTCCACTCCAATCTAGGCCACTCTAGCATCGCTAAGGTAACAGTCTTGGCATGAGAATCAAGGATGGCGTGATATGGGGATAACCAGATCATGCCCAGGATGACTTCAAAGTTGGTCATGTCAAGCAATAGAAGGTCCGCTCTAGTCTCGTAACCATAGAATGTGACTACACATGAATGATATATTCGATCCACAACCACAAAATCGCCCACAGGAGTGAACACATAAACAAGAATACCCAAGACTCATGAGGAATATCCAGGAAATGAACAAACAGAGATGATACGTATGAATAGGTTGACCATGGATCAAATAATACCGAAGCATCCCTACCACAGACAGAAATAGTACCTTTGATCACGGCATATGAGGCCACCGTATTTGGTCTGGCCGAAAAGTCATAGAACCTTGCTGGAACGCTGGATGGCTGGCCTTCGCCTGACTGAACAATAGCTGGCTGTACTCCCCCTGCCTGGCCTCCACCTCTAGGATGGCCCCTACCTGTCATCCCTCCGCCTCTTGGGCAGCCGGACGGCTGGTGCTGAAATCATGGGCTACTGGCCCTGCTGTACTGCCTTGCCCCGAAGCCTGGGGCAGAATCTCAGCGCATGACTGAGATCTCCCCACTCAAAACAACCCCTCGGTGTGGTGATCTGCTCCCCTAAAGTCTGACCTTGATGGCCTGAAGACCTAGTGGAAGAACCCTGAATAGTTTGTGGTTGGTTTGAACTCTCTTGCATGGCACTGAAATAGGAGCTGGAAGAACCGTGGTGGCCTGTGTACTCACTGGAAGAACCCTGAATGGCTGGTGGGCGGTAAGAACTCTTTGGCATGGTGCTGAGATAGGGTTGCGCCGGAGCACTCCGAAGAGGTGGTGGTGCTGGATATGTGGCCTACAAGGCTGACCCCTCCAAAAACTCACCTCGGCCCCCAGCTAGGGCACCTCTAAACTCCCCAGAATAACGGACCCTCTTGTCCCTCTACATCTGCTCTCTACCCCTCAAATGGTGACCCTCAATCCTCTAAGCTATCTCCACTACTAGCTGATAAGAAGTCCCCATCTCAACCTCACGGGCCATAGTAGCCTGAATACCTGAGTGCAACCCTGCAACAAACCTCGACACTCTCTCTTTATTAGTAGGGAATATCATAAGTGCTTGGTGAGATAACTCAGAGAATCTCGCCTCATATTCGGTCACAGACATATGACCCTGCTGGAGCTGCTCAAACTGAAACCGCAACTCTTCCCTTTGAGAGGGTGGAATATACCTGTCCAAGAATAGATGTGTAAACTGGTCCCAAGTCATGGGAGGAGAACCCACTGGTCTGCCGAGAAGATAAGACTGCCACCACCTACAGGCCCTGCCCTCTAGCTGGAAAGTAGTGAAATCCACCCTGTGGGACTCCAATATCCTCATGATGTGCATTTTATCCCTGCACCTATCAATGAACTCCTGGGGATCCTCATGTTGCTCACCTCCGAAGACAGGAGGGTGTATCCTAGTCCATCTGTCTAACTGGCTGGGCTCCGTCTATGGGTAGTGCACTCGGGGTCTGATACACGGCAGCTGCATGCCCTGGAGCCTGGGTAGTAGGGTTCTGTGCTCCCCTTCCCGCCTGAGATGTGGCCGGGTCCGCTGGAAATAAACTGGCCTGGGTCATGGTGTCCATGAACCATAGCATACGGCCCGTGACCTCCTGAAAGCCCGGTGATGACATGAAATCTACCGGGGCTGGCTCTGCTACGGGCACCTCGCCTTGCTCCTCAACTATGGGATCCTCCACTGGATCCACTGGTGGTACAACTAGGGCAACTCTAGGGCGTCCTCGTCCCCTACCTCGGGCTGGTGCCTTTCTCCGGCCTCTGCTTTGACCTCTACAAATAGGGGGAGCATCTCCTCCCGGGTTTGGAATATCCGCAGTGCGCGTTCTTACCATCCATGAGAGAATATAAAAAGTAAAAATTAGTATATCATCAACTGCACGATAGGAGATGAATAAAGAGTAGTTTCATAACGCCCTATAGCCTCTCGAAGATAAGTACGGACGTCTCCGTACCGATCCGCAAGACTCTATTAGGTCTGCCCATAACTTGTGAGACCTACGTGGACCTAGTTCTCTGATACCATGTTGTCACGACCCAATTTTAGTTTAGGCCGTGATGGCGCCCAACACCATTGCTACGCAAGCCAACGGTGAACAATCTAGTGATTTTCATTTTTATTAAGTTTTTCAAACGACAAACTTTCCTTAAATTTAAAGAATTTAATGAATAACGGTTTTTAAAAGCGATCAAAACGAAAGCAGCTAAATGAAATCATTACTGTAGAGATACAACCCAAAATCATAAGTCTACTAGTGTGTGCCTTGACCTGGTGTCACAAGTGTATTAGCATTCTAGTAGAATATACAAAGAATACTGTTCTACTGTTTGAAATGTAATAGACAGATAATATAACTAAGGAACTTCGGTTGCAGTACGGCTCGGAAGGGCAGCTCACCATGTAGTCTTGAATCGGGGATCAAATATGCGCGCCGGACTGGTAACCAGATGTACCTGCCTCAGATCTTGTACAATTAAGTACTTAAGTATAGCATGAGTACATAAATAATATGTACCCAGTAAGTATCCAGTCTAACCTCGTTAGGGACGAGGGGTCGACTTTAACACTTACTATGGGCTAACAATAATATATTAAAATTCTTATACTAAGCAGCGATTTTCACACCTACGGTGCCTTGGCCACATCTGCGGTTCCGCACCTGCGAAAAATTCCTCGCAGCTGCGCCTTTTCCTCATCTGGCCAGGCTCCGCATCTGCGGACAAAAGGGGTCGCTTCTGTGAGCCCATCCGCTCCTACGACCAAGTCCTTCGCACCTGCGATCATGCAGGTGCGCCCAAACTTCCGCATCTGCGGTTGATGGGCTGCCCTCAAAATCTCGCTTCTGCGGCTCATGGCTCGCACCTGCGAGCTCGTACCTGCGGCTGGCCAAGCGTAGGTGCAATTATGATAGCAGCTGTAGCTTCAGCTCTTGCCACAAATTTCCTACTTGGTCCGAGCCTCGTCCGATTGACACTCGGGGCCCCAGTGGCCCTGCCCGAACATACCAACAAGTTTGGAATCATTAGACGGACTCCCTCGAACTCTCGAAACACCCAAAACAACATTAAAACTAAGAATCTGTCACGACCCAAGTTCTCCCTCCGTGACAACACCTAGTCTCTATGACTAGGTAAGCCTAACATTTGCGGGAAAAAGGGATGAAAACATAAAAGCTATCAACTAATAGGTAAATTAAAACAAGGAAATGAGATGCCGCTCGGCATATACAATAATCTCTTTTGAAAAATACATAAACTTTCCCAAAACCTGGAATGTCATAAGTCACAAGCTACAGAAAGAAAACAGTACTTCTAAACTCTAGAGTCTACCAAAGAAGAAGAATACAAGAAGTGTTTGACAGGGGAAGAGTAGATAGGGACTCCGAGGTCTGCCGACGCGGCAGATGTACCTTGAAGTCTCTACAGCTTGCTCGCCTCACTAATAATGCAGCTGATAAGTGGTACCTGGATCTGCACACAAAAAACATGCGTAGGAAAGGGCATGAGTACACCACAACAGTACCCAGTAAGTGCCAAGCCTAACCTCGGTCGAGTAGTGACGAGATCAGGTCAGGGCCCTAGTGGTATAAAGATAATGAAATAAGACAGAATGAAATATCGCAGTAAAAATAAGTATTGAAATCTAACAAGAATGTAAGGATAGAAGAACAACCGCTCAGAATACAGAGATAACAACAGGGGATCTCCCAGAATACCGTCCCGCAAACGTAAATGTATAGGGGGATCTCTCGGAATACCGTTCCGTAGTTCCAAAGTAAATATGCAGTGCCGGGGGATCTCCCGGAATACCATTCTGTAGTCCCAAAGTAAATATGCAGCTCAAACAATAGAATTACAACTACAACATGGCATCCTACAATCTAGACTAAGTACGAGTCAATAAGGAAGCAGGAAATTTACTAAGCATGTTGCACAGAGTTCAGATAAGCAATTAAGACACGTAGACATGTTGTTTTAAACTAAATAGGATAATTACATATGCTAGTGTAGCTCAGTTAAAGGAAACAGATATTTTACTTAATGAAAACGGAGTTTTTCAACAAATAGCTCGTGTATGCACTCGTCACCTCACGTATACGGTGCTCATATATCAAATAGTACCAAATCCTAAGGGGAGTTCCCCCACACAAGGTTAGGCAAGCCACTTACCTCGAACCAAGCTCAATCAATCAGTCACAATGCCCTTCCAACGAATATCCGGCTCCGAGTGGCCCAAGTCTAGCCAAGATCAATTACATAACATAAATAGAACTACAAGATACTAATCTAGCTAATGAAATCAAAGCTAAGGCAAGGAATTGGAAAATCGCCCAAAAAGCTTCCCCGGGCCCACATCTCGGAATCAGGTAAAAGTCACAAAATATGAACACCCACTCACTCACGAGTCTAACCATACAAAATTTATTCAAATCCAATACCAAAATCTCGATTAAAACCCCAAAATTCTAGTCTAAGAACTTTTCTCAAATTTACACCAATTTTCCAACTCAAATCCCTATTTAAAAGATGAAATCAATAATGGATTAATGGAATACAACCAAAAATGATTTAGGAATCATCACCCAATAAGTTCCTCTAAAAATCCTTCAAAGAATCACCAAAATCTGAGCTCTCAAGTCCAAAAATGAAGAATCAATTCAAACCCTCGATTTTGCCCTTTTTCTGCCAGCTAAACCGCACCTGCGATCCACTAAACGCCTCTGCGGCTAGAGCTCCGCGCCTGTGGAAATTCATTAACTCTTCAGACTCCGCACCTACGCACAAATATCCGCATCTTTGGATACGCTTCCGCGCTCATCCGTCCACTTCTGCAGAACCTTGCTTCCTTCGCAAATCCGCTTCTGTGATCACCCTTCCGCAGATACAGCTCCGCTTCTACGGCTCTCATGTCGTATCTGCGACCACTAGCCCTCATGACTAAAAACACACATGCGACCTCACTCTTGCTTCTGCGAGCCGCACCTGCGGACCTCCCACCGCAGGTGCGAAAACACCACAACCAGCAAACTTTAGAATATGCACAAGTCCAAATTTCATTCCGTTGAGCATCCGAAACACACCCGAGGCCCCGGGACCCCAACCAAACATACCAACCAATCCTAAAACATACGAACTTAGTCGAGTCCTCAATGACTCAAATCATGTCAAACAACGCTCAAAACACAAATCACCCTCCAATCCAAACTTAATGAACTCAAAACTTCAAATTTCCACAAACGATGCCGAAACCTATCAAACCACGTCCGAATGACCTATAATTTCGCACACAACTCATATTCAACATTATGGACCTACTCCAACTTCTGAAATCGGATTCCGACCCTGATATAAAAAATTCCACTACCGGTCCAAAACTCCAAAAATTCGACCTTTGCCATTTCAAGCCTAAATGAGCTACGGACCTCCAAAACACAATCCGAACACGCCCCTAAGCCCAAAACTACCCAAAAGAGCTAACATAATCGACGGAACTCTATTCCAGAGTCACCTCACAAAGTTCCAACTACAGTCCAAACCAAAGTCTTAAACCTCCATTTAGGGACTAAGTGTCCCAAACACTTCCAAAACCAAAATGAAACCTCCCAACAAGTCACAATAGTAGAAATAGATATGGGGAAAGCAGTTAATGGGGGATCGGGGCTCTAACTTTCAAAATGATCGGCCGAGTTGTTACAGAATCACACCCCAAAACCAATTGAATCAAACTCATGAACTTCAAGTTCTTCAATTTACTTCTAATGCGCCAAAACGTACTTAAACTACTCGAAATGGCACCAAATTTTGCGTGCAAGTCTTAAATGACATTATGGAACTATTCCCGGTCTCGGAATTCCATTTAGACCTCGATATCACCAAAACCAGCTCCAAACAAAATTTAAAGAACTTCTAAAATCTTCAAAGAACCAACTTTCACTATTAAGCGCCAAAATGCTCCCGGGTCATCCAAAACCCGATACGAACATATGCCCAAGTCCGAAATCATCATACAAACCTATTAGAACCGTCAAATCCCGATTCCGAGGTCGTTTACTCAAAATGTTGACCGAAGTCAAACTTGGCCCTTTTAGCCAACCTTAAAGAACCAAGTGTTCCGATTTCAACCTGAACCCTTCCAAATCCCGAGCTAACCATCCCCTTAGGTCATAAATAAGTAAAAACACGTACGGGAAGCCTTATTTAGGGAAACACGGTTCTAGAAAATAAAACGATCGGTCGGGTTGTTACATTCTCCACCTCTTAAACAAACGTTCATCCTCGAACGGGTTTAGACTCATACCTGAAGTGTCGAATAAGTGTGGATATCTGCTCCGCATGTCCTCCTCGGACTCCCAGGTAGCCTCCTCGACTGGTTGACCCCTCCACTAAACCGTTACCGCGAAAAACCACTTGGATTTGAACTGGCGATCTTGTCTATCAACAATGGCAACTGGCTCCTCCTCATAACCCAGGCTCTCATCTAACTGAATAGTGCTGAAGTCTAACACATGTGACAACTCAGCGTGATACCTCCGTAGCATAGACACGTGAAAAACCAGATGAACTCCTGATAGGCTGGGAGGTAAAGCAAGCTCATAAGCAACCTCCCCAACTCGCCTCAACACCTCAAATGGGCCTATAAACCTTGGGCTCAGCTTGCCCTTCTTCCCGAATCTCATAATACCCTTCATCGGCGAAACTTTCAAGAGAACCTTCTCGCCTACCATAAATGATACATCACGCGCCCTTTGATCCGCGTAACTCTTTTGTCTAGATTGTGCTGTGCCTTTTCCAAGGCTTCCTTCACCAAATCAGTACCATATAACTTAGCCTCACCGGGCTCAAACCGCCCGATGGGAGAACGACATCGCCGACCATATAAAGCCTCAAATGGAGTTATTTCAATGCTGGACTGATAATTGTTGTTGTAAGCAAACTCGACTAAAGGTAGGAATCGATCCTATTGCCCTCCAAAGTCAATCACACATGCTCTGAGCATGTACTGTCCGCTCCCATTGCCCGTCGATCTGTATGTGAAATATTGTGCTGAGCTCTACCCGAGTTCCCAACTCACTCTGTACTACTCTCCATAAATGTGAAGTTAACTAAGTGCCTCTATCTAATGTGATGGAAAAAGGCACATCATGCAACCGAACTATCTCCTGAATATAAATCTGGGCCAACCTCTCTGAAGTACACGTAGTCACAACCTGAATAAATGTGCCGACTTAATCAACCTTTCGACAAATACCCAAACTGCACCAAACATCCGCAAGGTCCGCGGCAACCCAACCACGAAGTCTATAGTAATGCGCTCCCACTTCCACTTCGGTATAGTCATCTATTGCAGTAGGCCACCTGGATTCTGGTGCTCATACTTAACCTGCTGGCAATTCAGGCACCTAGATGCATACTTAACTATGTCTTTCTTCATCCGCCGCCACCAATAATGCTGCCTCAGTTCGCGATACATCTTCGTAGAACCTGGGTGAATGGAATATCAAGAACTATGTGACTCCTCTAGAATCCTCCCTCTCAAGCCATCGACATTAGGAACACATAGATAACCCTGGAGAAACACCATCCTCGCTGATAGAAACCTCTTTGGCACCACCCTGTAGTACCGTCTCTCTGAGGAGAATCAAATGTGGATCATCAAACTGTCGAGCCTTGATCTGCTCCAATAGTGAAGACTGAGCAACAACGTATGTAAGAACTCAGCTGGGCTCTGAAATATCCAATCTCACAAGTCTGTTAGCCAAGGACTGAATGTCCGAAGCTAGTGGCCTCTCCTCTGCTAAAATGAATGCCAAGCTACCCATACTCTCTGCCTTTCTACTCAAGGCATCCGCAACTACATTCTCCTTGCCCGGATGATAAAGAATGGTGATGTCATAATCCTTTAGTAACTCAAGCCATCTACACTGCCTCAAATTGAGATCCCTTTGCTTGAACAAATGCTGCAAGCTGCGATGATCAGTGTAAACCTCACAGGACACCCCATAAAGATAATGCCTCCAAATCTTAAGAGCATGAACAATTGCGGCTAACTCTAGATCGTACATAGGGTAGTTCTTCTCATGGATCTTCAGTTGACGTGAAGCATATGCAATAACTCGCCCCTCCTGCACAATACACATCCCAAACCGACGCGTGAAGCGTCGCAATAAATCGTATACATCCCCGATCGAAAGGCAACACTAGAACCGATGTTGTAGTCAAAGCTATCTTGAGCTTCCGAAAGCTCGGCTCATAAGCATCGGACCAACAGAACATAGCACCCTTCTGGGTCAATCTAGTCAAAGGTGCCGCAATGGATGAAAATCCCTCTACAAACCGAAGATAATAACCTGCTAACCCGAGGAAACTCTTGATCTCGGTCGCCGAAGTAGGGCGAGGCCAACTCTGAACTACCTCAATCTTCTTGGGATCTACCTTAATACCCTCGCCTGACACAACATTCCCCAAGAATGCCACAGAATTCACACTTGGAGAACTTAGCATATAGCTTCTGTTCCAGTAAGGTCTGAAGCACCACCTCTCAAATGCTGCTCGTGCTCCTCCATATTACACGAGTAGATCAAAATGTCATCAATGAAGACAATGACAAACAAATCAATATAAGGCCTGAGCACCCTGTTCATCAAATCCATAAACGTCGCTGGGGCATTGGTGATAACTTGGGATTCTAGTCTATTTTATACTCCGTTTTTGCTTGAGTTTTGGATTAAAAGTGTATACAAGTAATCCCGAAGGCTTACATGTTGTGTTTGTTTGCAGGGTTTGGTCAAAAAGTGACAAAGAAGTCAAAACTAGCTCAAAAAGGAGTGAAACCTGCACAAGTGCCAAGAACAAGTCAAAGCACTGCTGACCGCAGTAAATCCACTACGGCTGCAATAGACCCACCGCGGCCGAAGTCCATTTAGTGCGGTCCGCAATGGAAAAGATCAGAGAAGATGTAATCCTGGAGCTTCAAGCAATGCGGCCCGCGATAGATTCTTCACGACCGTGGTAGCCTCATCGCGACCGCAGTCCATTTGTTGCGGTCCGCGGAGAAGGGATTCAGAGAGCTAGGATTTTGGAAGTTTCAAGACACCGCTGACCGCGGTGCATTTTGTGCGGTAGCGGTAAAGCCATCGCGGCCGCGGTCCATTTATTGCGATCCGTGGTGGCTAGATTCAGAGAAGAAAGATTTGAAGCCAAAAAGCCTGTCCGCGGCCGCGGTCCATTTTCTGCGGTCCGCGGTACCTCTGTTAGAGGTATTTTTGTCCAGAAAATTCGGCCTTGTATAAATACTTCTTTTTCAAAATTTTAGGGTATCTTATCTGTAGCTGAGCACGTGAAGGCCGTTTTTAACCTATTTTGAGTAATTTTGTAGCTAGTTCAACATTGAATCTTCAAATCTTAGCTTGTAATTATATTTTATGGGTTATTATTCATCTCAATATCTAATTTCTTCCATTATTATGAGTATCTAGACCCATTAGCTAGGGTCGTGGCTCAACCCTAGTATGGGTATTTGATGGGTCTCTTATTTTAGGGCTTAGATATTTATGGGTGGTTGATATTTGGCCTGATTTGTGTTTTCCATGTTGAATTAGTGGTTGCAAACACTAATTTGTGCCTTTTTTACTTGGCTTCTTCTTGAGAAAGAGAGCTTGAGTCTAGGAAAATCAGGCCAATAAGGAATTGGGGCGTATTCAAGAGATTGATAGCCCCAATTAAAGAGTTAAACCTAGAGATAGTAATACCCGACTTGAGCCTACATTGCTTGCACAATTTTGGCACCCAATTGGTCTTGAGAAAGCCAATTAGGGCAAAGTCGCTCAAGCTACCGAGAGGTATAGAGTGAGTAGTTCCGTGCATTGGCTATATCGCAATCCCAAACATAACAACTATGCCTTAGACTTTAGAACCCGTCAAGTACTCACCTAGGGCAAAGTCACTTCCCTAGTGCCTTTCCATAAATTAAGAAAACCGCACAAAAAGATATCATACTTAGCGTAATTCCAGCATCATTAGTGATAATCTAGATTAGTGAACCATCAACGCATGTTTAGAAGTGTAAACAATTGCTTTGCACGGTACTAGTATAGATAAGAACTCAATTTCCAAACAATCTAGCTCCCTGTGGATTCGATCCCGACCTTTTCGGGTAAAAGCTGCATCGACCGCTCTTGCCACTTTGTAGTGGTGTAGGGTTGGACCCGATCAATTGGTCAAGCTGAAGGATATCACCAGAAATTCATAATAGCCATATCTAGTACGGAAAGCAGTCTTCGAAACATCCCAGTCTCGAATCCTTAACTGATGGTACCCTGATCTCAAGTCAATCTTAGAGAACACCCTAGAACCCTGCAACTGGTCAAACAAATCATCGATACACGGCAACGGGTACTTGTTCTTGATGGTAACTTTGTTCAACTGGTGGTAATCAATGCACATCCGCATAGTCCCATCTTTCTTCTTCACAAATAACACTGGTGCACCCCAAGGTGATACACTTGGTCTGACGAACCCCTTTGCTAGCAACTCCTCAAGCTGCTCCTTCAACTCTTTCGGAGCCATACGGTATGGTGGGATGGATATAGGCTGGGTACCTGGATCCAAGTCACTATAGAAATCATTATCACGATCTGGTGGCATGCTTGGGAGGTTAGATGGAAACACATCGGCGAAACTACTGGCACTGAATCAATTGCGAGAGTCTCTGCGGTAGTATTCCGAACATAAGCTAGATAAGCCAAACAACCCTTCTCAACTATATGTCGAGCTTTCATAAAAGGGATAACCCGACTAGATATACTGACTGACAAATCCTTCCACTCTAATCTAGGCAACTCTGGCATTGCTAAGGTAACAGCCTTGTCATGACAATCAAGGATGGAGTGATATAGGGATAACCGGTCCATGCTCAGGATGACTTCAAAGTCGGTCATGTCAAGCAACAAAAGGTCCACTCTGGTCTCGTAACCACAGAATGTGAACACACAGGACCAATAGATTCGATCCACAACCACAGAATTGCTCACTGGAGTAGACTCATAAACAAGAATACCCAAGGACTCACAAGGAATATCTAGGAAATGAGCAAACAGAGATGATACATATAAATAGGTAGACCCTGGATCAAATAATACCGAAGCATCCCTACCGCAGACAAAAATAGTACCTATGATCACGGCATTTGAGGCTACTGCATCTGGTCTGACAAAAAGGCACAGAACCTGGCAGGAGCGCCGGCTGGCTGGCCTCTACCTGACTCAACAGTAGCTGGCTGAACTCCCTGTGCCTAGCCCCCACCTCTAGGATGGCTCCTACCCGCCTGCCCATCGCCTCGGGGCGACCAGACGGTTGGTGCTAAAATCAAGTGTTGTTGGCCCAGTAAACAATATGTACCCAGTAAGTATCCAGTCTAACCTCGAAGAAGTAGTTACGAGGGGTCGACTTTTGACACTTACCATGGGCTAACAATAATATATTAAAATTCTTATACTAAGCATGGATTTCATGAATAATACTGAAAGCTCAATAATATGAAATAATAAGTTCTTCTTTCACAAATATTAAATCCCCAGTTTAGTTTCATCATTTAACAACTTGCATTTCAAGACATTTAAACAATATGAATTATGAATAGTTTCCACAGAATTATGATGCGCAAATTATGCCGCGGTCATACGGCCCGATCTAACATAATATTTAAATTGTGCACTGCCGAGGGTCGAATGGCACGAACAATAGATGCATCTATCTACTACTGAGGCGTTCGCCCCACTCCACAAATAGCAAATATTTTTTAAAAAAAACACAAATTCGCATTTACAGTCAAGTGTCCCTTTTACAACTGCAAGTAAGTGAATTTAGCCTTTTAATATTCCTTTATCAAATTCCAACATAACTTAATCAATTATATTAACAAGTAGGGGCGCAAACATTTCAAGTATAGCATGATACGGGTCCTAGACTACCAGGACAATAACATAATTAGTAGCTACGTACGGACTCTCGTCACCCCGTACGTACGTAGCCCCCACAAATAGGTACACATATTCATTTAATTCACCTATGAGGTTAATTCCCTCTTACAAGGTTAGAAAAGAGACTTACCTCGTCTTGAGGCCTACTTTCCGGTCCAAGATTATGCTCAAGTCCTCAAATCGGTGCAAACAATCCAAAACTATTCAAATAGTGTATAAACTAATCAATATATATTCAAAAGTTCATATTCTAACTATTTAAGTGATTACCCAACCCTTTAAATGTAAGGTTTCAAAAATTCACCCCCAGGCCACGTGCGCGGATTCCGAAATTTTCGAAGGAAGTTGTTACCCATAACCTTAGGAACATAAATATATGATTTTCACTAAGTTCCATAATTATTTTCGTGGTTAAATCTCATTTTTATCAAAAATCTAGGTTTTCCATCTAACCCATGAATTCCACAATTTTACATGTTATAATCTACCCATAAAGTATGTATTAAACTCGCATTAGGTAGGAATTACTTACCTGCGAAAGCTTGATCGAAATCCCCTCCTTAAAAGCTCTCAAATCGCCCAAGAGTGAAAGAAAATGTGTTAGAAATAGCCTAAGTCCCGTATTAAATGAACCCTTCTGCCCAGTAATTTTCGCACCTACGGTGCCTTGGCCGCATCTGCGGTTCCGCCAATTCTCGTACCTTTCTTTATCATCTATACTATATTAAAAGCACGAAGGCCCTTAGCATGCCGTTCGCCTTTTTTAGCCTTAAAAAATAGATTTCATATTAGACAAAATTATAATTTAAATTATTTTTTTAATATTTAGGACCTTAAAATCAATTAAATTTTTTTTATTTCTTAATTATTATTTTTTGAAACATTTATAGAGTCCTAATTTTTAGGGCTTTAAAATCTATCTATATATTATATACTATATTAAAAGTATGAAGCCTCTTAGCGGAATGTCGTTCGCCTTATTTTACTCTTTAAAAAATAAATTTACATTGGATAAAAGTGTAAATTAATAATTTTTCTAATATTTAAGTACAATACATTAAAATTTTGGTATTAAATCTTTTCCTATTTGAATTATGTAGTATCTTTAAAAAACAATGCTATATTTAAAATTATAATAATTCATAGTAATAATATATAATATACTTTAATTTTTTATTTACATATTGTAATATATGCCATATTAAATCACAAACCAGATACAATATTTGACAAGTAAAACATAGATTAGACTTAAATTTATATATTGAAATTAGCAGTAAGTTGTACTCCAATTTACAAGATCCTTTAAATTATACTTTCTACATATTTTTATATATCTATGGTTATTTAATACCAACTCAAATCTAGCTTACCAGAAAAATAAAAGAGCGGCTGACAATGCTATTATTGTACAGGAAATCATTACCAAATTTCAAATAATGAAGGGTAATAATTTAAACATGTTTCTAAAGTTGGATCTTGAAAAAGCTTTTGACAAATTAGAATGATCTTTTATACATAATACATTAATTACTCTAAATTTCCCTCCCACTTTTACTAAACTAATTATGTCATGTATAACAATTGCTACTACCTCAATTTTGATTAACGGCAACCCTACAGACTATTTTACACTCACAAGAGGCATTAGACAGAGAGACTCATTATCACCTTACCTATTTATTCTATGCTTGGAAATGCTTTCGAGAAAAATAAATACAGCAGTTGATTATCATGCTTGGATACCAATTTCAATTGGGAAAAAAGGTCCTCGGTTATCCCATTTATTTTTCACTGATGATATTATTCTCACCTCCAAAATTATAGCTAAATCCTGTTAATCTATTGTTAATACTATTGCTCAATTTACATATCACTTTGGACAAACTATCAATTTTGCTAAATCAAAAAAAAAATTCTCCAAAAATTGCTCACTCAATATAAGATCAACTATACTACAAATCTTCCACATGAATGAAGAAAACAGTTTTGAAAAATACTTAGGATTTCCTATATTTATTACGAAGCCAGCTAAAAGGGATTACCAATTCTTAATCGAAAATTTCAAAAATAAATTGGCAGGGTGGAAAACAAATATCTTATCAAAAGCAGGAAGGAAAACTTTAATTCGTTCAACCTTAAACCACCTTCCTAATCACCTTATGCAATACATTAAAATACCTAACTATACACTTTCCTACCGCAATCGCTACCAACGTAATTTTCTCTGGGGACAACTCAACAGAAGAAAAAACTACATTTAATTAAGTGGTCTACCATCACACAACCTTTAGACCAAGGAGGGTAAGGAATACAAAACCTAAATACAAAAAATCAAGTCTTGCATGCAAGTCTTGCATGGAGGTTATATCAGAATCCAAATCAACTATGGGCACAAGTGTTATTACATAGTTATTTACGACCACCACAATTGATCAAAAAACAGGTTTCCTCCACTTGGCGTAATATTATGAGAGGATGGTCCTACTGTTGTTTAGGGTATAAATGGAATCTTACAACTGGCCAACATGTAAAATTTTGGAATGATCCTTGGCTCAGCCAGAATTACTTAGTTCGTAATTGCACATATGGACCCCTTCCACAATATGAGGAAACAAAAACTGTTTCAAATTACTATTATAATCATAAATGGCATTTAGAAACATTACCATTCACAATACCAACTCACTTATAATCCGCAATCACTGATATTTATATGCTTATTGTGCCCTCAACATATGATCAAATATATTGGGCTCTTACACCAAATGGTATATTTTCTGTAAAATCAATGTACAATTCTATCATAAATTACATAAATCCTACCAAAACAAATCCGCTATACAACTATAGGTGGATTTGGAAACTCCATATTCCACCAAAAATATCCTTCTTCTTATGGTTAATTTGTCATGATAGACTTCCAACAGCTGTTTATCTCACAAGATTAGACATCATTAATTCAGTTATATGTCCACAGTGTCATATGGCCCCTGAAACATTAAAACATCTTTTTCTAGAATGTCCTACTGCCATTCAACTTTGGACTATACTTAAAGTCTCATCTACACATACCAATTCATCTCTATCACATAATGATAATATAAATTGGTTATACCAAATTATACATCAACAGTTATTATTCACCCCCCATAAAATTTCAAATACCACTCTCATACCGTTTGCATTATGGCAGCTCTGGATCATACGAAACAAGAACACTCTAGACCATCAAAAAATCACTTTAAATATACCTTTTCTATTACAAAAGGCTGCGAAATTTTATTATCTAACAAATCCCATATCAAAAAACCATTCTCTAATACCTTTCTATATAAAATGGCATCCCCCAAACTTCCATACTTATAAACTTAACATTGATGGATCTTGCTCACTTAATCAGAATAAACATGGTATTGGTGGTATTTTTCGAAATCACCAAGGCAACTGAATTATAGGATTTGCAGGAACATTAAAACATGGGACAAGTGTTCAGACAGAACTTCTAGCCTTGCTCGTGGGGCTGAAAATTGCTGTCCAAAAGCATCTCAAACCACTCATTATTGAGACAGATGCACACGCCATACTCGGTATGTTCAACTCCACTACAATGAAATATACTAATCTAATTAATGATTGCAGGTTATTACTCCTACAGCTGGATAGTCCTCCTCTCCAAAGCATATACAGGGAGCAAAACTGTGTTGCAGATAGTTTAGCAAAATATGGAGCCATGCATGCACAGGAGAGCTGTCTACTTTTTGGAAGTCCACCACCGTTTGTCACACCTTCATATCAACAAGATCAAAATGGAATGCTTAGAGGAAGGTTGATTAAAACTAAGTACAGTCTGCTTTGTGTAATAGTAGTATTTCAACTAGTACTGTACCTAGTACTCATAGTAGTGTTTTATCTAGTTCTACTTTTGATAATAATAATGGTTCCCATACTGGGGCCTTAGTGACAAACTCTACTTTTGTAATAGCCTGTTTGACCAAGCTTCTTTTTGGCCAAAAGTGCTTTTTTTGCCAAGCTTTTGGAAGGAAAAAAAGTGCTTTTGAAGAGAAGCAGAAGCAGTTTTGGAGAAGCAGAAAAAAATAGCTTCTCTCCAAAAGCACTTTTTTGAGAAGCACTTTTGAGAAAAATACACTTAGAAGCAGTTTTTTAAAGGTTGGCCAAACACTAATTGCTGCGCAGAAGTGCTTTTCAAACTAATTAGCCAAACACAAACTGCTACTTTTGAAAAAAACACTTTAAAAAAAAACACTTCTCAAAATAAGCTGATTTTTGCAGCTTGACCAAACGGACTATAAATCTGATGCCACTAATGCATCTCCTTAACAGCTGTAAGAGTTTGATTATCTATAATATAGCTATCTTTTCAACCAAAAAAAAAAAGTAATATAGGAAGTCAAAATAATATTCTTACTACTATTAAAGTATTAATAAGCGGCTTGACAACTCTGACTACTGACAACTCTTGGAAAGTACTTACATTAAATTAAGTAGTACCAGAAAAAGCTCAGAAGTAGCTGCCAACAGATTCACTGTGAATCTGAAATTCCTCTTTCTCGAACCAGGATATCCTTCAGGTCTGCTCTCTAGGCTTACGTGTTTCTTTACTGGTGATTTCTGGTTCTTGATTTCTGTGCGGTTGCATTTGTGTGTTTGGGGGTGGCTAGGTTTTGTTAAGTTTGACTTTAATATTACCAATAGAAGTTTTCTTGAACAATTTAAGCATGAGAATATCTAATGCTGGAATTGTCCGGTCTTTGGTTGCTTTTTTTTTTTTTTTTTTTTTTGAGATCAGAAATTTGGTACAAGGCTGCTTTGGTGTTTCTTTAGGTACATGGGAAGTCAAATAATAGAAAGCAGGTCCTTTTAATGGTTATTTGCATCTGGTCAGTAGTAACTTGATTGCATCTGGAGGAATATGCAAACATCAATTACGAATTCAGCATCTCTCTCTCTCTATATATATATATGTGTGTATGTGTACAAACTTACTTTTATGACGTGGTTTGGTGAATTCCAGCCTCACCATCCATCAACTCACGAATTTCTTAGACTCTACTTGTGAGGCGCACCAATTAGTAACCCAAGATTCCAACATTTATGAACCACTCTAAGAGGAATATTTTTATGTGGTGCTAAAGGAATGATTTTTCTCTCGCTTTTGGCATAGCAAACCCCAGTGGCAGGTCTTCACGACGAGCTATTAGCTCTATGATAGAGTGCTAGAGATTGTTCACTATGCTTAATGGTGTCTGTTGTAAGGGGATGTTCAAATGGAATTATATTGAACTCGATCAGAAGTTTGGATTAAGGCACAATGCTATGTGTTTGGAACTTCTATTTCCTTAGAAGCATATTGCTGTTATGTTATCACCCAAAGCTTCAAAAACCTGTTTATGATTATCAATATCAATCCTAAAAATGAGTTTCATTTACATGGAAAGAGTTTTTGATTGCACACTTATATTTTCCTGGGCTCTAGTAAATACAGCCGATAAATATGCCCGCTCTTCTAATTAGTATGGAGTTGTGAATACAATTCAAATCACTGGTATATAATATAGCTCATCATAGTGTCTTTGCAGAGCTCTTAATATTGTTGAATATATTCATACACAATGGGGAATCAAGAGTCTGCCTTAAATGACGCTCACAGTGATTATTATCACCACAGCCCAGAACATGTAAGAAATGAAGTTGGCTCCAATCCTCAATATCAACCTACTACTTATGCAGAAAGCTCCATGGATTCTAATTATCGAGCTCAAGTTACATCACATGCCGGAGGTTCAGATACAGCGAACTATCAAAGGAACCAGCAAGCCTCTTACATAGCTGATAACTATAACTCTTTGGATGAGGTTAATTTCTTAATTACTTGATCATTCTTTGCAGAGTTTTATAGAGTTCCACAGAACACCTCATGGTGGACAACATGGTGAGATCAGATTCAATGAACAAAAAATCGCAAGTTTGCGTTTTTTCACTTAACTGAGAATTGACAGATCCAACTAGTATTCTGAAAGATGATCATCGAAAGCATTGGTTTCATTGTTTGAGCATTTGCTCTAGTTAGGAACTTAGAATTGACAGGTCAACTTATATTAGGCAAAAAGTCAACAAAGAATCAATTCATGTGGAGTTTCTATTTTTACTGCTTACTTTGCTAATGAACTGCAATAGCTGGTCTTTGAGCAATGTAATATATAAATAACAGAAGAGTGATACTCTTATGCGTAGGTTATTACCGCATTGCGAGAATCAGGCCTTGAATCGTCAAACTTGATTCTTGGCATTGATTTCACCAAAAGCAATGAGTGGACAGGTGAACTACTTCATTCCACTATACTATTAGTCTTAGTGCTTGTCTCAAGTTGTGGAGGCGATGGTTGACAATTCAAGGTTGTAGGAAAGCATTCATTCAACAGAAGAAGCCTTCACTCAGTTGGTCACACAGCTAACCCATACGAGCAAGCCATCTCTATAATTGGGCGAACTTTGTCTCCTTTTGATGAGGACAACTTGATACCTTGTTTTGGATTTGGTGATGGTTAGTTTTTGTTTCTGATCCTTATTTTGTTCACAGACAATCAAGATGGTTTCGAATAGTGTTGACCATGGGTTGTTGTCTCTGTAAATTTCAGCAACCACACACGATCAGCATGTGTTTAGCTTTTACCCTGATCATCGCCCTTGCCATGGATTTGAGGAAGCTCTTGCAAGATATAAGGAAATTGTTCCTTATCTGAAATTATCAGGTTTGAGCTGAATACTGCTTTCAGAATTTCCTTTATTCAGTGGCCGGATAGCGGTAATCTATGTGGTATACAGTATTTGATATGCTTGGCTGCATTTCTGAATCTTAAACTATTAGGGGGGTGTTCCATAATCTTATTATAAGGACATCTCATCCATCTTATGTGTGTCTTCATTGACTAAGTTTAAACTGTGTTATAATAGTTTTAGTGAACCCCTGATTAATAGTTAGTGTATCTCTTTACATTGTTGAAATACTGTTGAAAATCTGATTGGGAAAAAATGGAGGAACTAACTTTTTTTTAATTTTAATGTGCTTAGTGTTTTTGGCACTCGGCTATTTTATATACATTAACCAATTCTTATATGTATACGAGCAACAACTGATGATTATGATCTTATCTTTTCCAATGTACATAAATTCTTAATACTATGTTAACTCTTTTTATCTCAAATGCTAAATTAGCTCTTATTTCCTACACTCTTATTATCTTCAAATATGAGGTGGTGAATTTTGAGTTTGCGAAATAGGGTCGAGTACGCCAGGGAAGTTACTGTTAAAGGAGTAATAACTAGAAAATGAATAGTCAGAGATGGGATGCTCCTGTTTGAAAGCTATATATGGATTTATGATTATCCTAAGTCCCAACTCATCTGTGAAACATGTAGGTCCAACTTCATTTGCCCCAATAGTCAACGCTGCAATAGATATAGTGGAAGCAAATAATGGGCAGTACCATGTCCTTGTCATTGTTGCAGATGGACAGGTTCATATCTCCTTGGAAATAATTTGATTCCTTTGACTTCTACCTTGCTTCACCCCTAGTTATTCCAAATTTAAATTTAAAAAAAAAATACAGGTGACAAGGAGCACTGACACTCCACCTGGAAGCCTTAGCCCTCAAGAACAGGCTACTGTAAATTCTATTGTTGCTGCTAGGTAAACGGGTGACCTTTTCTGGGAAGTTGATTTATAGTGCCATTCTCCTGCCTGACTTGAGATGCTTACATGCAGTGAATATCCTCTTTCAATTATTCTGGTCGGTGTTGGAGATGGCCCGTGGGATGAAATGCAACGGTTTGATGATAACATTCCCCAACGGGCATTTGATAACTTCCAGGCATGACTGAAAGACATTCTTGTGCTTTGCCTTCAATCTCTTTCGCATGTCTTCATCTGTTCTAGATATTTTTGTTATTTCATCTGGATTAAACGGCTATGTATTTTTTTTGTTATGAGGCTTACCTTTGGTCCTTTTTTCCTTTTGCCACTTAGAGTTCTAAGATAAGTCATTGTCTTACCATGTTATAATACCTCTCCTTTTCTTTTTTACAAGCTTGGCTGCTGGTTATCCATTTGGTTGACATCGACTAGGAAATAATTGACATCGATCTCCTTACTGCTCCGTGGGGGTCTTCATTCACTCTTCTCGAAAAAAAATGTTGAACTAACCTGATCCCAGTCTGTCTAGCATATCTTGGGGGGG
>NC_031995.1:67320219-67397389 GCF_001879085.1 Nicotiana attenuata | reverse complement strand
AGGTTATCAGTCTGTGATTGCTAGCTGGTTCATGTATTCTAAACAGATACCACAAAAGGGGTTTATTGTCGAATCTGAGGGATAAATTGGAACTGATCTCGAGTTAGGGGATTTGCGGAACCTTCTCTAAACAGCTTGTGACATCTGTGCCCAATAAAAGCTACTGCAAATTTTAGGGATTTTTTGCTCTATTTCTTCAAATGCTGCTGGTTACCATGCTTTTGTGAATGGTTTTGATTACAACTTCTAGGCGTGCTCATACTCTCTACTCCCCACCCTCACTCCCCAACTGCTCTTAATTGTAAAACAATTTTCTGTCTGGAATTATAATCTGTTAGAAAAGATAGAACATAGTAACAAGCTTCTTTTCCATAAGGGTGAGAACGTGAAGATGCTAGAAAGGGAAAGCCTTCGCTAAAGACAATAAGTTGGTAACACAGAGTAGCTGTGTGATAGGTGAGATATATGATATAGAAAAAGGGGATAGTGAACAAGTGGCACGGCCTAATGGAAGGACATCATGAAGCTACTAAATGATTTAGAAAAGGAGATGATTTGAGTGGTTGGTGATAGCAGAAGATTTTCTCTGTGATAAACATTGGTGTGGAGTGGATGTTTTGAAGCAGATTTCAGTAGATATATGCTACTTTTCTTTTGAATAAAACTTTAATGGTAGCTGAATTTACGAACAGAGAGAAGAACCATGGTTTTGGATTACAAAGTTATGAGAAACTTGCATGACTATCAGGAGATGGGGGAAGTTGTCTATAAATTTGCTTCATTCCTTCAATTTTCAAGAGAAAGACAAGGATTTGTGGAGAAATTTCAATTGAAAACAAGGATTTGTGTGGCATTGGGGCTGGCAGGGTAATGCTGTGTCCTTTTTCTCTTTTAAATCCTTTTGTACGTCACTTTTAATATGTAAGCGATCTTCAAATTGTGAACTCAATAGTTCCTACTTCCTAGGGAAGTCAGTTTTGCATTTGTTTGGACAATCATGGGCGTCATTCTTGCTACTGAAATTTATAGAAAGAGAAAAAAGATCCTTGTGATATGGTTCTTTACATGTAAGGGAATTCAAAGAAATCTCATCCTCGTCTTTTGCATTGAAATTTTGCTCTGAAGTTGTGGTAGGAGACGCTTAACATGTTTGGCACATGTGTGGGTCATACCAAATAGAATAAAGCAGCTGATGAGCTTTTGGAATATCGGGGGATTCAGGTGGAGCAGATTCAACAGAAGGAAAGCATGAGGCTAATAGCTCATGCTACAAAATGGACTGAATTTTGCTGGTTTTTGTATGATTGCCCCTTGTGTAGATACTTAGGTTAGCTTTCTGGAAGGAAATTTCCTTGCACAGTCCTACCATATGTGGGGTTCCTATAGGAGATTATTTCTTCTTCTAGCTATAAAATTCCAATGCTAATCAACTTCAGTTTTCCTAATTATTTGTGTATCCACTTGCAGTTCGTCAATTTTACAAAAATCATGTCTGAGCGTTCAGCGATGGAAAAGAAGGAAGCAGCCTTTGCTCTTGCCGCACTCATGGAAATTCCGATTCAGTACCGAGCCACACAAAGGCTTCAATTCAGAGAGTGAGTAGCATCTATTTGTGTTCATTTTTCTTGCAAGTAGAAAGCATCTACATGAAGCCTAACCTCTTCAAAATGTGTCCTTAGAAGCAAAAGAGGCCCTCGGACAAGGCCACTTCCTCCTCCTCGTGAAGTAATTGATCATGACAGTGCAGTCAAATCATTGCCACATGCGACAAGCTATGAACCTGCTGACCCTGGAGCTGCAGAAAGAGTAAGTGTTTATTGTATTGTTCTTGCTCTTGTTGTAAACTCATTGATCACAACAGTCTATTTCTTTCGTTCTGTTCATTTTTTTGAATAATATTTTCCATTTTCCTTAAGGATTGTCCCATTTGCTTGACAAACCCAAAGGACATGGCTTTTGGATGTGGTCATCTGGTAAGTGATTATAGAAGTGACACTTAGCTACTATCAGTGTTGAATTCAATTCTTAAAATCTATCCATTGCATAATATTTTCATGTTTCCATGTGGCGTTTGACCCTATAGTCAATTGGAGTATACGATTTGAGAATGTCTAAATGGCCATGTCTTCTTGAATTGCATTAACACTATGCTGCTTAGATCAATTCATTTTCCATAAAGAATGATGACAATAAGGATCTTGTCTTTGAAGGTAAACAAAATGGTGGAAGTTAGTGGTCAGAGAATGACATGTTTAGTTTGCAATTTGTTTTGGTTTCCCTATCCAATCCTTTCAAAGAAATCATTTGAGAGTGTCACTAAATAGTGAGGGTATCATTTTCTGGAATTCCTTACAAACGTTATTCAAAAGGAAAACAAGCTTGAATACTGGCATTCTGACATTTTACATAGTGAAATAACATTCACCTACATTTCCTACTTAATCATGCATATCCTGCCAGAATAATAGAAATTAAGATACTTGTATGAAATAAAGATATCTCTATTTACACTGCACGACTACGGTTATCCTAATGAACTTATTCACTCCAAAGCATTCTTTAAAGCTTGGACAATAAGCACATCTAACCTGTGACTTAGGAGATTCGATGTGTGCCCTATTTGAATGATCATAATGTTTAGCTCTTTCAAGGTCACTTGGTAAGGCTACTTCATCATGACCAATGAAAGGGGGCCCATGTTTAGTGCTTTCAATTGTCCTAGTACTCATGCTGCCACTGATTCTCATGTTCTGGATTCTCCTAGCTCGTATCGTCTAATTTTTGCTATTAGCATTTGAATTTTAGATGACCTACAGCTCTTACTCATGACCGAGAAATGGCTATCAAAAATTTTGCCTTGTGTTTTCTGAATCAGACATGCAAGGAGTGTGGTGTCACAATAACAATGTGTCCTTTATGCCGAGAGCCCATTACAACTCGCATAAGACTGTACGGCTAGATGCACAGTACTATCTCCTGAACTACCTAAAATCCGCAGTTTCTCCAGGATGTCAACTAAAGACGACATTCCGGAGGTGTAAACTTTCCTTGTACCTTGAAGAAGAGCCCTCAGGCTGTCAGTCATATCATAGCTGATGTGAAATATATCAAAACTGTAAATGAGCTGTAACCTATGTATAGCTTATCTAGAATTCTTCACCTGTCCTATTTTTTGTATGGACATTTTTAGTACCTATAGCAAAATGTACATAACTAAATGTATGAGAGACATCTATGTTGATACTTGATATTCTTGTCACTGATTCTGTTACCTCTTTGTTTTTGATGAAAACAAAATTTTCCATACTACTGAAAATCGCCTACTCTATCCATGAGCAAACGATCTTACTACCTTATCTCTCTGTCTTTAATCGGCTTAACCACATAGGATCTTTTCGAGAGTGGAAGGTCAGTGGTTAAGTGACTCTCAAAAGTCAGTCTTTTGTATCGTGTCGAGAAATGACAGAGAGATAAGAACATTCTTAAAGAGTTTATTGTTGAATTGATCTCAAAATTGGATCTCAATAGTAGCTGTTGCCCAAAGGTGCTTTATGGAAGTCAGTTCAGAGCAGTGTAAGTTCATTCAGTTGATCGACCAAAGATCAGTTCTTGCTTCTTCTTTTTTCTGCTTGTTTCGCACGTGTCTTATTTAACCATCACCGACCACTCTACTACCCATAGAGTTCTGGCTCTCACTGGTCAAACTTTCGGAAGTTAAATTGCTAAGAAACATATTCCAGCTACTCCAGTTCTTTCTGTTGCTGTAGGTTCAACTGTCATGTGAGGTCATACGTGCTATTAATGATTGGGACAACATTATATGGGTGGCGGTTCAGAGGTAGTTTTCTGGTGAGGAACCAATAGAGGTGAATTATTTCTCTGAGAAGGTGATGAGTGAGGTGGCTTTTTGAAAGATGAAAGATAGTGAATGGAAGTAAAAAAAAGGAGTCAAACTTGCTCCTAAAGTAACATTGCAAAATGGTCTAGATATCCCTCCATGAATAGTTGGTCGCATGGGGGCGTGGGAGCCATGCTAATCAAATCCAACTAATGCTTATGCACCACTTTTGTAGACGCCTGACCCCAACTATTAACGAAATGCATATCTGGACAATTTCGCTTAGTTCAAGGATAAATTGGGACATTTTCCCTCCTTTAAATAATATCTATTTGGTCTTCATAAAGTTTGTATCTATGCATTGATTGAGTATCCTAAGACTAGTAATAATAAGTTTTGGTACCTTCAATTTTTGAAGCCTACAACAGTTATTTCTGTGCCCTCGGACTAGAGCTGGTCTTGGCAAGGCCCGCAAGGGAATGAATTTCATAGAGCAGATTTTAGCTTAGTCTGATTATCAATTTCATCTTCAGTGTTATGATTTTAGCAGTTATGCATCCATGCCAACAGTTGCTCTTTCACAGTTCCATCCCCTCCAGTCAAAACTAGTGACTCGATCAGAAATATCCTATAAAACATTGACTAAAAAGAGCAACTGACATGTACAAGCAGAATGCAACTTCTTCAAACCAACCACTGTTTTATCAAGGGAAAACTGCTAAAGATATGACAAACTTTTAACTTTGATCACAAGTTCCCGGAGCCAAGTACTTTTTATTGATAAGAGGGAATACAATCCCTGTATTGACATTGAGTATAATTTAATCAATGAAAATTACATGATCAGGCCTTAGCCTAAGATCACTATATAACAAATAATGGACAATTGGCCTAGAGTTCAACAAAAGCCAGTACAAGACTAGTATTTGACTAATAAACAAGCACCGAGCACCGTTGCTTTGAAATCCTTCTCTTTCTCTTCTCATCATCAAATGGCTGCACATAAATAAAGTAATATTTTATATAGAATTCATGTGAAAAGCAATATCTAAACAAATTAACACAAATGGCTAGATTATAAGCAAATGTCCTTATTTAGTTGTGTGATCAGCTTGTAGTGATGATGCTCTTTGGTATTACCTGGGGGCTGAATAAGTGAGGAACTCTGATCCTTTTTGAGCCATCAGGAAGACGTTTGGATGGAAAATGACTCTCTCCAGCCATAAAATCACCACAAACCTGCAGAAAAGGGAGCCAATCTTTTAGAACCCATTCTTGGAGAGCAGTATAGGCATAACAGAAGCAAACTGGTGCAAAATGAAATAAGTGAATCTTCAAGATCACACTAAGAAAGTTTGGTTCCTTAACCAACATTATAAAGGTGTAATCAGATTGCCAAAAGAAGGGCATATATCTGCCGATCTTTCAGATGCCTCAGTTCTATGGAATTTAACAAGAGTACAACCAGTCCTAACTAGCATGATGTGGAAAAGACGGTCACATTTGACCAGAAGGATGAGGCAGAATTAAAAACTAAGTCTAAATGCAGGAGATATCTGCTGGTTTACCTGATTCTGAAGAGTTTCAACCAATGTGTCTTGACAGCATGATGCATGCACACTTTCCAGATTGGGGCATTGAAGTAGCAATCTTTCTGTAGTCAAGTATAAAATTTATAGCTCATTTAAAGAAAGAAAATCCCCAAATTTCAAAGAGATCACAACCTAAATGAGGGTCATGAAGTGCAGACCTGGATTCAAGTTTGTACAAGAGTTCAGGTTCAAATCATTAAGCTCTGGGCAATTTAGATATAATGCCTGCAGGAAAATTTCAATAAGATACAGGAGCAATGACATGAAGAAACCTTATATGTAATACAGATAATTCTTACATCTAAGCCAGAGCAACCCCATAAGCTGAGTTTCTTTAAGCGGCTGTGTTTGATAATCAGTTTCTGATATATAAGGTGTATTTTACTAATCGGTGTTCTTTGTAACTCGCCATTATCATTTTCCCGAGTTGTTGGACTGTCTAAATCTGGATCACATATGGTCATTCCACAGTCCATTATCTCTAGATTAGGCAACTGAGCTGTTGCAAATTGAATGCCACCTAGAGGGTAATCCAACAAGAAAGCAAAAGATATTAGTGAGTATCCTACAAATTATGCTGGGTTTGGATAGTCAAAGAAGCAAATTTGAGTATTACTTGAAGTGATATTTGGACAAAGAGCAAGGAGAAGTTTAGACAATGTCTCTGGAAATACATTGCATATTATCCCAATGCCACTGTCACTAATACTAGACCTGCAACAAGAGAAATAGTTGACATTAGAAATCCAGGCCCATGCCCATTCTCACTGAAGTCGTTGCTGTGACATGAGCAAAATTTTATTCTAAAGTAACTTCCCAATCCACAGAAGTATATTAGCCTCCTAGTCAACCGTCAAAGTTGATTCAATTGCTACCCTAATGTATTGCTAAAGCAGCCTTCAGTATACCATAAAAAGGGCAGCTCTTTTTTTACTTTATGTTTTTTTTGTTTTACTTTAGGAATGTACTGACCTTTGAGGACATTCAGACATCCCAATAAAAAGAAAATAAAACTTGTAGAAAAGAATTCACCTGTCATACTACTTGGATAATATTAGAATATGTCTACTTATAACCTAACACTCCATTATTTTCCGTCCCCGACAATATGGAGAAACCAAAGAAAGCGCCAAGAAGTGAAACTTACCCACTCAAATCAAGTAACTCAAGCCTTGAGTAGCTCGAAGCAATAGCAGCGACAGATGCATCAGTTATTTCTGACCCTAGTACAAGGGAAAGCATTCGTAATCCCCTGAAATTTAAGGCAGTAAAATTGAAACAAATAAGCTTCATGAAGGGATATTAGATGTATCTTCATAAAAGACAAAGTTGTCAAGGAAAAAGTGTAAGAATCCAAAATCAAAGACCATTACAAACCTTAAATTTGCTGCTGTTAGAGCAAGCACAACAGCATGTGTAAGCCGAACAGAAGCAACATGAATGTTCTGTAGTCTTGGGCAGCTCCTTCCAAAACCATCTACCATAGCAGTAAGATCAGTGGTATCCTTCTCTTGGCGAGAAAAATCCAGGGAAATCTCCTTTAAATTGGGGCAGTTGAAGACCTAAGCAAGTGAATACATGTAAGACATAGGTTTGTGCCAGGGAAAATGGACTAAACTTGGATAGCTATTTGTGTGACTTAATGCCATAATGTCATCAAACAGTTTACCGTCTTAGAGTGACAAAAGAGATCCGAAAGGCAAAGAGTGGAAAGGCTGGTTGAAGAAAGAGTAAAGGGCCCAAGATTTGAACAGCCTTCCATCTTGAGATTGGTAAGGCACCTTCTGTCAGCAACAAAACGGCCTAATTCATCCCTATATAAGACATATGGGTTTTACTAGATACCATTAGATCACATTAATGTTGATAATACTTTCAAAACATTACTGAATAGAAAAATAGGCCAGCTCTTGAAATTCTATTAGGGTCTTCCAGAAGATGTCTAATTATGCAAAAATTACCAGCATTATAATTTGGACACCAATTAAGATATTAACAGTAAAACAATATGGATGCCAAATAAGAACAGATCATGTTGGGCCAATTCAAAAAAAAAAAAAACAAGTTTGATACAGCTATGATTGGCAGATGAGATTCATGTAATGTTTCTCGTGTGATACTATAAAAATACCATGCCATTTTAATATGGTTTATAGTGTGAGGTAGATAACATGGATGTGCAGTCATACAAAATTAGATAAGACTAAATATAATCACATTTGACAGAAGAGGTAAGAACTAACATAGAGGATAAATAAGAGAAGGTTGTTTGAGATGCATCAATATATAGGTGTAAAACTATAGTGATTGACAGTATTAAAAGGGAGCGAGAACACAATGCAATAAAAGTTATTTATAGGGATTAAAGCTCAAACATGTTGATACACTTACTTTTACCTATGTTCATTAGAAGTGTTTTGATCTTGTTAGATATTTGTATACTGATTAAAAATGCAGGGAAGATCTAATGGTAATCTGTAAGAAAACCTAAATTATTGAATAGTGGATAGAAAAGGATCTAAATCAAGCAAAATGAATAGCGAGGAATCATATATCAACTCCAACTAACTTGGAATTGACACATAATTCATGTAGTTGTTAGAAAGTGAAGTAGCATAATCACTGACTTCCCAAACATAGCCCTTTGCATTCAATGAAACTGAAAATGAATGAATAAACTAGCAACAAATCCATTGGCAAAAGAGTACTGCTAACAACAGTACCAGCTAAAGAAATCAAGATCCACAAAAATAATCAGGAATATTCTACTTGTGCATTGACTCATCATAAAGCGCATATGCTGCATATGACTTATGAAAGATAGTAGACATAATCTGACCAAAAGACAACTATGATATTCATTTGCTATAATTAGAGATCCGAAGCATACCCTGTGATCCGATTAACTGAGGTATCTGAAGTAAGAATCTCCATTGAATCCAGATTAGGGCAGGAGAATGCAATGCAGGCCAACATTGTTGCATCCACATCACTGTCAACACCAAAAACAGTAAGTTAATAGTATTTCATATGATATACATCAATATCTTCATTAGCCTTCAATAAAGCTGCTGTTTTTATTCATTAAAAAGCCAATCCAGTTAATAAATCTATAGATCTAAGTTCTAACCATCATTCATTAATTAAGCCAACCTTTCCATTCTAAGTGAAAGCTTAACAAGTCCAGGACACTTCTGCAACACCGATCCAACAAGCCCAATTTGAGCTTTCACAGGAACTCCAAGTCGAAGCTCTTCAGCCGACTTCCAGATCCTTCTAGAAACATCCCTCCAACCCTTGCACACCTTCGCCGCAGAAAGCAGCGCTGATGGAGGCAATCTCTTAAGCACTTCCCACAAAGCACTCGCTGGTAACTTCCCGGACCCACCTAAATCCAACTCATTCTCCAGATCCAAACATTCCACGTCATCATCATCCGATCCAGGCGACTCAACATCGCTGACATCGACGTCATCGAAAGAAAGCGCTCGCCGAAGCTGGGGAAGTGGCTGATGTGGCGGGGGCAGAAGTTGCTGAGGACGAATAACAGAGAGCGGAGAAGGGAGAACAAAGGATTTGGATTCGCTAGGCAGGGGAGTAGGAACTTCAGTAGGATTATTATCATTAAGGTCCTTAGAGATATGGCAAACGTGGCCTTTTTTGGGTTGCCCACATCGGCCGCAGTTGTAGCTACCGCGTTTTTTGCCACGCTTGTGGACGAAGGCGTCGGAGATGGGGGTGGAGGGGTGGGGATGGGGGATTTGCATTTTTTGGATTTGAGAGTGAAAATGATTTGACTGTGTGAAAGTGAAGGGGAGAGGAGAGAATCAAGGAGATGAGTGTGTGTGTGTGTGTGTGTGTGATAGGGGCGAAGAAATAAAAGGCGGGGGATGTGGGTCGGAAAGGCGCGGGAGTTTTGGGGAAATTTGGCGCCTGTGTCTTTGAATTTTATATTTGTAAATGGGGTGGAGCGCTTGAAGGAGCGTGTTATGTGCTACTGTGTCGTCACCCACCTGGCTCGAGTGCTAGAAAGTAATGATTTTTATCTTTGTTTTGTTATATTTTTTATTTGGAACTCTTTATCTTGCCCATAATTGTCCTTTCAATTATTTTCTTTCCTTTTTTCCCTCACTTGTAGGAGATTGAGTTGCTTATTCTTTTAAGGAAAATATATTACTTTTTTGTGAATTTATCTTAAATTGAGATGTTTTTACTTAATTTTATTCCAGTTTTGTGAAAGGGAGTAATCTCATATTTCACCTTGAATTAGTAAAAAAATAAAGAATTTCTTACTCTTCATGAAGGATTAAATTCAATAATTGGATATTTTGTTGACCATTACCATTTAGCTATTATAATTCTTTTTCTAGTAAGCGGGTCACAGATATAACATCAACGGGATCATGGACTAGTGACGAGCGCAGAACATAATATTAAATTAAGCATGTGATGCATCAAAAATAGTATAGAAAAATGTTGAACGTATAGGAATTGGAGCAGTTATCAATTAATTTTTTCTTGGCTAAGTGAAAGTAAATTCAAGTATGTTTTTTTGAAGTTCTAAAATAAGAATTTAAAGTGATCTAAAGTTCTAAACTAATATTTAAAAAAATTACCAAAGGAAGAAGACAAGGAACTTGACTTGAGATGATTAATTCACAATTTGTTTCTTGAGTTAATATCTATTTTTGAACATAAATATTAATTACTTCTCTTGAATAAAAAAATCAATTAAACGAAGTCTCATCTCAAATAACCATTAGTCTAACGATTCTAGAAAAGCATTTAGAGTTCAACAAGTATATGAACAATAAGTAACATGTTATAAAACAATAAAAGTAGAAGAACAATATTGCAGAGACAAGACAGAGAGAGGGAGAGAATTCTTATTGATATGGGATGAATTGCAATAGAATAGAACCCTCTATTTATAGGGAGATGGTGACTTAGCCACCAAGCAATGAATCCTAAAATCTCTCTAAATATAGACATTCACCATAAATACAATTCTATTTATAACACTCCCCCTTGAATGTCTATTCAACAGATAATGTGCCTCGTTAAAACCTTAACTAAAATAAAACCCAGTGGGAGAAAAAATTATAGTAAAGGAAAAAGAGTACACATATCTAACAATACGCCTTTTGGTTGCCTCGTTAAAAATCTTGCAAAGAAAACCCGGTGGGACAAAACCCTGTAAGGGAAAAAGAATACAACGCGTATTAACTCCCCCTGATGAGAGCATCAATTCACATCCTTAAGCATTTGCATTCCAATCCTGTGCACCATTTTCAAAAGATCTTTGGTAGAGATTTGATGAATAAATCAGGCATATTAACTTGAATGAATATATTGCACCTTGAAATCATCATTCTTGATAGAGATGAATTGTCTTCATACGATCTTGTTGGAATCGGCAGTTCAATATCTTCACATAGAGGTGAAACTCTTGCTATCATATTATCATGCATATAGTTATAGCAAAATACATTTGTGCACAAATTGCACTGAGGAAGTCGTACTTCAAGATCAAGAATTGTATATGCTTCAAGCAACTTAAATCCTTCATGGATTGTCATATAAGTTAAGTCATATAAGTCATATAGTAGACTTTAGATGCATATCAAGTTTTCATGTCATACTAGACATATAAGATATCGAAAACTGATCACATATCATTGACTTTATACTTTCAAGTATATATATATATATATATATATATATATAACGCTATCATAGATGTCGTCGACAAACATTTTATATCAGTTTCAATATTTTTTCATAAAGACATAACATAGAGATCTCTTCATTCATATTTTCAGGTACCTGAATCTCTCATGAGATTTTATGAAGTGTTATGTCATGTGATCTTCTAGATCACTTGCCTCCTTTATTATGATCATTTTGATCATTTGCTCATCTTCTTTATCAAGAAGTTTATTTGAAACCGATTTGTCTATACGCTTTAAGCGTACCATAGACTTTGTCCTTCTAGGACTTAATAGGAGCATTTGCAATGAGAATATAGTTACTTTCTTTGGGTCAGCAAATGCGTCTGGCTTGCTTTGCAATAAATTGCACATGAATTATCCTTTTATGAACTTCAAGTTCATATTATTTTATTCGGGGATCTAGATGTATAAATGATAATTCATTCCATGTAACTTTTTCTCAACTGTTGTATCTTGTCTCCCCCTCATGTTAGAAAAACTAACTTGTTTCCTCAACTTTGAGAACCCATCTTTGTGCGTTATGGTGTTAATCAAAATATACACCGCACATCAATAATAATGAGATAGAATTATTTGGTTCCTGACCCTGAAACCACTTGTGAGGGGAGAATGTAATATACTTTCGTATATAACCTATATCAAACTGATATAGATAACTTTGTTCTCATAAGCAATAGTTTAGCTATTAAGTGGAGGCACTCAATAAATCATTTTGCTAAACCAACTGTGATGTAAACCAACTTATCAAGATGAACTATCTTGAATAAAAAATCTGGAAATTATGCTCTAAATTAAATTATTGAGCAAGTTACCTCGCAAACACCAGGTTGTGGGTTAATAATAATCGCACATGTAACCATCTCATAGATGCATCTTATGTGGTATACATGGCAGGTGAATGGGCCCATATTCACCTTCGATATTTCCAGCATTTATGGGATTCAATCCCAATTTTAGTCGGTCTATTAATTAATGAGAACAAGCAATGTAAGAGAATTCGTAAAGAACTTTCTAGTTCTTTAATATTTACCCATGTGAACTCTCTTTTATTTTTGCACATCCACTTGAATTAACATGGCTAAACCAATTATGCCAACTGGATAAATTATCAATATTGATAAACTTCAGGTTTACACCATGATATGTGCAATTATGAATAAACTCCAAATTTATTATGATATGGGTTTTTATATCAATAAATATCCACTTCATTGTGGTACTCTTTTGTTTATGTAGTACAAATTGGAGAATAAAGCGGGTAGCTTTTCACATACATAGAACAAATTGGAGAATAAAGCGGGTAGCTTTTCACATACATATTACCCCACTACAAGTTGTAGTAATAGAAGATATTAAATCTTTCCTTTATTTATAGTCTCAATATAATCAACCGCTTTCGCGTATACTTTGGAAACTGAATAAGTTTCTTTGAGACTTACTACAACACAATACCTTATTGGTAATTAATTGTGTTTCTCCAAAATAGTATAATTGGCTCTTGCAGAGTTCTCAATTAATTTTGTAGTACCACATATTCATCAACACCTATATGGTGAATATCTCTTTTAAAGAGAAAGTTGTACCATTATGGTTATGGTCAAAATTATATGCAAGATCTGTTTCTTGCATTACCGTTGTCTTTTAACAATCACAATGCCAAAATATTTTGGCGTACAATAGGTACGTGACCAATGACCATTCATGCCATAATAATGACATTATTTTCTTATATCATCTCAAACCTCCTTTTAGAGGTGAGTGCGGTATATTCACTACCACTAGCACGTCCATATTGTTCCAAAAATAAATATGTATTAATAAATCACATGTTGTCACATTCACATCATGAATGGACCATAATCATTTATATGTGCTTTACAAATCTCATGTCAAATGGATGACAAACATTACTTTCACAGAGTGAAGGATTGTTTTGAGAATCCTTATTATTCTCATTATCACAATGATGACAATTATAATTTCGTCTATTATCATGTCCATATTCATTGATACCTTCACGATAATAATTTTGTCTTCTTTCAGACTTATCATATATTGCTACCACATTCTCTTAAGGGAATGAGAATGAAGCAAATTCAATGGGACAAGTTTTCAGTTCTTGTGCTCGCGATCATACATGACTTTGATCATGGCAAGACATAGAAATTTTACCACTTCGAGTGGTTATAATTTCTTACTAACTCCATTAGAGTTATAATCAAATTTATTTTCCTTGCTTGTATTTAAAATCAAATTATAAAATGAAAGAAAAAAATACGGTAAAATACATACCTTAAATCCAGAATAGAGAAAAATAAGATAAAATACTTACCTTAAATCCAGAATTTAATCATGAAGAAAGTTCATGGAACAATTGACAATCATTATGCTCAAACCCAAAACTTCTACTCAATTGGTTAGAGTCTCGTGTTGATAACGTGTTATAAAACAATAAAAGTAGAAGAACAATATTGCAGAGAAAGAGAGAGAGGGAGAGAATTCTTATTGATATGGGATGAATTACAATAGAATAGAACCCTCTATTTATAGGGAGATGGTGACTTAGCCACCAAATAATGAACCATAGAATCTCTCTAAATATAGACGTTCACCACAAATACAATTCTATTTATAACATAACAGATGTTAAGATTATTAGAACTTCTCACGAATATCCCAACGCTTTAAAGATGCTTTATAACCAGTCCTCTCTCAAATAAACAGGTTATAGAGTATTAATCCTATAATATATTCTTCTCACGAATAAATAAACTACGGCAATCAATTCAAGTACTATCAAATTTATTAATTCTCTTGAGTATGATATAGTCAAACTCAAAGGATATCAACAATCATACACAGATATTAAAACAAGAAACTAAAGCCTAGGCTAATTCATCATCAAGTTCCCATAGGAAATTATTCCATGAAGTAGTTCATATTATAAGTGGGCGTTTGGACATAAGAATTGTAAAACTCCGGGAAAAAAAAATCAAGCATATTTGAAAATTAGAGTTGTGTTGGACATAAATATAATTTTAGGTTGTTTTTGAATTTTTGTGAGTGATCTGAGTGAAAATTTTCAAAAAACTAATTTTTTGGAGTTTTTTAAATTTTCGATTTTTTTTAAAATTCATCTTCAAGAAGTTAAAAATTTTATGGCCAAACACTGATTTCGAAAAAAGTAGAATTTTTTTTATGTCCATACGTGCTCTAATCTTATAAAAGAGAAGAAGTAAAAAAATATTACAATCAAGTTGGGGAATATATTGAATGTATCTATAATAATAGTTACGCTATGTCTATGAACTCTCCGCCATATGAATCTTCATCTTCCATACCACCCAAACCACCTGATATCCACATGACTTCAGCTTCAACATCATCAAAACCTTCACAAACCACCTCCTCTGTCATCCCAGATAACAATATGAACATTGACACAATTGATAATTTATTAACCCCATCTCAATTTGTCAATAAACCATACCTTACTACACTACTCTCCAATAATATTACACCTTCAAAGTCTACCCTAAATGATCCGCTACACCTTCCTTTGGTGTTTAATGATAAAATGGAAGCGCCCACCGGCCCAACCATTTTCATTCCCCTATCTCTTGAAGAAAAAACCAGAATTTACAAAAAACCATGGCAACATGCAGTTATTATAAAGTTGTATGGTCGAAAGATTGGACATCAACTACTTAGGCAAAAAATATATGCCTCATGGAAACCAACTGAAAATCTACCACTTATAGATTTGGGGTCAGATTTTTTCCTTCTTAAATTTCAGAAAGAGGAAAATATGGTTCAGGTTTTACAGGATGGACCTTGGTTTACATTAAATCATTTTCTTTCCGTTCGTCAATGGGAACCAAAATTCATGGCTTCCAAAACAAAAATTAATTACTCTGCTATTTGGTTGCGTTTACCTGAATTACCCACTGAATTTTATGATTGTCAGATACTTCAAAAACTGGGAAATAAAATTGGAAAATTATTAACTGTTGATACTTGTACCTCTTCAACAACAAGAGGAAGATATGCAAGGTTATGTGTTGAAGTACCTTTGGATCAACCATTACGGACTCACATTTATATTGAAAATCATAAGCAAAATATCTTGTATGAAGGATTAAATTTGTTGTGTATTAAGTGTGGTCTGATGGGTCATAATCAAAGAGTTTGTCCTTATCAAATCAAAGAAAATAATCCTGATATCTCTATACTGAACCAAGCTACCAATACTAACCCTAATACCAATACCAACAAATTACCCACTACTGAAGAATGGAAGACTGTTCAATTCCCAATAAGACAATCAGGAAAATGAACTACTACAAAGGAAATCAACTCCAAAAAATGCCAGATTCGTTGGCAAATCCTACAAGACAATCAGGTATGCATGTTGATGGCATAGACATGATAACTACTCCTAACACTCTTCCTTTTACTAATTTATCTATTAATCATATTAACACTCCTATTAAGCATAATATAAATCAAACAATACCGCCAATACCTTCTCTTAATAATAATAAATTTGCTAAGCTTTTTTCAAATGACTCCACTAATGATAATTCCCTAAATAATCCACCGTCAATCTCCATTTCAAACCCTATAATTCCCACTCAAGTATCACTACAACCAAGAACTCAATCGGCCCAATTAGAAAAATATCAACCTCCAACGCCTATCACAACACATGCAAAAGGACACGACCCCTCCCCACATGCAAGACATACTACACTACTCAAATACACCTTACTCAGCAACCCAAGATAACCTACTCCAAAATCCATCCAATAAAAATAAAACTTCTTTAACTCTGTTTACCAGTACACCATCGACCTCGAAAAACCCTACTATAGCTCCCATACAAATAGCTAATCATGATATCTCCACTTCCATTTCTACAACTCCATCAAACACACAACATCCAACTCCATCAATCAAACCACCCATATCAACCACTAAGATTGTTTCTTCTCTAGTTCATTGTTCAAATCCGGAACAAATTCACTCAATCAATCCTTCAACATTTTCTCTCAACTTACAAGATGTTTCCACACAATCTAAATCACTTACGAAGACCACACAACAACCCAAACAGGCAGAACATCCACTGACGACAACACCATCAAACTCCCCACTCCCTTCCTCCCTCACATCTGATCATGGAGCCAAACACAATCATCTACACTGCTCGGACACCACAGACACCACCAACTCCGGCATCTTGGCTCGAGACAGGACTTCAAAACCATGCACTAACCTTCACAATGGAGGTCAACCACCAAGAGGTGACAATTCTAATCAACAATCCGAGGGATCTTGCGCAAATAGTAGCGGAGGGAATGTAACTAGGGACGGATATATTTGGAAGATACCATTGGTCGATGATGCAAGCACCTTATCTTGCACCATATCACCATCTCAATCTCCCAACACCATATTGGGATCCCACTCACCTTCACCCACATCTTCTTCAAATGCCATTCTATCCCACTCCAACTCCTGCCACACCTTGGATTCAACCATACATGGTTCCACAACCACATATACCACTATTGGAACCAATAACACCTCCAACTCCATCACCATCCCAGTCACCACCCCACCATCCCAATCCACCCGAACAAGACATGAATTTTCAGGCTAAACTCGAAGCGGCAGTCGTCTACAACATGGAAACACGTCCAGTTCATGCATGGCTCGATGGAATCAAGGTATTTGTCCAGAAGGAGGAATACGAAAGAAAAATATTCATAAGGTGTCCTCCAAACCTAATGACAGTATCCTTTCGACTAAGGCCCACAACAAACCCAGATGTGGGAAAGTATGCAATGCTTCTACTTCCCACATTCCGTCTTCGTCCAGGAGAGAGCAACAATAATTGGAGGAACACAAGGAGCAGTCAAATGCTCAACCCAGTCAATAACCATATGAATTTCATTATTTGGAATTGCAGAGGAGCTCAATCAACTGATTTTAGAAGAAAATTTCGTTCACTACTTGATTACAACCGGCCATCTTTGGTTGTTCTTTTGGAAACACACTGTCAAAGCCACCAAATTTTGAAGGAAGACTTCAACTTCACTGGTATGATAGAGGTAGCTGCCATAGGACAGTCTGGAGGAATCGTCATATTATGGCTCTCAAATGTCCTTAATGTGGAACCAGTGGCAACTACTACACAAGAAATCCACTGTCACATTCAGGTGCACCCTTTTCCTTTTAAATTCTTATTTACTACCATATATGCTAGTACTGATTTGGCAAATAGACAGTCTTTATGGAAAAATATAATGTGTGTGTATGATAATTACAAAGGCCCATGGATCCTAGGGGGAGACTTTAATGAAATTACTCATGCTGTTGATAAATTTGGAGGACTTCCAACTAATAATTCACGTTCAAACAAATTAATAGACTGTATAAATTATTGCCATTTTACTGATTTAGGGTATAAAGGAAGTCGTTATACATGGACTAATGGGAGGCATAATAATTTTAATATACTTGAACGTATTGATCGTATTGTAGCCAATTATGATTGGCTAAATCAATACCCATAGGCACTTGTGACACACCTCCCACGTACCCATTCAGATCATTGTCCCATTAAACTAGAACTACAATACTGTCCACTACCTCGTAAGAAAATTTTTAGATTTAAAACTATATGGACTACACACCCTTCTTTCCCTTCTATTATTAAACAAGCATGGACGGATAACTTACAATTATTACCTGCTATAAATCAATTTACTAACATAGTACAAGAATGAAATACAACAACTTTTGGCAATATTTTTAAAAGGAAAAAAGAAATACTTGCTCGTTTAGGTGGTCTTCAATCTTCTATCAATTATCCAACTAGCACCTTCTTGCATAATCTGGAACACCTTTTAACAATGGAATATAATAAAATCCTAAAGCTTGAAGAGGATTTTTGGAAGTTAAAGTCCCGTATTGACTGGTTAAATAATGGTGTTGCAAATACAAAAATTTTCCACCTAATGACTATAAATCGTAGAAGACATAATCGAACAACTGCAATTCAAGATCAAGAGGGAAATTGGATAACTAATCCTCATAAAATTCAGGAGAATATTACACAGTATTACCAAAATCTATTCACAACTCAAAAAACTGCTTCTTATTCGAAAAATTATTTACTTCCTTTTAATGTCCTAACAAGTGATGATCAGAATTTCCTAACAAAACCATTACAAGATTATGAAATTACAAATGCAATAAAATCTTTTCAACCTCTGAAAGCACCTGGACCAGATGGTTTTCACCCTTTATTTTACCAAAAATATTGGGACACCATAGGTGACTCCGTTAAATATTTCTGCCATAAAGTTTTCCTTGAATACCAAATTGATCCTTCTATTAATACAACTTTCATATGTCTAATTCCTAAAATAATAATGCTTCAACAATATCATAATACATGTAACGACCCGACCGGTCGTTTTGAGCTCTAGCGCGTCGTTCAGCAGTTTGAGGCCATGAGCAGCTTCATTTCAGGTATTATGACTTGTACGCATGGTCGTAATTGAATTCCGGGAAGTTCGGAGTTGATTTGGAAAGAGAATTCTCATTTCGGAATCTTTAAGTTGAGAGAATCGACTGAGATTTGATATTTGAGTAAACGACCTCGGAATCGGGATTCGAAGGTTCCAACAGGTTCGTATGATGATTTCGGACTCGGGCGTATATCCGGATCGGGTTTTGGAATACCGGGGAACGTTTTGGCGCCTATTGTGGAAGTTAGCATTTTGAAAGAATTTCATAAGTTTGGGTTGAAGTGCATTTCAGCGTTATCAACGTCTGTTTGGGATTCCAAGTCTAGGAATAGCTTCGTATGGTGATTCTGGTGTCGGGAGCACGATCGGAAGTGAATCCGGATGTCGGTAGGTCATTTTGAAGTCATTTGGCTAAAGATAGAAATTTAAAGGTTTTTGAGAAGTTTGACCGAGAGTTTGACTTTCAATCGGACGTGATTTGACGGGTTTCGGCATCGAATGTAGAAGTTTGAAATTTCAAAGTTCATAAAGTTTGGATTGGAGTACGATTCATGATCTCGACGTTGTTTGATGTGATTTGAGGCCTCGAGCGAGTTCATATCATGTTTTGGGACATGTAGGTATAATTGGTTAAGGTTCTGAGGGCCTCGGGTGGATTTCGGAAGGTTACAGAATGAATTTCGGACCAAAGAGTTGCTGAAATTTTCTGCAAAAAGCTGTTTTGACAGCAACTAGTACAATCGCGAAGCTGAATTTGGAAGCTTATATCTCGAAATCTATAAGGAATCTGAAAATTTTCAAAACATAAAAGTTGTTGCCCTTGCATTCTAATTTCAAGAAAGTTAAACCATTCATGATTTGGACATTTTATCAGAAAGTTATGATCGATTGAAGATGGCTGGTGGAGCAGTTTTGACAGAATTTTCTGATGCATGGAGCCGACTTTAGAAGCTCATATCTCGGAATATATAAAGACTTATATGGCGTGAAACCTATCAAATGAAAGATCTTCAAGTCTAGTTTCTAAATCTTCAAACCGTTTGTCATTTGGATATTTTCACAAGGAGTTATGGGCGTTTTAACAGAAGGTGTACAACAGGGGAAAATTGTAATAGGATGTACAACCTGCACAGCGCTAGGTACAACTCGATGAAGCCTGGGCAGATTATTTTAAACACGAGTTTTAGCCCATTTCTTTCATTTCTTTCACTTGGCTTGGATGATTTTGGAGACCTCAAGGAGAGATTTTCACCAAGCAACACTAGGTAAGTGATTTCTTCCTATTTTTGAGTTAAATATGTGATCTTACATGGATTTAGACATGAAAAATTAGTATAAATTTAGAATTTTTGGGGAAGACCTAGAATTTGGAATTTTGGACCTTACCTTGAATTTGAGCATGAAAATTAGAGCAAATTGCATATTTGAGTTAGTAAAGCTATGGGTAGAATTTATCTTCGGGAAATTTCGAAATCCGGGCACGTGGGCCCGAGGGCATTTTGGTCAACTTTTCGTGCGGAGTTGGGAACTTATATAATTTGAATTGTTACAAGTATTAGAGTGAATTTTTATTGGTTTGCCCGTTGCTTGAATAGTTTTGGGGCGTTGTGCATCAATTGGAGTCGTCGGAAGGGCTTGGAAGCCGGTTATGGAAATTTTGGAGCGAGGTGAGTCTCCTTTCTAACCTTGTAAGAGGGAATTGTCCCCATAGGTGAGTTATTTGGTTATATGCTCCTATTTGCGGGGGCTACGTACGCATGAGGTGATGAGAGTCTGTGCGTAGCTACTATTATGCTTTAGCCCGGGTAGTTTAGGGCCCAAAAGCATGCTTTCTTGTAATACTTGCAGCCTTGTTGACAAACTTAAAATGCTTAAAACATATCGAACGTGTAAATGAATTTCTAAAAAAAAGGCTAGATATCATTTCTTGACTTTTAAAAGAGAAACTTGCCTTTTCATGAATATTTGCTCCTTGATGAATTATTGATTTGATTGTTTGAATGTGTTTATCTATTGTGGAACGGGCCGAACGCCTCGGTAGATTAAATAGATGCATCTATGGTTCGCGCCATTCGACCCTCTGGCAGTGCACAGTTTAAATATTGTTGGATCGGGCCGTACGTCCTCGGCATGAATTGCGCATGCTTGTATTACTTGCCTTGAACTTTATTGAAGTTGATATTGCTTCTTCCCGACTTGAGAATATATGTATAATTGATGAAAAAGGAAATTGGAAATTTTCATAATAAATAAGGAATTGTTTACTTGCTTCACTCTATTGAATTACATTCATGTTCATGTAAACCCTCGACTTGTTATATTACTGATGTATCATCATTGGACCACTAGTAAGTGTCAAAGTCGACCTCTCGTCTCTACTTCTTCGAGATTAGGCGGGATACTTACTGAGTACATGTTATTTTCGTACTCATACTACACTTGCTGTGCATTTTCTTGCACAGGTGTGGCTAGCGGCTTAGTGGCATAGCGGCATGGTTGGTACGGAGACTTAGGCGAGCTGCATTTATCGTGACGGCCCGCAGCCCTCAGAGTCTCCTTCAGAGTATTGTGCTGTATTTTCGTTTCTATCCACCTTGTATTCCGGACAGTTACTGTATTTTATTTTATTCCCTAGTAACTGCTCATGCACTTGTGACACCGGGTTCTGGGATGATTTTGGGGTATTTTGTATTGATCTCTTGACTTTCATATTTAATTTGAAATGAGTATCTTTTACTAGTAAAATTGAAGGAAAATCAGAGTTTTCACAATTATTTAACTGAGAATTTAATTAAGTATTTATGGTTGGCTTGCCTTACAACGGTGTCCGACGCCATCACGAACCATAGTGGATTTTGGGTCGTGACAACATGGTATCAGAGCACTAGGTTCCCGTAGGTCTCACGAGTCATGAGCAAGTCTAGTAGAGTCTCGCGGATCGGTATGAAGACGTCTGTACTTATCTTCGGGAGGCTACAAGGCTGTTAGGAGCACTTCCCTTCTTAATTTCCTCATTGTGCTATTTGATTCCTTTGAGGCTTATGCCTTTATTTCCTTCCTATTCAATATTATGCGACGTGGAGCGCTTATTATAAATCAAGAATTGGAATATTTTAAAGGTACTACATAGGTGGTGCGGGATGCTTCTCCCGGCGTAGCTGATTTGACTATTATCGTCGCTTTGTGGAAGGATATTCTGTCGTTTCAGCTCAGCAGTCGTACTTTTGAGAGCTCTGAGGCTAGGCACCAGTTGCCATGATGTTTATGAATGGTTGCTAGGGGTGGGCATTCGGTCGGTTCGGTTCGGTTTGAAAAAATTCGGTTCGGTTATTCGGTTTTCGGTTTTGTAAAAGTAGTAACCGAAACCGAACTGAAATAAGTTCGGTTCAGTTCGGTTTTTCTAATTTTGGTTCGGTTATTTCGGTTCGGTTTTCGGTTTGAACATTATCATATTGGACTCCTTCTATGTAATAATATGACCGGCGAATTTGTTGATTTTTTCCAAAACTTTGAAATTGTTGGAAATATTGTGGTTATAGAAAAAAATATAGACTAAACTTTGCACACTATTATGGATCATAAAATTCAAACATAGTGTAGATTACAACTCTGTGTGAAATTCTCCCGGTATCTATCACATATGCTATGGAAGTTTTAATAGACCGAAAGTCTTTAAGATTGGAAAGTTGATGGACTTACTTAATTGAGTTGAGTCTTTGATAGATTGGACCTAATAATATTAATTTATTACCTATGGGCTTAGCCTATATATAACTTAAAGAACATATATGCTAATAATTCGGTTTTTCGGTTAACCGAACTAAAAAACTTAATAACCGAAAACCGAACCGAAAAACCGAAATTTTAAAATTTTAAACCGAAATTGACCGAACAAACCGAATAACCGAAACCGAAATAAAAAAAATTCGGTTCGGTCGGTTTATTCGGTTCCGACCGAAATATGCCCACCCCTAATGGTTGTCGCACAGCTTTGATGTGATGGTAGGATGCTTGCCTACGTGTTGGGGCAGTGAATGACTTGAGGGGAGATTTACTTAGTGCATGATTTAGAGATTCGGTATTTTATTCCCGGCGGGGAAAAAACAATCGGGCTAAGAATGTTCAGATTTGGGTTGATGGAGTAACGAGGCTTGGTATTTGCAAGTGTGGCAGAATTTTCATCTATGATGAGGTGTCGTTGTCCTTGTTGAATGTACTAAGTTCTCCGGTGTTAAGACCTTCTACAATTCGCCCTTGGGGCAGGATATTTAAGATAGTACTGGAGAAGCGGCTGTCAGAGATCGCGAGATGCGGTGGTTTAGGATTGAATGTGTATTTCTAATGCCGACGGCTCGAGAGAGACAATTCTTTGAAAAGGTTTAAAAGTTAGTAGAGGTCTATTGGTTCAAGTGCTACCGAGATAGATTTTGATCTAAGGCATTAGCTGAGCAGCAAAGGATGAGGAAGGACGTGTGGGAAGTGTCACGCGGTGGTTAAACTTCTAGAAGGCCAGGTGTAAGAAGTGGAGGTCGAGTAGTTTCTTAAAGAAGTGAGTCTGCCCAAGGTGGGAGAGTGGCAGAGTAGTATGTGGATTCAGTGGCAGGATAACTACGCACCCAGAGAAGAGGTCTAGAGTGATTTGGGATTCGGGGTGGTCAGTGACTGGGTCTACGGACTTAATTTGAAATATCGGCTATTATTCGGCGGGAAATTTGATATGACGGAAAGGAGCTGCTTGATAAGAAGGAGGATGAAACATAACTTTGAATTGAGAGATATTGTCGCACATTTAGTTGATGTGCACGAGGAGTGATTGGACTTGTGCAGCTGGTGAATGAGCACGGGCTCAGGTGGGTTATCTCCTGTGAGCAGATCAGCGGTCGCGTGGTTGGCGAAGCTTCTGCGTAGAATCCTACCGGCTATCTGGTAAAGAGGTCGGACATGTGAATATGGTTAATGATTCAGAGTATTCATAAATAGTTTTACAAAAAGATTTCGAGGAGCTTGGCGGGTTGGTTGTGCTAGATCATGTCAACAATGAAGAAAGAATCTTGTTGGATTCCAGAGTTGCATAATGGTGGCTTCAAGCTAAGTGGGAGAGTCCTACCATCTACGATTGGGTTGTATGATTATCTTCTTGTGAAGTTCGGGTTATCAGCGTATTGGTAAGTTGTTTCAGCTAAGGAAAGAGAACATCAGTAGTAATTTGAGCAAAGGAGTTGAAGAATGTGTTCTATAATTGACATCATCGATTCATGTTCGAGCTTTGGGAAGGCTCAGGGATTATGCTTCGCGTAGAAGTGAGTTGCAAGGAAGGTATGAGGTGGTTCGTGGGATTTGAGACAGCATGTTCTCATGTTACAAGGCCACTCGGGATGAGTGCGGGTTGAGTGTGTTATGTGTTGAAGGAAGTTATTATTGTTCTAAGGTAATTAAGGATAAATTGGAAGAGGTTGGATTGGTTAGCCATGATTGAATTGGCATATTGATGGCAGTGATCAGTTCCTTCAGTGTAATTAAGTTATGCAAGTGATTTGTGATGGTACGTGTGAGGCTTGTCGGCCGTCGTAATTGAATTTATTCGGAAGTATTCTAGTATTATGGCCTGCTATGTGTAGGCGGATCCCTGAAAGGGCTATGGTGGTTTAGGCCACTACTTGAAGAATTGCATCTTCTACGACTGTGAGAATTCACTCGTGTGTTGCCATGGTTCTCTTGGAATGAGTTAAGTATAAAGCTTCCATGTGAGGAAGTGTTTACCATGTTAGTGGTTCAGGAGTTGTGATGAAATTCTTGTACTATCGCATGCTGGCTTGTTAGGTGCAGTGAGCCGTATGGAATTTGAAAGTGAGGATCAAGGTTGCGATTTGGTGTTGACAAGGATGTCACAAGCTCGGATGAGCATGAAACGGGTTTTTGAATGATTAGAGTAAGCTGGCATTGTCTTCAGCGTCACCTGGGATCGGTGTTTTGTGAGAAAGGCTTTGCATCCTGGTTATGGATTCTTGATCGCTTTTCAGCGTTAGTGCGGTCGGTAACCTGGATGTGCAGGCTTGTTATCTGTTACGGAAGATCGTGGGAGCGTGTCCCACGGGAAGATTGTATAAGTGTGCCAGGCAGTCACTTTATTGATTGGAGAATGAAACCAAGTACGAAGATTGTGTCGATATGGTTAATTTGAGGATTTATGCCTGGAGGGCACTCGGTTTATTGGGTTGTGGACCGTGGAGGATTACTTCGGTTATGATGGTTGTTCTTGTGTGCTATGGGGAAAAGGGGTTATTATGGACCCAAAAAAAAGATTATTGGCCTAGTTCGGTATGATTAGAATCGGCTTGAGGTCTGTGGATGTATTTAAATATGAATATGGGCTCTATATCGGGCCGAATGTGTTCGTTTCAGCATAGCTCTCCTTATGGAGGAGTATTCGGACGTTGGATTTTTAACAATTCGTTACTCCGTCGGGCCTAACTTCACCCTTTGTAATCGCTAATTGTGCCGTGTGAGTTGGCGAAACGGCTTGGTAAATTTCTTATGTGTTGAAGTTCCGCGTAACGATGGTGTTATGTGAACAGGATGGCTCTTTAATTCCGGAACATATATCGCACCTCGGTTGTGCTTGAGTTTATTAGCTTATGGCGCTATATGTCCCCTCAGGGATGGTATTTATGCACTTAGTGTGCTTGTGACCGATATTCGTAGTGTTGTTGTAATGAGCAATTTAGCTCGATGTGTATCTCCTTATGTGAATATTTATGTGTGGATCGGGTGGCACGCCGCCATGGGTATGTTGTTTGGATCGGGTTGGCACGCCGCAACAGTGTAATGATAATTATGGTCCCTTATATTCTATTCTGTGTGTTTTGTTTCCCATTTTATGAGAAAAGTTCATGTTAGTTGCGTGAGTTGAGTAGTCCCTTCCAGAGTTCATTTTCCTTATGTATCACGTTCGAGTTGGTAGCTTATTGGCACGTTGCGGCATCACGTGAGACTTCTGGTCATGTCAGGGGTGACTTGTTGTCTGAGCAGTTCTTACTGGGTGAGACAAGGTTATTGGATCTAGGATCAGTTCAATCGGATTGTATAAAGTATATTAAAGAGAAAAGATCATTATTTGGTTCAGAATGAGGTAATGGTCCTTGTCAGGAGTGTAACTCAATGATTTGTTGACCGGCAGTTGGTTATGAATCTCTACATGTCTCTTCCGTCGTGACAGTATTGAAAGAGTTGGAACAAGACTTAAATATATCATGAGGTGCCTTGTGAGCATCAGATTGGGGGAAAGTCGGCTATTATGGTCAAGGAATGTTATTATGGTCCTGTGAATGACGTGGTGCATAGTGTGAATTCAGCAAAGGTATGTAATCTTGTATCGGTGCATCATGTGGTGATTGATACGATTTTCATATGTTGAAAGCATGCCTGGCTGAGAATTTCGGATGTTGAAACTGAGCTCTAAGGCTCATTTATTTGAATAAAAGAGAATATCTTCGGATTTGCTCGAGCTAATGTGATCAACTGAGTTATGGTAGCACGGGTAGGTGCACAGGGTGTTTAATTGTGATTTCAGACAACTCCAACGCAGTTCTTAGCACGTTCGAGGATGAACGTATGTTTAAGTGGGAGATAATGTAACGACCTGACCGGTCGTTTTGAGCTCTAACGCGTCGTTCAACAGTTTGAGGCCATGAGCAGCTTCATTTAAGGTATTATGACTTGTACGCATGGTCGGAATTGAATTTCGGGAAGTTCGGAGTTGATTTGGAAAGAGAATTCTCATTTCGGAAGCTTTAAGTTGAGAGAATCGACTGAGATTGGATTTTTGAGTAAACGACCTCGGAATCGGGATTCGAAGGTTCCAGCAGGTTCGTATGATGATTTCGTATGTCCGGATCGGGTTTTGGAAGACCCGGAAACGTTTTGGCGCCTATTGTGGAAGTTAGCATTTTGGAAGAATTTTATAAGTTTGGGTTGAAGTGTATTTCAGTGTTATCAACATCCGTTTGGGATTCCGAGTCTAGGAATAGCTCCGTATGGTGATTCTGGTGTCGGGAGCGCGATTGGAAGTGAATTCGGATGTCCGTAAGTCATTTTGAAGTCATTTGGCTAAAGATAGAAATTTGAAGGTTTTTGAGAAGTTTGACCGAGAGTTTGAATTTTTGATATCGGGGTCGGATTCCAATTCCAAAAGTTGGAGCATGTCCGTAATGTCGAATATGACTTGTGTGCAAAATTTGAGGTCAATCGGACGTGATTTGACGGGTTTCGGCATCGAATGTAGAAGTTTGAAATTTCAAAGTTCATAAAGTTTGGATTGGAGTACGATTCACGATTTCGACGTTGTTTGATGTGATTTGAGGCCTCGAGCGAGTTCGTATCATGTTTTGGGACAGGTAGGTATAATTGGTTAAGGTCCCGAGGGCCTCGGGTGGATTTCGGAAGGTTAACGGAATAAATTTCGGACCAAAGAGTTGGTGAAATTTTCTGCAGAAAGCTGTTTTGACAGCAACTAGTACAATCGCGGAGCTGAATTTGGAAGCTTATATCTCAAAATCTATAAGGATTCTGAATATTTGCAAAACATAAAAGTTGTTGCCCTTGCATTCTAATTTCCAGAAAGTTAAACCATTCATGATTTGGACATTTTATCATAAAGCTATGATCGATTGAAGATGGTTGGTGGAGCAGTTTTGACAGAATTTTCTGATGTATGGAGCCGACTTTAGAAGCTCATATCTCGGAATATATAAAGGGTTATATGGTGTGCAACCTATCAAATGAAAGATTATCGAGTCTAGTTTCTAAATCATTAAACCGTTTGTCATTTGGATATTTTCACAAGGAGTTATGGGCGTTTTAACAGAAGGTGTACAGTAGGGTAAAATTGTAATAGGATGTACAACCTGCACAGCGCAAGGTACAACTCGATGAAGCCTGGGCAGATTGTTTTAAACACGAATTTTGGCCCATTTCTTTTATTTCTTTCATTTGGCTTGGACGATTTTGGAGAGCTCAAGGAGGGATTTTCACCAAGCAACACTAGGTAAGTGATTTCTTCCTATTTTTGAGTTAAATATGTGATCTTACATGGATTTAGACATGGAAAATTAGTATAAATTTGGGATTTTTGGGGAAGACCTAGAATTTGGAATTTTGGACTTTTACCTTGAATTTGAGCATGAAAATTAGAGCAAATTGTATATTTGAGTTGGTAAAGCTATGGGTAGAATTTATCTTCGAGAAATTTCGGAATCCGGGCACGTGGGCCCGAGGGCATTTGGTCAACTTTTCGTGCGGAGTTGGGAACTTATAAATTTGAATTTTTACAAGTATTAGAGTGAACTTTTATTGGGTTTCCCGTTGTTTGAAAAGTTTTGGGGCGTTGTGCATCAATTGGAGTCGTTAGAAGGGCTTGAAAGCCGGTTATGGAAATTCCGGAGCGAGGTGAGTCTCCTTTCTAACCTTGTAAGAGGGAATTGTCCCCATAGGTAAGTTAATTGGTTATGTGCTCCTATTTGTGGGGGCTACGTACGCACGAGGTGACGAGAGTCCGTGCGTAGCTACTATTATGCTTTTGTTTGGGTAGTTTAGGGACCAAAAGCATGCTTTCTTGTAATACTTGCAACCTTGTTGACAAACTTAAAATGCTTAAAACATATCGAACTTGTAAATGAATTTTTTTAAAAAAAGGCTAGATATCATTTCTTGACTTTTAAAAGAGAAACTTGCCTTTTTCCTGAATATTTGCTCCTTGATGAATTATTGATTTGATTGTATGAATGTGTTTATCTATTGTGGAACGGACCGAACGCCTAGGTAGATTAAATAGATGCATCTATGGTTCGCGCCATTCGACCCTCTGGCAGTGCATAGTTTAAATATTATTGTATCGGGCCGTACATCCTCGGCATGAATTGCGTATGCTTGTATTACTTGCCTTGAACTTTATTGAAGTTGATATTGCTTCTTCCCGGCTTGAGAATTTATGTATAATTGACGAAAAAGGAAATTGAAAATTTTCATAATAAAGAAGGAATTGTTTACTTGCTTCACTCTATTGAATTACATTCATGTTCATGTACACCCTCGACTTGTTATATTACTGATGTATCATCATTGGACCACTAGTAAGTGTCGAAGTCGACCTCTCGTCTCTACTTCTTCGAGATTAGGCGGGATACTTACTGAGTACACGTTGTTTTCGTATCATACTACACTTGCTGTGTATTTTGCTGCACAGGTTCAGGTGTGGCTAGCGGCTTAGTGGCATGGAGGCATGGTTGGTACGAAGACTTAGGTGAGCTGCATTTATTGAGACAGCCCGCATAGTCTCCTTCAGAGTATTGTGCTGTATTTTCATTTCTGTCCACCTTGTATTCCGGACAGTTACTGTATTTTATTTTATTCCCTAGTAACTGCTCATGCACTTGTGACACCGGGTTCTGGGATTATTTTGAGGTATTTTGTATTGATCTTTTGACTTTCATATTTAATTTGAAATGGGTATCCTTTACTAGTAAAATTGAAGGAAAATCAGAGTTTTCACAATTATTTAACTGAGAATTTAATTAAGTAATTATGGTTGGCTTGCCTGACAACGGTGTCCGGCGCCATCACGACCCATAGTGAATTTTGGGTCGTGACAATACAAACCTATTAGTATTTGCGATACTATTTACAAGATTATTACAAAAATTCTTGTAAACAGATTAAAACCAATTCTAGAACATATTATTCATCCCACACAATCCAGTTTCAGAAAAATAAAAGAGCGGCTGATAATGCTCTAATTGTACAAGAAATCATTAACAAATTTCAAAAAATAAAGGGTAATAATTTAAGTATGCTTCTCAAGCTGGATCTTGAAAAAGCAGTCGACAAATTGGAATGGTCTTTCATTTATAATACATTAGTCACCTTAAATTTCCCTAAAAATATTACTAAATTAATTATGTCTTGCATTACTACTACTTCCACTTCAATTTTAATTAATGGCAACCCAACAGAATATTTCACACCCACAAGAGGCATTAGACAGGGCGACCCTTTATCACCTTACCTGTTTATTCTATGCCTAGAAATGCTATCAAGAAAAATAAATACAATAGTTGATTATCAGGCATGGATACCAATTTCACTTGCAAAAAAAGGACCTCAACTATCTCATTTATTATTTGCTGATGATATTATTCTCACGTCAAAAATTACTGCTAATACATGTCAATCAATTGTTAATACTATCACTCAGTTTACACATCAATCTGGTCAAACTATAAATTTTGAGAAATCAAAAATTTATTTTTCTAAGAACTGCAGACCCAATACAAGACAAACTATTCTACAATTATTTCACATGAACAAAGGGAAAAGTTTTGGTAAGTACTTAGGATTCCCTATTTTTATAAATCAACCTTCAAAAAGGGATTACCAATTCTTAATAGACAATTTCAAAAATAAATTAGCAGGTTGGAAAACAAATTTTTTATCAAAGGCAGGAAGGACTACTTTAATTAAATCAACTTTAAACCACCTTCCTAATCACCTGATGAAATATACTAAAATCCCTGCTTATATATAACCTACCTAAATCGATATCAACGCAATTTTCTCTGGGGAACAACACCTCAGAAGAAAAAACTGCATCTAATTAAGTGGTTTACAATCACACAACCTATAGACCAAGCTGGATTAGGAATGCAAAACCTAAGTACTAAAAACAGGAATTAAATGCAAGTCTTGCATGGAGATTGTTTAAAAATCCATATCAACTGTGGGCACAAGTGCTATTACATATTTATTTATGCCCGCAACATTTGATAAAAATACAAGTTTCCTCTACTTGGCGTAATATTATGAAAGGATGGTCCTACTGTCGCTTAGGGTATAAATGGAATCTTACGACGGGACAACATGTCAAGTTTTGGAACGATCCTTGGCTCAACCAAAATGACATAATTCGTAACTATATAAATGGACCTCTACCACAACATGAGGAAACATAATTAGTTTCGAATTATTATTACAATCATAATTGGTATTTAGACACATTACCTTTCACCTTACCAACACAACTACAATCCTCAATCACAGATATTTATATGCCTATCGCGCCCATAACTTATGATAAAATATATTGGCCTCTAACAGAAAATGGTATATTCTCTGTCACGAGTTATATGGTGTGCAACCTATCAAATGAAAGATCTTCGAGTCTAGTTTCTAAATCTTCAAACCGTTTGTCATTTGGATATTTTCACAAGGAGTTATGGGCATTTTAACAGAAGGTGTACAGCAGGGAAAAATTGTAATAGGATGTACAACCTGCACAGCGCAAGGTACAACTCGATGAAGCCTGGGCAGATTGTTTTAAACACGAATTTTGGCCCATTTCTTTCATTTCTTTCATTTGGCTTGGACGATTTTGGAGAGCTCAAGGAGGGATTTTCACCAAGCAACACTAGGAAAGTGATTTCTTCCTATTTTTGAGTTAAATATGTGATCTTACATGGATTTAGACATGGAAAATTAGTATAAATTTGGGATTTTTGGGGAAGACCTAGAATTTGAAATTTTGGACTTTTACCTAGAATTTGAGCATGAAAATTAGAGCAAATTGTATATTTGAGTTAGTAAAGCTATGGGTAGAATTTATCTTCGAGAAATTTCGGAATCCGGGCACGTGGGCCCGAGGGCATTTTGGTAAATTTTTTGTGCGGAGTTGGGAACTTAAATAATTTGAATTGTTACAAGTATTAGAGTGAATTTTTATTGGTTTGCCCGTTGTTTGAATATTTTTGGGGCGTTGTGCATCAATTGGAGTCGTTGGAAGGGCTTGGAAGCCGGTTATGGAAATTTCGGAGCGAGGTGAGTCTCCTTTCTAACCTTGTAAGAGGGAATTGTCCCCATAGGTGAGTTAATTGGTTATGTGCTCCTATTTGCGGGGGCTACGTAAGCACGAGGTGACGAGAGTCCGTGCGTAGCTACTATTATGCTTTAGTTTGGGTAGTTTAGGGCCCAAAAGCATGCTTTCTTGTAATACTTACAACCTTGTTGACAAACTTAATATGCTTAAAACATATCGAACGTGTAAATGAATTTCAAAAAAAAGGCTAGATATCATTTCTTGACTTTTAAAAGAGAAACTTGCCTTTTTCCTGAATATTTGCTCCTTGATAAATTATTGATTTGATTGTTTGAATGTGTTTATCTATTGTGGAACGGGCCGAACAATTCTTTAATAAATACATGTACAATTCTTTAATAAATACAGAGAATAAATGGTATATTCTCTATCAAATCTATGTACAATTCTTTAATAAATACAACTCATCCAACTCGAACACATACAACATACTCCTACAAGTGGATTTGGAAACTTCACATTCCACCAAAAATTTCTTTTTTCTTATGGTTACTTTGTCATGACAGACTCCCAACGGCTGTGTATCTTACACGACTAGGTATCATCAATTCAGCCACATGTCCGCAGTGTAATATGGCTCCTGAAACAATAATCCATCTATTTCAAGAATGTCCTAATGCAAGACAGCTTTGGACTGTCCTTAGGGTCCCAACTACAACTACCACTTTTCCTATATCGTAAAATGATAATATAAGTTGGTTATACCAACTTATACACACCCCTTTAATATCAACCCCTCACAAAATTCCATATACAACACTAATTCCGTTTGCATAATTGCAGCTTCGGGTTATAAGAAATAAACACACATTAGACCATCAAAAAATCAATCTAAATATACCATTTATTTTAAAAATGGCTGCTGAATATTATTTCTTAACAAATCCTTCATTAAAACATCATTCCCTGACACCCCTTTATATAAAACGGCATCCACCATACCAAGCCACTTATAAACTAAACATTGATGGGTCTTGCTCCTCTAATCAGAGCAAATATAGTATTGGTGGTATCTTTCGAAATCACCAAGGCAATTGGATTATAGGATTTGCAGGAACCGCGAAAGAAGGAACCAGTGTTCAAACAGAACTTCTTGCACTCCTCATGGGACTGAAAATTGATATACAACAACATCTCGAACCAATCATCATTGAGACAGATGCGCATGGAATAATCGGTATGTTTAACTCACATGCAATACACTAATATTATTAATGATTGCAGGTTATTACTCCAACAGCTAGATAGTCCATCTCTACAAAATATCTACAGAGAGCAAAATTGTGCTGCAGATAGTTTAGCTAGATATGGAGCCATGCATGCACAGGAGTGATGCATACTTTTTGGGAGACCACCAAATTTTGCTATGCCTTCTTACCAACAAGATCAAAAGGGCACATTACAAAGAAGGCTAGTTAAGACTGACTCTAGGACTTCAACACAAACACTCTCTGGTTCAAATATTTTGTGTAATAGTAGTGCTTTACCTAGGACTGTACCAACTATTAATAGTAGTATTTTAGCTACTTCTAACTCTACTACTAGTAATGGTTCCCATACGGGAGACCTGGTAACAAACTCTAGTTTTGTACAAACGATGCCTCTTATGCATCTACTTAATAGTTATCCTGTACTTGTTTGATTATCTATAATATAACTATATCTTTTCGACCCAAAAAAAAAGTTGGGGAATAAAATCTCTCTCAATTATTCCTTCACTGAAAACTTAAATCTAAGTATTAAAAATCTCTGGTTGCGGCAATAAAACTCCAAGATATCCTGATCAGGACTAACTCAAGCTTTATATAGGTCAAGGGATAAGCAAACGCAATTTCAAAATTGACCTTAAAAAAGAATATCGTCAGCACAATGCGCGACAACACACCTGAAGCTCCGGACATGCAAACTTAGTAGTGTTCAGTAAGAAAGATAAAAACTTTGTGTAGGATAGTCAGAACGACGAGCCGTTTGAATCACTGAAAATTAGACTCCAAGCTTTATATTTTACCACAAGAATAATAATAAAGATCCTCGTACACTGGGAGATATCATTTGTTTAAGTTGGACAATATGTTTTTGGAGAGAAACTATTGCTCCAAAGTCTAAATCCCAATATCTATTACTTGAATCTTCACAACTAGTCACCATATTACTTCTAGAAATTCGTATTCAAAAATAAAAAAATCCCCTTTACTATATTATATATATTCTTAAACTTTTTCACCTTTTTCTTCTAACGTTTAAGCTCAAAACTTGCCTACACATCAACAAAATATAAAAGTGATCTTTGTGATAAAAACCTCACCAAAATAACTAGTAAACACATAAAATATGTTAGTATTACGTGTTCGAAATCAGAAAATCGGAAAAGCAAATAAACGTTAGTTCTACAAAACATAAAATAATTCCGAGCCCACAAGTTTCTTGTGTGTCCTTAAGGAATTTAATCCCCTCACTGTTGCCTAAGGTTTTGGATTAATTCCTCCTAGGATAGAAGGGAATAACTATTTTATGATAGCGGCACTACAAATCACAGAACTTCAACGAACTCAACAAACAGAGCAAATCACACTTGACACTTATATTTATTAAGAAAATAATGCAACAATGTAGAAAAGAGAGGAGAAGATTTCAGATTTCTCATATCTGAAAAATGAGGTCAAGCCTCTATATTTATAGGCAATGAAAGGGTAAGATGAAGAGGTGCAATCCAAGGGGTGCATCTTCCATTTTCTATCCACATCCTTTAGAAAAAACCCAACAATCCCCCACGTGAATGTGGAATGACCATATTTAAAAAAAACATGCATATAACTTGTGTGATTCCAAGTAAGGATTAATCGCATCTGGATAAGTAGGTTTCCCTTTGAACTTTTCGTGGTGAACTTATGTCGGATATACTCGGCTAATAGGTAGATTTGATATCTTTGAGCCATCGAACTTTGGTGTATACCTAGACAACCATAAGTCACACAATCAACCCTTAATCGTCTTTGGTTCTCATTGTTGTGTTTGTTTCATCCATGAACACCACCTGCTTTCATAAGTGCATAGAGAACTGGCCTTACAAAACTCTCCTTGAAGCGGCTAACACTTCACATATACATAGGTGATTCCTAAATGTGTTATCCCGTAGATACATTATTTGATATACCTCGTATCAAACTTAGAAACCATTAAAAATCCTTAACGCTTTATCCTTGGTACTGAACATTGTCTCATCACGAGAATGGACCAAAAAGAAACTTTATTTGACAATGTTGAACCGTCATTAATGACTTTGTTTAATCTCCTTGAACCTAGATCTTGAGATCTTCAGTCTTCTAGGTAGAGTTACCGCCACAGTGACTTGTCCTTGGCCATAGTCCTATTCCCTTCGATGATCTCTCAACTATGTCTCTAGTTAGGCCTTTTGTAAATGGATCCGACATATTATCGCTTGACTTCACATAGTTAATTATGATAATTCTCCTAGAGAGTAGTTACCTAACAATTTTATGTCTTCGTCGTATATGACAAGATTTTTCGTTATACATAATGCTCCCGGCCCTTCCTATGGCCGCTTGATCATCGCAATGTATGCATGTAGGTGCCAATATTTTGGGCTAAGATGAAATTTCTTCAAGAAACACCGAATCCATTCGACTTATTCACTAGCCTTGTCTAAGGCTATAAATTCAGCCTCCATTATAGAGTGGCAATGCACGTTTGTTTGGACGATTTTCAAGACACTGCTCCTCCACTGATTATAAAAATATATCCACTTGTGGGTTTAGTTTAGGTTAGTCCGGTAATCAAATTTGCATCACTATACCCCTCAATAACCGCATGATACTTATTATAGTGCAATGTATAGTTATGGATATTTTATTGTCATGAAAGTTCAATGCAAACTTTCTTATATCGTAGACTAATACGTCTTGACTTTCTATTGCATATCATATTATTAACTACACTTAATGTAGCAATAGTATATTATAATAACAGCTGGAATGATTGGCATTAGTTGTGTCCACAACCTTTTAATATATAACACATTTCGCAATCACTCCGCCATTTTCAAGCATTTGTATGATATTTATTCGTACGTCTATATGTACCTTTATTCATGAAACAAATCCAATTTGCAATGGATTTTGGTCATCTTCATCGGTTAGTTCACCACATTATATACCAACATATTAATACGTTCGTTCATGAATGGTCATGTTTATACAACACCTACAAATGCACTTTTCATGAAAAGTCACGGCCTTCTAGGTGACACCTTTCATAAAAGAGCTAAACATTATAAGTGTTCAAGAAAGAACAAATTATTTCTGGAAAGGCACATAAACAATTTTTGAATTTGTAGTTTCATCACTAGTCATCACTAAGACTGAACAAGTAAAAAATTCACCGACTATCATATCAATATCTACTAAGAACTGGTGGGGTTCAAAAATTATATCATATAGACATTACGTCTAACATTGGCTTTTATCATGTATAGCTAAAAGCCCCACATTTCAAATATTTCATTAACATATCATCCACATATAATCAAATAATGACTATATAATTTGAAGTATTCTTAACATAAACACATTTATTGACACTCATTAGTTTTGAAACCATTTGACAATAGTATTTGGTCAAATCTCGCATGTCATTGCATGTAAATTTCTTCCTCTAAAACTCAATTTGAAAAGGTTGTCTTCACATTCATTTGATGGATTTTAAGACCATTCACTGTAGCCAATGCTACTAACATCTATATGTACGTAATACTCATAACTGACGAGTATGTGTCAAAATAATCAAGGCATTCTCGTTGTCTATATCCTTCGATAATAAGTCTCACCTTATACATGTCAATAATGCCATCATCTTTTATTTTACTCTTGAAAATTCATTTGGAACCCAATGATTCGTTCCTTAGAGTAAGATCGACTAACTCCCAAGTATGGTTATTTAATATGGATTCTATCTCACTATTGATTGCTTCTTTCCGAGGAAGACATAACTTCTTTCAAAGTTTGAAGCTCATTTTCCAACAAGAATGTCAGAAAATCTGATCCAATGGAAGTAGTTGTCCTTTGATGTTTACTACGTCTTAGATTCACATCATTAGGTGTACTTTCCTTTGCTTCTTCCCGAGGTCGCTTAGATATTTTACTAGACGACTCACACTCCTTTTTTTATACGGATAGATATTCTCAAAGAATTCAACATTCTCTAATTCGATTTCTGTATTAATATGAATGTCAGCATTTTCTTATTTATGAACAAGAAAATGATACGCCTTACTATTTGATGCATATCCTATGAAAATGCAATCAATAATTTTCGATCCGATCTTTACCCTTTTGGGTTTATGTACTTGCACTTTAGTGAAATACCCCCACACTTTAAATAATTCAAATTGAGTATCCTTCCTTTCCATTTTTCATAAGGAATAGACTGTGTTTTGCTATGGGGAACTCGATTAAGTATTCAGTTAGCTATAACCATAGCTTCCCCCACAAGTTTTGGGTAAACCAGAACTTATCAACTAGGCATTCATCATCTCCTTTGACGTTCTATTCTTTATTTCCACAATTCCATTAGATTGTGGCGAGTAAGGGGCGATCGTTTGATGAATAATTCCATATTTCTTCAAAAAGAGATTCATATTCATCGCCCCTATTACGTTGTAGAACCAACCACGAGAGTTGTTGTTTGTGTCACGACAGAGCCAGAACTAATAAATGGTGAAGTTCTTAATCTTCAAACCAATCTGACACATTAAGAATTAATAAACAGTGAAGTTTTTAATCTTCAAACCGAGTAATATGTGACACATCAAATTTAATAAACGGCAAAGTTTTTAATCTTCAAACCGAATAATAAATTGAAGATAGAAAATCACTAAGATTTTAATCGAAAATCACTAATATTTTAATCTCCAAAATGAGTATAAAGTCACGTAGACTTTAATTTTTGACAAATAAGTAGAAAATCAAGAAGACTTTAATCTCAAAGATCGAGTAGAAAATCACGTAGATTTTAATCTCGAAGTAGGGTAGAAAATCATAAAGATTTTATTCTCCATTACGGGTGTAGAATATCACGAAATTTTAATTCCGTTTCCAAATGATTTTTCAACTAAACCATTATAACACTTTAAACAGTTTGATATCTGTCTCTAATCAAATAAGTATATGTACATTTGTACATATTATATTCATGATCTCAAGAATATTTTCAAGTATTAGTGTAAGCCTAATGTTAAGTCTTACCTCCTTGAAAATAAACATCCACATATATTTATGCAGGTTCCCGAATTGCATACGAACTAGTTAAACATCATTTGGCACAACTAATATAATTCTAGTTATTCCCGAATTGCATACCAACTAGTTAAACATCATTTGGCACAACTAATATAATTCTAGTTATTCCTAGTTGCATTGCATACAAAACGTAACATGTTGTAAGATCATGAACCTCTATCCCAACATTTATCATACTGAATTTCATAAATTATAAGGATAGATAATAAAGATAAAATAAAATAGAACCTGATTCTATTGTAATCGAGCCCCACCAATATTCCGGCAATAATACGCTTCAAGATAGTTTTCCTTTTGCCAAACGCCAATTGTGGCTTTTGCTATTGCCACGTGTGAATTAAGCTTTCAACACAAATTTCTTTCAAGAAATCTGTTAGAATATTTATTACTCAAGCATGTGCTCATTTGAGTTATTTTCAACAAACCAAAAGGCACACTGATATAACCGTTGCGACGAGTGGAAAATCCAATTGGCTTCACACTAGTACATATCATTCTCTCCAATTTCACTAGGAGTTTTGTTCCAGTCCTTTAATATGTCCTTCAAAATACGGATACATTGGCTAACACAAAATCAATTAGCGAAAAGCATAGGACGCCGAGAAGAAATTTTCATCAGCGATTGTGATAGAATTCTTTGGCGATTGATATTTGAGCAACTGTGAGTACAATTCACTTCTTTGCTTTTTCCGTGGCATATGAACGATCATAGTTTTACTCAGAAAATTATATCTTTCAGCCATCGGAAAATAGTTCATAAAAGTTAAGCACCAGACATCGGGACATGGAAACTAGAGACAAATTAAAGACTAAGAATCCCACGAGAATGAGATTCTGATTAATTTCTTGTCATGAAGCTTTAGCTATGACGGTGAGAGGAGATGAAATTAGAGGAAGAAGAAGAAGGCAGTTACTGCATAGAACAGAAAATATCACTGTTACATTGATTTGAGAGTTAACCTACTATTTATACAAGTGTTGGTTATAACCAACTCACTACTAACTATAGTCTAGTGTATTACTAACTACTCTACTAACTGTAGTCTAGTTAAATAGGTGGGGCCTATATCTCTCAACATTTCTTAATCTCAAAACTATCCATTTGTTTGCTAATTTGCATGTCAATTCTAGTGTCACGACCCAAGTTCGCCCTCCGTGAACTATCGTGACGGCACCTAGTCTCTACGACTAGGTAAGCCTAACAATTTCAGAAAAAAAAGAAACAAAATGCGGAAAAACCAATAAAAAATGAAGATAAGCAAATATAGAAGTGTTTAAGATGCCGCTCGGCATATACCAATACAAGATCTCAAAAACTGAACAATTCCCAAAATCCGGAATCCCATGAATCACAAGCTAAGAGATACATAAAAAGCTCTAACTCCAGAAATGTCTATCAAGAAGGAAAATACAGAAGGGGCTAAACTAGTACAAAGAATAGAAAGGGACTCCTCGGTCTACAGAAGCGGCAGATTTACCTCAAAGTCTCTACAAAAGCGCCTCGCCTCAAGGGTGATAAGACTGAGTGGGAGTATCTGAATCTGCACATGAAAAACATGCGCAGAAAAGGGCATGAGTACACCACAGCGGTACTCAGTAAGTGCCAAGCCTAACCTCGGTCGGGTAGTGACGAGGAAAGTCAGGGCCCTACTGAGGTTAAATGAAATACAAGGTATAACAGAATAGAATAAGACAACATAGTTAAGTGCAACAGTAAGACGTACCACATGATAGAAAGAACAACAACAGCTATAACAGAGACAAAATAATCACGGAAAGGAATACAACTCACACAGAGATAACAACCGGGGATCTCCCAGGATACCGTCCTATAGTCCCAAAAATAAATACCTAGTGGATCTCCCGGGATACCATCCCGTAGTCCAACTCATAGTGCGCGGGGATCTACCGGAATCCCGATCCGTAGTCCCAAATGAAAATACTCAGTACTAGGGGAATCTACCGGGTGCAGTCCCGTAGTTCCAATGTAAAAGTGCAGGGGGATCTCCCGGAATACAAATCTGTAGTCCCAAAGTAAACATACAGGGGGATCTCCCGGGATACCATCCCGTAGTCCCAAAGTAAATACACAGCAGCAACACGAAGAATACTCAATTCAATCAAATTTCACACCAAGGTAAAACAGGTATTTCTAACCTAGCATGCTGCACATAATTCAGATAAGGGAGTTGAGCAAATAAGCAGTTAAGTCAATTAGACATGCTTCCCTAAGCTAACAGTAGGCTTAAATTGCAAGTGGTATAAACAGGAAAGGAAACACAATTTTTGTTAACTTAATGAGAACTGAATTTCCAACAATTAGCACAAGTACACACTCGTCACCTCACGTACAAGGCATTTCAAATATCAACAATACCAAATCCTAAGGGGAGTTCCCCCACACAAGGTTAGGCAAGCCACTTACCTCGAACCGGCTAAAAACTCAACCCGAAACCACGCTCTTGCCACGAGTACTCGACTCCAAATGACCCAAATCTATTCAAATCAAATTGCATAATGTAAATAAATCTTCAAGTAACTGATTCCACTAATTAATTCTAAGCTAATACGCGAAATTAGAAAATATGAAAAAATGCCCCCCCCGATCCCACGTCTCGGAATCGGTAAAACTTACAAATTCAGAATCCTCACACTCTCACCAGTTCATGCATACCAAAATTACCAAAAAACGGGCCCTAATTGGTCCCTCAAATCACCACTCAAAGCTCTCCAATATCAAGCCCTAATCCCTCAATTTTCTTCCTTAATTTCCACTAATACGTTGATTTAACAATGGAAAAATGATCATAAACTCAAGTGTTGAAGCTTAGGTAACTTACCTGACTGAAAACCTCCGATTTCCCCTTGATATTTACTGCCCTAGCTCACTTCCCGTCTTCAAAAATGGAGAACTTAGCAAAGATTCGCGAAGGAAACCTTATATACTTTCTGACCCAGGGATTCCGCACCTGCGGTCCATTACCCGCTTCTTCGGTCTAACCCACCGCATCTGCAGTTCTCACTTAAAGGCCCGGGATCACACCGGCGGTCGCTCACTCGCACCTGCGCCATCGCAGATGCGTCCACGCATCCGCTTCTATGGCTCCTCGCGACTCACCTCTTGGCCGCTTCTACGGCTTGACTCCGCATCTGCGGGAGTCGCACCTGCGGCCTCTCAATCGCAGATGCGGTTATGAAAACAGCCATAAACTTTAGCTGCAACTCCAAATTCCTAACTTTTCGTCAACCATCCGAAATCACCCCGAGGCCCCTGGGACCTCAACCAAAAGCACGAACAAGTCATATACCACTACCCAAACTTATACAAATCTTGAAAACACCTCAAACAACATCGAATCGACAATTAGCATCGGATTCAAACCTAAAACTTCAAAAACTCTCAATTTATGCTTTCGATCAAAAAGTCTATCAAACCTCGTCCGAATGACCTGAAATTTTGCACACACGTCACATTCAACACTACGAAGCTACTCCAACTTCCGAAATTCCATTCCGACCCCGATATCAAAATCTCACTATCGAACCGGAAACTTCAAAAATTCATCTTTCGGCATTTCAAGCCTAATTAAGCTACAGACCTCCAAAACACAATCTGAACACGCCCTTAAGCCCGATATCACCCAACGGAGCTAACGGAACCAACAGAATTTCATTCCGAGGCCGTCTTCACACTGTTCCGACTACTGTCCAAATTCTAAAACTTAAACTCTCATTTAGGGACTAAGTGTCTCAAAACTCTCCGAAACTCCAAATAAATCCTCCCGGCAACTCACTATAGCAGAAACAAATACGGGGAATGCAGTTAATAGGGGATCGGGGCGTTAATTCTTAAAATAACCGGCCGGGTTGTTACATCCTTCCACACTTAAGTATTCGTTCGTCCTCGAACGAGCATAGAAACGTACATGAAGTAGTGAAATGATGAGGGTAACGACTGCGCATATCCTGCTCGATCTCCCAAGTCGCCTCTTCGACCGGCTGACCCCGTCACTGAACCTTCACTGATGCAATGTTCTTTGACCTTAGCTTTCGAACCTGCCTGTCCAAAATTGCCAGCGGCTCCTCAAGATAAGATAGATTCTTGTCCATCTGGACTGAACTGAAATCCAACACGTGCGGCGGATCACCGTGATACCTCCGGAGCATCGAAACATGAAATACCGGATGAACTCCTGTCAAGCTGGGAGGTAAGGCAAGCTCATAAGCAACCTCCCCAACATGCCTCAATATCTCAAAGGGACCAATAAACCTCGGACTCAGCTTCCCTTTCTTACCAAATCTCATAACGCCCTTCATAGGCGAAACCCGAAGCAGGACCTGCTCTCCAACCAGGTAGGAAACATCACGAACCTTCCGGTCCGCATAACTCTTCTGTCTGGACTGGGCTGTACGGAGTCTATCCTGAATTACCTTGACTTTCTCCAAAGCATCCTGTACCAAGTCTGTGCCCAATAATCTAGCCTCACCCGACTCAAACCAACCCACCGAGTATCTACACCGCCTACCATACAAGGCCTCATACGGTGCCATCTGAATGCTGGACTGATAGCTGTTGTTGTAAGCAAACTCCGCCAGTGGCAAGAATTGATCCCAAGACCCTCCAAACTCAATTACACACGCACGGAGCATATCCTCAAGAATCTGAATAGTGCGCTCAGATTGTCCGTCTATCTGAGGGTGAAATGTTGTACTCAACTCTACCGGAGTACCTAACTCATGCTGTACGACCCTCCATAACCGTGATGTGAACTGAGTACCTTTATCTGAAATGATGGAAACTGGAATACCATGCAGACGAACAATCTCCCGGATGTAAATCTCCGCCAATCGCTTCGAAGAATAGGTAGTAATCATAGGAATGAAATGCCCGGACTTAGTTAGCCGATCCACAATCACCCAAATGGCATCGAACTTCCTCAAGGTCCGTGGGAGCCCAGTTACGAAGTCCATGGTGATCCGCTCCCACTTCCACTCCAGAATTTCTATCTGTTGAAGCAATCCACCCGGTCTCTGGTGCTCATACTTTACCTGTTGACAATTGAGGCACCGAGCTACAAACCCAACTATATCTTTATTCATCCGCCTCCACCAATAGTGCTTCCTCAAATCCTGGTACATTTTCGCAGCACCCGGGTGGATGGAGTATCGCGAACTATGGGCCTCCTCTAGAATCAACTCTCGAAGCCCATCAACATTGGGTACACAAACTCGACCCTACATCCTCAATACCCCGTCATCACCAATAGTCACATCTCTAGCATTGCTATGCAAAACCTTGTCCTTAAGGACAATCAAATGAGGGTCATCAAACTGATGCTCCCGGATACGATCAAACAAGGAAGACCGAGAGACCACGCAAGCTAGAACCCGACTGGGCTCCGAAAGATCCAATCTCACAAACTGGCTGGCTAAGGCCTGAACATCCATCGCCATGGGCCTCTCTACTGCTGGTAAATAAGCCAAACTCCCCAAACTTTCTGCCCGGCAGCTCAAAGCATCAGCCACCACATTGGCCTTGCCCGGGTGATACAAAATACTGATATCATAGTCCTTCAACAACTCTAGCCATCTCCTCTGACGCAAATTAAGGTCCTTCTGCTTTAATAGATGTTGCAAACTCTGGTGATCAGTATAAATCTCACAAGGCACACCGTGCAAACAATGACGCCAGATCTTCAAGGCGTGAACAATAGCAGCTAACTCGAGATCATGGACAGGATAATTCTTCTCATGAACCTTCAACTGTCTGGACGCGTAGGCAATCACCCTACCGTCCTGCATTAATACTGCTCCAAGGCCAACCCTCGAGGCATAACAATAGATAGTATAAGACCCCGAACCTGTAGGCAGTATCAAAACTGGGGCTGTAGTCAAAGCTGTCTTGAGCTTCTGAAAGCTCTCCTCACACTCTTCCGTCCACTGGAACGGAGCACCCTTTTGGGTCAGCCTGGTCATAGGTGCTGCAATGGATGAAAACCCCTGAACAAATCGATAGTAATAACCCGCCAAGCCAAGAAAACTACGGATCTCTGTAGCTGAGGGTGGTTTGGGCCAACTCTGCACTGCCTCCACTTTTTTCGGATCCACCTGAATACCCTCACTCGAAACCACGTGACCCAAGAATGCCATGGAATCCAACCAAAACTCACATTTCGAGAACTTAGCATATAGTTTCTTCTCTCTCAAAGTCTGGAGCACTGTCCTCAGGTGCTGCTCATGATCTTCCCGACTCCGGGAATATACCAGAATGTCATCAATAAAGACAATGACGAATGAATCAAGATATGGCCGGAATACACTGTGTATCAAATGCATGAAGGCTGCTAGGGCATTGGTCAACCCAAATGACATAACAAGGAACTCGTAATGACCGTACCGAGTCCTGAAGGTAGTCTTCAAGATATCTGGCTCCCGAATCTTCAACTGATGATAGCTTGAATGCAAGTCAATCTTAGAAAACACACAAGCACCCTGTAACTGATCAAACAGGTCATCAATACGGGGCAAAGGATAACAGTTCTTCACTGTAACCTTGTTCAACTGGCGATAATCAATACACATACGCATAGAACCATCCTTCTTCTTCACAAATAAGATAGGAGCACCCCAAAGTGACACACTGGGCCGAATGAAACCCTTATCAAGTAATTCCTGTAACTGCTCTTTCAACTCCTTCAACTCAGGAAGAGCCATACGATACGGAGGAATAGAAATGGGCTGAGTTCCCGACAACAGATCAATGCCAAAATCAATATCTCTATCGGGCGGCATGCCCAGAAGGTCAGCTGGAAACACATCAGAGAAATCCCGTACTACTGGGATTGAATCAATTGTAGGGTTATCAATACTGACATCCCTCACATAAGCTAGATACGCATCATACCCCTTTTCAACCATACGCTGAGCCTTAAGGAATGAAATAACTCTACTGGAAGTATGATCTAAGGTACCCCTCCACTCTACTCGCGGTACACCTGGCATAACCAACCTCACAGTTTTCGCCTGACAATCAAGAATAGCATAATGGGGCGACAAACAGTCCATGCCTAGAATAACATCAAAGTCTACCATGCTGAGCATCAACAAATCGGCTCTGGTCTCAAAACCACTAAGAGCAATCAAACACGATCGATAAACGCGGTCCACAACAAGAGAATCTCCAAAAGGAGTAGAAACATAAACAGGAGAACTCAAAGAATCCCGAGATACGCCTAAATATGGGGCAAAATAAGAGGAAATATAAGAATAAGTGGAGCCTGGATCGCCCTCAACTGATGCATCTCTATGACAGACCTGGATAGTACCTGTGATGACAGAATTGGAGGCGACAGCCTCAGTATGGGCGGGAAGGGCATAGTATCTAGTCTGGCCTCCCCGTTGAGGGCAACCTCTACCTCCCCGACCTCCACCTCTAGCTGGCTGAGCAGGTGGGGTAGCAGCTGGTGCTGTGATCATAGGCTGAGAACTCTGTGGTGCATGCTGTGGCTGAGAAGTCTGTGGAGGTGCACCCCTCCTAAGTCTGGGGAAATCCCTCACCATATGGCGTGTGTCACCACACTCTAAACAAGCTCTGGGAGGACGTGGCGGCTGTGACTGGCTCGGGCCAGGTCTGCTGGACTGACCACTGGGAGCACCCCGTGAAGGAGGCGCACTGGATACTGGTGGTGCATAATAAGGCTCATGAGGTCTGGGAGGAGCTGGAATACCACTGGCCGCTGGAAGATCTAAATGAACAAGGCGACTCGTATAACCCCTACCATGACGACCTGCAGTTGGGGCACGGGCCCCAGAATAATGGCCCGACTCTCGAGACTTGGCCTCCCTCTCCTCTCTATCCCTAGCATGCATACCCTCAATCCTCCTAGCAATGTTCACCACCTACTGATAAGAAATATCCATCTACAACTCACGAGCCATGCTAGACCTGATGCTGGGAATAAGCCCCTCAATAAACCGGCGAACCTTCTCGCGAACAGTAGAAACCAGAGCTGGTGCATGTCTAGCCAAGTTCGCCCTCCGTGAACTGTTGTGACGGCACCTAGTCTCTACGACTAGGTAAGCCTAACAATTTCGAAAAAAATAGAAACAAAATGCGGAAAAACTAATAAAAACTGGATAAACAAATATAGAAGTGTTTAAGATGCCGCTCGGCATATACCAATACAAGATCTAAAAAACTGAACAAGTCCCAAAACCCGGAATCCCATGAATCACAAGCTAAGAGATACATAAAAAGCTCTAACTCCAGAAATGTCTATCAACAAGGAAAATATAGAAGGGGCTAAACTAGTAGAGAGAATATAAAGGGACTCCTCGGTTTGCGGACGCGGCATATATACATCGAAGTCTCTACAAAAGCGCCTTGCATCAAGGGTGATAAGACTGAGTGGGAGTACCTGAATCTGCACATGAAAAACATGCGCAGAAAAGGGCATGAGTACACCACAGCGGTACTCAGTAAGTGCCAAGCCTAACCTCGGTTGGGTAGTGACGAGGAAAGTCAAGCCCTACTGAGGTTAAATGAAATACAAGGTATAACAATATAGAATAAGACAGTATAGTTAAGTGCAACAGTAAGATGTAACACAGGATAGAAAGAACAACAACAGCTATAACAGAGACAAAATAATCACGGAAAGGAATACAACTCACACAGAGATAACAACCGGGGATCTCCCAGGATACCGTCCTGTAGTCCTAAATATAAATACACCAGTGGATCTCCCGGGATGCCGTCCCGTAGTCCAACTCATATGGGGATATACCGGAATCCCGATCCGTAGTCCCAAATGTAAATACTCAGTACTGGGGGAATCTACCGGGTGCAGTCCCGTAGTTCCAATGTAAAAGTGCAGGGGGATCTCCCGAAATACAAATCCGTAGTCCCAAAGTAAACATACAGGGGGATCTCCTGGGATACCGTCCCGTAGTCCCAAAGTAAATACACAGCAGCAACACGAAGAATACTCAATTCAATCAAATTTCACACAAAGGTAAAACAAGTATTTCTAACCTAGCATGCTGCACATAATTCAGATAAGGGAGTTGAGCAAATAAGCAGTTAAGTCAATTAGACATGCTTCCCTAAGCTAACAGCAGGCTTAAATTGCAAGTGGTATAAACAGGAAAGGAAACACAATTTTTGTTAACTTAATGAGAACTGAATTTCCAACAATTAGCACAAGTACACACTCGTCACCTCACGTACAAGGCATTTCAAATATCAACAATACCAAATCCTAAGGGGAGTTCCCCCACACAAGGTTAGGCAAGCCACTTACCTCGAACCGGCTAAAAACTCAACCCGAAACCACGCTCTTGCCACGAGTACTCGACTCCAAATGACTCAAATCTATTCAAATCAAATTGCATAATGTAAATAAATCTTCAAGTAACTGATTCCACTAATTAATTCTAAGCTAATACGCGAAATTAGAAAATATGACAAAATGCCCCCCCGATCCCACGTCTCGGAATCGGGTAAAACTTACAAATTCAGAATCCTCACACTCTCACCAGTTCATGCATACCAAAATTACCAAAAAACGGGCCCTAATTGGTCCCTCAAATCACCACTCAAAGCTCTCCAATATAAAGCCCTAATCCCTCAATTTTCTTCCTTAATTTCCACTAATACCTTGATTTAACAATGGAAAAATGATCATAAACTCAAGTATTGAAGCTTAGGTAGCTTACCTGATTGAAAACCTCCGATTTCCCAAAGTAAATACACAGCAGCAACACGAAGTATTTTATACTTTCTGACCCAGGGATTCCACACCTGCGGTCCATTACCCGCTTACGCGGTCCCGTTTCTGCGGTCTAACCCACCGCATCTGCGGTTCTCACTTAAAGGCCTGGGACCACACCTGCGGTCGCTCACTCGCACCTGCGCCATCGCAGATGCGTCTAGGCATCCGCTTCTGCGGCTCCTCGCGGCTCATCTCTTGGATGCTTCTGTGGCTTGACTCCGCATCCGGGGAGTCGCACCTGCGGCCTCTCAACCGCAGATGCGGTTATGACAGTAGCCATAAACTTCAGCTGCAACTCCAAATTCCTAACTTTTCGTCAACCATCCGAAATCACCCCGAGGCCTCCGAGACCTCAACCAAAAGCACGAACAAGTCATATACCACTATCCAACCTTATACAAATCTTCAAAAGACCTCAAACAACATCGAATCAACCAATTAGCATCGGATTCAAACCTAAAACTTCAAAAACTCTCAATTTACGCTTTCGATCAAAAAGTCTATAAAACCTCGTCCAAATGACCTGAAATTTTGCACACACACGTCATATTCAACACTAAGGAGCTACTCCAACTTCCGGAATTCCATTCCGACCCCGATATCAAAATCACACTATCGAACCGGAAACTTCAAAAATTCAACTTTCGGCATTTTAAGCCTAATTAAACTACGGACCTCCAAAACACAATCTGAACACGCCCCTAAGCCCGAAATCACCCAACAGAGCTAACGGAACCAATGGAATTCCATTACGAGGCCGTCTTCACACTGTTCCGACTACGATCCAAATTCTAAAACTTAAACTCTCATTTAGGGACTAAGTGTCCCAAAACTCTCCGAAACTCCAAATAAATCCTCCCAGCAACTCACAATAGCAGAAACAAACACGGGGAACGCAGTTAATAGGGGATCGGGGCGTTAATTCTTAAAACAACAGGCTGGGCCATTACATCTAGTCCAAAAGAAGAACACGAAAGCACCACTTTTAACTTTAAGTACATATTTTCTCTTATATCACCGTAATCATGATTCGACCGATTCACTCTGATTTTCTTTTCCAGTCATCCGAAAATAATTTTTTTAAGATTGTTAGTATTACGTGTTCGAAACCAAAAAATCAGAAAAGCAAATAAACGTTAGTTCTACAAAACATAAAATAATTCCAAGCCCACAAGTTTCTTGTGTATCTTTAAGGAATTTAATCCCCTCACTGTTGCCCAAGTTTTTAGATTAATTCCTCCCAGGATTGTCACACCTCCTTTTTCACCACCCGAAGGGGTATATAAGGGAGTTTTTCCAATTAAAGTGACATTATTCGAAATGGGATTATTTATTTAATTTTTAGAGTCACCACTTGGGATAGTTTATTTGGTATCCCAAGTCACCGGTTTATTTTAAATCCCAAATCGAGGAAATTTCGACTTTATTTAAAAGTCTGCGAAACCAGAAATTTTAGATAAGGAATTCTGTTAACCCGGGAGAAGGTGTTAGGCATTCCCGGGTTCCGTGGTTCTAGCATGGTCGCTTAACTGTTAAAATTGGCCTATTATCTGATTTACTATATTTTTAAACCTATTGTGCATTTTAGCTTCTATAACCGCTTTTATTTATTTTAGGAGGATTCAATGCTATTTAAAACGCGTCGTAAACCACGCTACATGAAATGCACCCGTGGTTCGCGGCACGCTTTATTTAACATTATTGAGAATTAAGATTGGGTCACATGAAATGTACACCCGAATTTAGTAATTAAAAATCACAACAACGTCACGGAAACCGTACCCATAGCTATGATAAATTATTTAGAGAACGCGCCTAAAGCAACTACGAAGGTTAAAAAAAAACATTTGTGAGGGCCATGGATAATTCAATTGATGGCACACCTCAAATCTTTTCTACTAGGGTTGACTTAATTTATGTGAGGGCCATGAGTTAGAAGGTTTTGTTTGGCATGGCACACCTCAATTGATTTTAATAGAATTGTACTTAATTAAGGCAATCTAAGGATGTTCTTATTTAAAACTAACTTAAGCTTAACAAAAGGCTATTGATTATCAGCAAGTTTAGGGTACATCTACTGGACCTTTAATCATTTTGGATAAGGGAAATTGGGCCAGCAGCAGCCCGTTCGGTTATTGGGTTAAGGATCCATTAAAAGTTTTTAAAGCTGCCTTGGGCTTGGAATTTAGCCCAGAAATGAGGAACTTAGAGGGGCCATTGCTACACCTGATTTTTTAAACCAAGTTTGGCCTATATTGGGCTTATGTTAGGCGGGCCCAGTTGCGACTGGCTGGGCCTATCTACCTTTGCATAGTATGTACATTAACCAAAAAGCCTATAAGTAAATTCACTCTTGAATAGGAAAAATCAAAATACAAGGCTAGTTTGAAAATTAATTACACTGCACTAATTTGCAAGATACATCAGATATACATTTGTAATTTTCGAAAGAAAAGCATTTACAGTTGGGTCGAGCTGTTGGGTCTAACTGCCAAGGCCCAATGGCCTAGGCCCAGACTTGCTCGAATGAACCCCAAACTTGGGCCTGGTTGCAAGTCCAGCCCAATTTGCAACCATAATACATGTTCATAACAAAACAAAAAAAAGTCCAACTGTGGTGACCCTATACTAACTGAACCAAAGAGAAACCGAATTTAGAAGAATTATAACAGTCCGTTTACACTGCTGAAAGTCATGAATGTACAAAATAACTTAATAATCTATCATTTCAACCGTTTATCATACTACTGTCTAAAAGAAAACTTTTAAAAGAAAATAATCAAAATAAACGTTTTCATTCTAATTTCTGGTTTTCTTCTGCCTTCAGGTCCTCCAATCCAATGTGCAGACTTGCGAGAAATTAGCTATGGAGCTGTTTCTCACAAGTCCACATTTCGAACTTTCACCTTGAGATTATTTGGCCTTATGGCCACTCACATACCAAAACAGAGGTAACAATACAGCCATTAGTACATATAGAAATCCATGGATTAGTGTAATTTTGACTTAACTAATAAAAGTAATTAGAAAGAAAGGAAAGAGGCTATTTCAGCAGTTCATGTTCAAACTATTCCATCACTCATTTCACATAAGAACTTGGCTATGTAAAATGCTAGAGCATGCTAGTGAGGTAACAACTAAACACATTTAAAAAAAAATTATGGTCATAAAGAACAAATAAGCTGGAAATAAGAAGAGACACTTAACAACCAAAAGCTTTTCATTCAACCATCTAGGCAAATGATTACAAAAGCTAAATGAACCCAGGTCAAGCATGTGAGTCCAAAATGTGTACCTTTATCAGCAAAATAGGCAATAAAAAGCAAATAGCTCTCTGGAAACTGGCTGGAACAATGGCAGAATACAGCAGCAACAAACCCCAGAAATAAACCAAGAATTCAAATCCAAATAAAAACCAGCTTGAGACCAGGAAATCCAGCTAAAGGATCTAGGAAGATCTTCTATTTCAAACCATGTTTTCAATCTTGTAAAGAATCAGAAATGAGAAGGTTTTGAAGTTTTTTCCAAGATTTCTAGAATCTGAACTTTTCAGAAAAAAAAGAAAATAGAACTTTTGTGCAGTAAAAATGATGCTGATGATTGCTAATGATTGTGTGTGTGATTGTGTGAGAGAATGTTTCCTTTTATAGAGTGCACAAAAAGTATCCCAAAAGGAATATTCTGACCTAGTACAGCATATTTTTACATCTGTATTGTCCTCTTTCCTTATCCAAAATCAACAATTGGCCAAGGATAAGGACAGCTGTCCTAAGTTCTAGAATTTCTTAATTTTACCCAACGTGAAACTCCAATTTTACCCTTTGAATTACCCCTTATTTCAGCTTTACCTAAACTCTTTTAGTTCAATTAAGTCCCTAAAGTTTCTATTGGTTTTCAAATCATGTCAAACACAATTAGCATAAGTCAAAAGATGCAAAATACTAACAGAATGAGAGTAAGAGAGCTGCTGCAATTTTAAATTAAAATCAACTGATTATTGATAAAAGGGCTGTTCTATCTATCTAACTACGAGAGTAAATTTTAAACTGCTAAACTGAATTATGACATCTCTATTTTACTCAAGGCAAACCAAGGTAGTGAAGTCAATAATGCTAAAGATTAATTAGCTAACTGACGTTTCTAAGGTTTAAATTAATTAAGTCCAGAAGTAAACTCAGTCAACAATTTCAAATTCTGAAAACAAACATTGGCTAATCACAACATTTTAGGAACTAATTAAGAAGTTTGAAATCCTAAATTAACTAATTAATTGACAATCAACTACAGATTAAAACTAATTGACAGAAGAAACCAAAGAAGAAAAGAACAGACGACCATGTAAAGAAACTAAAACAAATAAAGGAAAACATAATTGCTGGCTACATGAAAAGGAAAACAAAGATGAGGCAGACATTAAGAACAAAGAAAAGAGAAAAAGAAAAGAAAAGACCTGAGGCGACCAGTAGACGAAACTTCTTGCAGGACACACCTATGACCTTATATAGCCATTAATTGGCTGTTCTTAACAAGAACAACCAACTAATGGTCGTCTGGGTTCATAAACTTCATGCACTGACCGAGAAAGAACAAAGAGGAACTAGGTTTTTTTCCCCGGAATCTTAGATTCAAAATTTGAGGAAATTGAGGCTGATTCGAAGGGGATTAACGGTGGTTTAGGGTTCAGGGGGGTGCAAGGATCATAGGGTGTGAATTTGGAGTGATTTGGCTAAACTAGGTTTTTGGGATTCCGGTGTTTAGATCTAAAATTGGTGGAATTGGGTGGGGATCTTGGGGAAACTGATGGTGGGAGAGTGTTTGGGAGGGGCTCAGGATCGTCTGGTATTAATTTGGTAGGGTTTGGACCACCGGCGCCGCCGTGGGCGATTTCTGGCGGGTGGTTCGCGGCGGAGCCTGCGAGGGATGAGAGAGAGGGTGAGAGAGATGAAGTGAGGGGTCTTTTGGGGGGTAGGGGGTGTTCGTTCAGACATATATATGTTAACAAACCCTTAGCTCCGAGCCGTTGGATGATCAAAATCCAACGGCTATGATTAGATTGTTACGAAACGTGGTCGTTTGGTTTGAGAGTGGGTTGGACCGGGTGGGTTATTGGTTTTGGGATTGCGTTGTGGGTTATTTTGGACGGGTTTTGGGCCAATTTTGGGCTGGTTTGGTTATTTTAAAATTAGTCCAATTCCAAAAATCCAATCTTTGAATTACCCTCTTTTATTCCCTTTCTTTTTACTAATTTTTTTAATTAGAAATCCTAAATTAAATTAAAACCTAAATTAATCCAAAAATGTGAAGTTAAATTAATTACCTAATTACAAAAATTATAAAAATTACTTAATTCTAAACTAAAAGAAAAAAACAATAAACTAAAAATTAAAAGACAAAAAAGGTAAAACTGAGCTATATTTTTTGTGATTTCAAATTTCTATAAAACAAATAATTATTGATTAATCCTAAAAAATATATACAAATAAAGCCTAAATGAAATGCGTGGTATATTTGGTATTTTTCATGATTTAAATAAAACTTAAACATGCACACAAATGCAAACAATTAAGTAAAATTCTACAAAAATTCCTAAATGGCAAAATAATTAACAAAAAACTATTTTCTTGGGATTTTATAGGAGTATTTCATATAGGGCAAAAATCACATGCTCACAGCTGCCCCTCTTTGCTCGGAAACACGAAGGGTTTTCGGGAAAATATAAAATGAGCAATTACGAGGGATTTTTGCCCATTTGAAACTCCATGAGAAGCATCTTTTGAAAGAATCTGACTGAACCTTGCTTCTGAGGTTGCCTACATATCCTTGGCTATAAAGGAATCAGGTCAGTGTAGTTCTGGAAGTTTTGGTAGCTGGGAGTACCGGAAAACTGTGATTTCACTGCTGTTGCTGCTGTTTCTGCTTACTGAGCTCCTCATTACACCAAAATGAAAGATAAAAAGCTAAACTAGCTAAGCCTATCAACTACGAGTTACAAGATTCCTATCTATAAACCTTCTAAAGCTTGATCTTGAGCCTTAGCTGGTTCTTCCTACAGACTCTGATCTGAATCTTGATGCTCGTTAGCTGCGATCGCTGGTTCATTCTTCTTCAGCTTTTCGGATCAAGGCGGGACATGCAAAGCTTGCGACTTCGATCATATCTTGAGCAGTCCGCATCTTTTCTCCGCTTCTACACTTAGAGTTCAACTTCTTTTCTTGTTCTTCTTTTCTTTTATTTGGGTTGAGACTTCTTCTTTTGGTCATCTCAAACCTTGTGCCTCACGGTATAAACCTGTTCAGGCACTAAAGCAAACAAACGAACGAAATTTTTCTGCCACAGTTTTCACTAGGAAAATTTCTTGAGTTATTGTAACAAAATTTAAACTATTTCTTTATTGAAAGCAATTAAAATCGGTATTGTGTATACTTGAGAAAAAGAGATTAGGGAGTGGAGACCCTTTATCTAAAATGCAATCAAATGGGGATCGGAGGCCCCAAGTTGGGAAGATTACCAGGTTATGCTGGAAAATGACCAGGTTATGCCGGAAAGGTCCTCGGGTTATGCCGGGGAAGGTCATCGGGTTATGCCAAAAAAGAAAAAGGTCCTCGGGTTATGCCGGGAAAGGTCATCGGGTTATGTCGGAAAAGAAAAAGGTCCTCGGGTTATGCCGGGGAGGTCCACGGGTTATGTCGGGAAAGTCATCAGGTTATGCCGGAAAAGAAAAAGGTCCTCGGGTTATGCCGGGGAGGTCCACGGGTTATGCCAGGAAAGTCATCGGGTTATGCCGGAAAAGAAAAAAGGTCCTCGGGTTATGCCGGGGAGGTCCATGGGTTATGCTGGGAAAGTTATCGGGTTATGCCGGAAAAGAAAAAAGGTCCTCGGGTTATGCCGGGGAGGTCCACGGGTTATGCCGGGAAAGTCATCAAATTATGCCAGAAAAGAAAAAAGGTCCTCGGGTTGTGCCGGGAAAGAAAAGGTCCTCGGGTTATGCCGGGGAGGTCCACAGGTTATGCCAAAAAAGTCATCGGGTTATGCCGGAAAAGGTCCTCGGGTTATGCCGGGGATCAACCAGGGAGTGGAACCCTATATGGAAAAGAGTACTAGGTTATGCTGGCAGCGATTAGGGAATGAGACCCTATGTTGGAAAAACGTAGCTAGAGATTGGGGACCCTAGGCTACCATGATATTTTTTTTGAATTCTTCTTCTTCTTTTCTTTCTTCTTCTTCTTTTTTTTTTCATTTTATTTAGGAGAATGAATGAAGAGTTTAAAAAGGGACTTCCCGTTTTGGGTTGTTGCTGCAAAGCTGTTTCTAGCCCTTGCGCAATTTCTTTTTTGTTGTACCTGCTTCTTGCAAGGTTGCTTTGAATTACACCTGTTTCCTGTTTTTCAAACAAAGAACAATTTGTCAGTTTGAAACGGTGGTTGGTTTTGTGGCCTTGATTATTTCAATCACTTGTTCTCGGCCCTTTCAACTGCAACCGATTGCTTGCTGAATACCGATTGCATTTCTGACCCTGGAGAAAACTCTGGCTCTTCCAGACTTTGCCATGACGATTGGTCGGTGGAACTCACCCTTTTCGACTTTATTTTTCCTTTGTAGACCTTTCATTTCTGACTCGTTGTTTTTCTTTTTTTCTTTTTTTTACAAACGTTTTCGGGTTCCAAAGAGGGTAATCAAAGAAAGGTAACCGGCTCAAAGGGTTAGCAAAGGGTAGAAGTGTTTGGGGTAGCGAGAATGAAAGCCTTCGTCATCCCAATCGAATAATATTGGTGCTGCAGGCAGATTAAACATAGTACCTTTTGACTGCGTCTGCATTTATAGCTGTTTCAGGATCATTTCCTTCAATGTCTTCCAAGTACACCGCCCCTTTCGGCAACAACTTTCTTATAATGTATGGACCTTTCCAATTTGGAGCGAACTTTCCTTTTGCTTCTTGGTGATGAGGGAGAATACGCCTCAAAACGAGTTTCCCCACTTCAAAATTCCTAGGCCTCACTTTCTTGTTGTAGGCACGGGCCATTATTTGTTGATACAATTGCCCGTGACAGACTGCAGCCATTCGTTTTTCATCAATCAGGGTTAACTGTTCTAGACGGGTTTTGACCCACTCACTGTCCTTAAATTCAGTTTCAACAATGATCCGAAGAGATGGAATTTTAACTTCGGCAGGTATTACGGCTTCAGTGCCATAAACCAATAGATAGGGTGTTGCTTCAAGTGATGTGCGCACAGTTGTGCGATATCCCAATAATGCAAATGACAACTTCTCATGCCATTGTCTCTAACTTTGAATCATTTTTCTAAGAATCTTCTTGATGTTCTTGTTTGCTGCTTCAACACCACCATTAGCTTTGGGTCGATAAGGGGTAGAGTTCCGATGCGTGATCTTAAATTGTTCGCATATCTCCCTCATCAAATGACTATTCAAGTTTGCAGCATTATCCGTAATGATAGTTGTAGGAATACCAAAACGGCAAATGATGTTGGAGTGCACGAAGCCTACCACAACTTTCTTTGTGACAACTTTGAGAGTGATTGCTTCAACCCATTTTGTGAAGTAGTCGATGGCAACCATGATGAATCTGTGTCCATTCGAAGCTTTTGGCTCGATTGGCCCAATGGCATCCATACCCCAAGCGACGAACGACCATGGTGCCGACATAGGATGCAGTTCTGAGGGAGGTGCATGAATCAGGTAACCGTGTACCTGACACTGATGACATTTTCGGACGAAATTGAAGCAATCCTTTTCCATGGTGATCCAGTAGTACCCTACTCGAAGGATTTTCTTTGCAAGGACGTATCCATTCATATGAGGTCCGCATACTCCTGCGTGTACCTCATTCATGATTCTTCCGGCCTCTTGGGCATCCACACATCTCAAAAGGTTCAAATCTGGAGTCCTTTTGTACAAGACTTCTCCGCTCAAGAAGAAGCCACCGGCGAGCCTTCTGATGGTTCTCTTTTGATCTCCACTGGCTTGCTCAGAATATTCCTTTGTTTTCAAAAACATCTTGATATCATGGTACCATGGCTGTACATTTGGTTACAACTCAACACCGCGAGGTGTGAAGCCAGATCGTACTAAAGACAATGAAAAAATTTAGAAAATGAGAGATTAAAAAAAAATAAGTTAAAGCAGAATGAAAGACAGTCCTATATTGACAAGGACGAGCTTTTTCACGAAGAAAGCTTCGCGCCCAACTGCTTGTATATCGATCGGAAAGAAGCAGCGTATTACAATACCCATGCCTTTCTCGGATTTGGATCTCTAAAGGATCAATGTGGACATTGCGTGGATATGGCAGCATCGAGGCCAAGGTAGCGAGTGTATCGGCTAACTCATTATGAAACCGAGGAACGTACCTGAACTCAACGGATTTAAACCGTTTGCTAAGATCTTCTACATGTTGCCTGTATGGTATAAGCTTGACATCCCGAGTTTCCCATTCTCCCTGAGCTTGTCGGATAGTCAGATCTGAGTCTCCCATGATTACCAATTCTTCCACATTTTGGTCTATTGCCATGTTCATACCCATAATGCACGCTTCATACTCGGTGGTATTGTTTGTGCAGAAAAACCGAAGCCGGGCTGTGGATGGATAATGCTGACTAGTGGGTGAGATCAATATTGCCCCAATCCCGACACCTTTTGCATTCACCGCTCCATCGAAGAACATTTTCCAAGCATTGGCGTCTTCTGAAATTACCTCAACTGAATTCCTTCCTCGTCCGGAAAGTAAGTACTCAAAGGCTGATATTCATCATCAACAGGGTTTTTAGCTAGGTGATCCGCTAGAGCTTGAACTTTCATTGCCGTGCGGGTTACATAGACTATGTCGAACTCAGTGAGCAGGTTTTTCCATTTTGCCAACCTCCCTGCGGGCATCGGCTTCTGGAATATGTACTTTAAAGGATCCAACCTGGTGATGAGGTAAGTGGTGTAGGCCAACAGGTAATGCCTAAGCTTCTGAGCGACCCAAGTTAGGGCGCAGCAAGTCCTTTCCAACAGGGTATATTTGTCTTTGTAACTTGTGAACTTTTTTCTCAAATAGTAGATTGCCTGCTCTTTCTTCCCAGTCACATCGTGTTGCCCGAGGAGAGAAACAAAAGAATTCTCCAAGACTGTCAAATACAAAAACAAAGGCCTCCCAGGTTCGGGTGGGACCAAGACTGGCGGGTTCGACAGATATTCTTTAATTTTGTCAAAGGCTTCTTGACACTCATCCGTCTATTTAATCGCGGCATCTTTCTTCAGCAGCTTGAATATGGGTTCACAGGTGGAAGTCAATTGAGCAATGAACCGGCTGACGTAGTTCAACCTTCCCAAGAAGCTCATAACCTTTTTCTTGGTTTTCGGAGGAGGCAAATTCCAAATAGACTTTATCTTTGTTGGATCTAGCTCGATGCCCCTCCGACTGACTATCAATCCCAAAAGTTTCGCAGATGGAACTCCAAATGCACATTTAGCCGGGTTTAACTTCAAATTATACTTGCGCAGACGCTCAAAGAACTTTCTCAGGTCCCGAACATGGTCATCCTGCGTCTTGGACTTAATGATCATATCATCCACATACACCTCAATTTCTTGGTGCATCATGTCATGGAAGATGGTAGTCATAGCTCTCATGTATGTTGCCCCATCGTTTTTCAGACCAAAAGGCATGACCCTGTAACAATAGGTGCCCAGGGTATGGTGAAGGCTGTCTTTTCCGCATCTTCTTCATCCATCAAGACCTAATGATACCCAGCATAACAATCCATGAAAGACTGTATCTCATGTTTGGCACAGTTGTCAACGAGGATGTGGATGTTTGGCAAAGGGAAGTTGTCCTTGGGACTTGCTTTGTTCAGATCTCGATAGTCAACATACACTCGGGTTTTCCCATCTTTATTTGGCACTGGGACTACATTACCCAACCATGTGGTGTATCGTATCACTCGGATCACACCCACTTTTAACTGTTTGGTGACCTCTTCTTTGATCTTGTCACTAATGTCAGTTTTAAATTTCCTCTGTTTTTGCTGGACAGGGGGACAATCGGGGTAAGTTGGCAATTTGTGCACCACTAGATCAACACTTAGTCCTGGCATATCATCGCAGGACCAAGCAAACACATCTTTGAATTCAAACAAAAGTTGGATCAATCCCTAGTTCTTTCATTTGTGTGAATGCTTATCATGGTTTCTTGGACCTCTTCTGAACTACCCAAATTTACTGGCTCGGTTTCATTTAGATTTGGCTTATGCTTATTCTCAAATTGTTCCAATTCTCGATTTATTTCCCTAAAAGCCTCTTCTTCATCGTATTCCGGTTCTTGATTCATTATTTCATAATTAGACAGCGTGTTTGGATCTGGGCCTGAAGTCCGCAAGCTTGTCATGTTATTTAAAGCCGCATTATTAGAACTAGAAGAAGAAATAAGAAAAAGTAACAAAAATCAGAAAGAATAAAGAGAAAGGTTCATGAATGATGAAACATTGATTTCATTTCATTGAATTTTGAAGATAACGGGGTTTACATTGGAATTTAAAGACAGTAAACTAAAAGAACCATCCGAGTTACACCCTGGAATAACTCGTGATGTAGAAAAGGTGGCAAGACTGGACTATCGGGATTTCCGCCTGACTGGGAACAGAGTAGCCTTCCAGTTTTGCAACTTGGCATTGGGCCCCATATATAGCACCTCAGTGGTGCTCGAGCCTTCTCCCGGTTGGACCATGTGTGTTTCATACAACATCTGTCTCATGGCTCCACATATCTCTTCTATTTCCTCGGCCGTAAAGGCCTCATCTTCCTCTTCTATGTACTTGGGCTTGATGATTGTTTCGAGAAGATGTGGGATAGGCTGAGGCAAGACCCAACCATTGTTCTTCCGCTCATTTGCCCATGTTTCATCAGCTGGCGTAGCTTGAAAACCCACATTAAAGAACTTCTCGCTAGCAGCCAGAGTGATAGGTTCTGTGATACCTTGCAATGATGTCCCGAGCCCCTTCCCGGGCTTATAACCATGCCTGATCATTTCCTTGGCAACCATAATTGACGCATTTGAGAGAAAGGGTTGAGGACACGGGCTTCCTTCTTCACATTGGTCTGCGACCACAACCTCGAAATCTTGATAGACTATATGTTCGCTACCTTCCCTAGCATCCATACATGGGACTGACGGGTCCCGATAAATTGATTGCTCGTCCTCTCCGTGGACTACGATCTCCTGATCTTCATATTCAAATTTCACCATCTGGTGGAGAGTGGAAGGTACGGCCCCCGCCGCGTGAATCCAAGGCCTTCCCAAGAGGAAATTATAAGAAGTGTCTATGTCTAGGATCTGAAATGTCACCTCGAAATCCATAGGACCGATAGTTAGAATCAAATCGATCTCATATGTGGTGTCTCTCTTGATGCCATCAAAGGCACGCACACAGACACTGTTAGGCCTGGTTCTCTCAGTCCCAACCTCCATTCTTTGCAAAGTTGAGAGAGGGCAGATATCAACTCCGGATCCGCCATCCAGCATGACTCTCTTCACATAGTACCCCTCACATTTAACTGTCAAATGAAGGGCTTTGTTGTGGGCAGCCCCTTCTGGGGGAAAATCATTCTTGCTAAATGAGATCTGGTTGACTGCGAAGAATCTTTCCGCCATCCTTTCCAGTTGTTCATTAGTGGTTTCAATCGGAACATAAGCCTCATTGAGGGTATTTATCAACACTTTATGATGCTCGGTTGAGCTTACCAGTAGAGACAGGAGTGAGACCTGTGAAGGAGACTTCCCGAGTTGGTCTATTACCTCATAGTCTGTAGTTTTCATTTTACGGAAGAATTCTTCGGCCTCCTCAGCACTGACGGGCTTCTTGAGTGGGAAACGCTTCTTTTTGGCTTTGTTCAAATCCTCCAAGTTAAGGTATTTCTCAGCTTGGTTGGTTTCATTTGCTTCCCCTAGGACCTCTTTTCCCTTGTATGTCACTACCGCTTTGTTGTAATTCCATGGGACGACAATGGGGTCTGTCATGGGCTTCTGTGGTGCACGGCCAATAACCACGGGCTCATTCAGCCTTGGTGAAATTACTGGCCCCCGTACCACATAGGTCCCTTTAGGCACGTACATCTTAAGTCCCTTGTTCAGCTCGAACCTTTTTGGAGGGCTCAATGTCATTTGTTCTTTCCTGTGACCCCGGGGAACATAAAGAATGGCATCTTTTGGGGGTACTACCCCAGTTTTAGTTTCCACTGTTTTTTCTGCACTCTGAGGGGTGGATTTAATTTTTTTCTCCCCCTTGTCTTGCTTTGCAGCAACCTTTGGTTTCTTTTCGACATCAACGATGGCAATGATGGCTTTCAAGGCAGGATCAAACTCCTTATCTTCGCACATCATCCCAATAACTGGCCCATTGTTGTGAGCCGGCAAGGGGTTGTTGGTTACATTAGGAATTTCTTCATCCTTTAGCACTATCCATTTTTGCTCTATGAGATTTTTAACCGCCCTTTTTAGAGTCCAACAGTCTTCAATGTCATGCCCTTCCACCCCAGAATGATAAGCACATCGGGTACCGGGTCAGTAAAAGGTGACTCTGGATTTTGTCTGTTCGGGGGTACAGGTTGTAGCAAACCCATTTGGACCAGTTTTGGGAAAAGGCTAGAGTAGGATTCACCAATAGGCGTGAAATTTGTTCTTCTGGGTGGCTCCTGGGCACGGGCATTGTAGGGGAAATTATTTTGTGGAGGTCGGGGATTATACTGAGCTTGGTGAGGAAGGTTATTTCTAGGAGGTGGAGCTCTATTTTGGTTAAACTGTTGTTGTGGCTGAGCGTATGGCTGAGCGTTCATCACTGCGTAAGGCTGGGGGGCCATAGCATAAGCCACATCCTGGTGGGGATAATAATGTTGTGGGGTGCTTGGAGAGAAGTAACTTCTGGGTAGACGGGGGTTTCTCGAACCTGAAGCCGCCATTGCCACTTCTTCCTTTTTCTTTCTGTTCGCTACACCTCCGGACCCGCTTTGAATTGCTTGGGACGTAGCTCTTATGGAAGATTGGCTCAATATGCACCCTGTTTTCAGACCATTCTCGACCATCTCACCAATCTTGATGGCCTCAGCAAATGGTTTCCCCATTGCAGACATCATATTCTGAAAGTAGTTGGCCTCTTGGGCTTGTAGAAAACACTCACCATTTCTGGCTCATCCATCGGGGGCTTGACCCTGGCCACTTGTTCGCGCCATTTAAAAGCATATTCTCGGAAATTTTCCGATGACTTCTTTTTGAGATTCGATAGAGAATTCCTGTCGGGAGCTATGTCTATGTTATACTGGAACTGCCTGACAAAATCTCGAGCCAAATCATCCCAAATGAGCCAACGAGATATATCCTGATCCATGTACAACTCGGATGCAATGCCCACTAGACTTTCTCCGTAATAAGCCATGAGAAGCTCCTCTTTTCCTCCTACCCCTCTCAGTTGATTGCAGTACCTCTTGAGGTGGGCTATGGGGTCCCCGTGCCCGTCGTATTTCTCGAACTTGGGAGTTTTAAAACCCAAGGGTAGGTGAACATGTGGGAACATACACAAATCAGCGTAGGATACGCTCTTCTAACCACTTAAGCCTTATATATTCTTAAGGCTCTGTTCCATGCTCCTCATCTTCCGAGTGATTTCTTCCTGCTCGGGGTTCTTTGTAGTTTTCTCCTGTCTCGCGGTAAATTCATACCGGGGTTGTTGAGGGTAGAAATTGGTAGTGAAATGGGCCGTTTCTGGTGGAAAGGATGGCACTTGAAAAGTAAAAGATGATGGATCAAAGTTTGGCCTAGGCAAAGTGGGTTGTGCCATGGACGAGGAGGGTTGCACAGTGAATATGTTGGAGGCCACACCCGAAATTAACACCTGGGGGCGAACCTCAGAAGGTGTTCCGGTAAAGTGGGCTAAGATGGTAGGATATCCTAGCGGAGTGTTTGGGTAATTTATTGGGACGTTGGAAGTTCCACTTGCCCTGGGAAGTAGCTCAGGGAAACCAGGTATAGCACTCGGTGGCTCTCTACCATTGGACCAGCCGTCCCACATTTCCAACATGCAGAGACACAGAACCCTGTTTTCCTCAGCAGCCACTGACTCTGAAGTTGGGATGTCCGAGATCGGGCTATCCTCGGGGATAGGAACTATTGGCAGATGACTCTCTGACGACATTTCAACGCTTCCTTTTGATCTTGTAAAGTAAGGATGTGAAGCCAGATTACAAAACCAACCACCTTAATATAGAACCTTCTCAATAGCAAACACAACAAATCGGTTAGTTTGAGATAATTAACACATAGGGAATCGCACGTTGGGGGTGTGATGCACCTATACAGTTAAATATGTTTCTATATGTTTGGCAACGGTTGCGTGTTTCATCCCGGCTTTGCTTATTTCCCAATTTCTTTCTTTTGGGGCTTTTCACCTTTTGCTCTTTTTGTACTTTGTCATCATTTTTCCTCTTCTTCCTGTTTTTCTCTCTTTTTCTTTCTCCTCTCTTTTTCTTGTTTTCTCTTTTTTCTTGCTTTTCTCTCTTTTCCTTCTCCCTTTCTTTTATTTTGAATTATTTGAAAAAATGACCCGATCCAATTAGGATTGCCTACGTATCACGACGCCGCGTGAATAAGATCATCACGTAGTTCAAGGAATAAATGCAAAAAATAAAGAAACAATTTTTGGGATTTCCAAATAAAAACTTCTACTTTTCTCTATTACAAAAGACCCCATCATACTTTTCTAGGAATTTAACAACTAAAAACAGACTCGAAACAGACTTTAAAACTAGAAACTGAAATACAGACACAAAATGAAAATCAAGAGTACATAAATGCTTCTAAAGTTGATTCAGGGGCCCGCGGGACATCAGTCGGTCTCGCCACGGGCCTATGTGCAAGATCTCCTTGGAGACGATCCAGGTCATTCATTATTGTCGAACAAAGGTCATCACTGCAGAGAAAAAGGTAGTTTGAGTCATGTCTTCACATTCATGGCACTTTGTGACGATGTAGTCAGCAATTGCTCTAACCCTTTCCCTGATGATACCCTTTTCTTGGAGCAAATGCCCGATTTGTTGAGACCTAGCTTCTAGCACTTGGGTGTCATGATGGTTTTGACCCTGCAGCTGTTGCATATCTTCCTCTAGCTGGGACATTAACGCATAACAATGTTCCCTCTCTGCCTTAAAGCTCTTAGCCTGTTTGGCCATCTCATTCTCGAGGGTAGTTAGCTTTTTACTCAAGTTTGTAACTTCTCCCTCATACTTCCTTTTCAACTGCCAGACAAACTCTGCTCGCCCCTCTACGTTTTTTGCCAACTGTGCTTAGGCCCTTGCCAAATCATCCTCGTACTCATATACTTTCCTCCTAAGGCCATTTATGAGTCTTTCATATGCTCTGCTTCTTACTTGGTTTTCGGCCGCTATTTTCATTTTCTGAATTTGGGCTCGGAGGGCTTCATTCTCTTGGGTTAACTTTTTCTTCTCACCCTTATCTGCAACAGCTTTCACATCACTATCAAACTTGAGATCCCTGATTTGCCCTTCCAGCCTGCCTATGGTGGCTCGATATTCATTTTCTTTTGTCAACCACTCCCACTGTTCTTGTGAGGCTTCAACAAACTCTTGGAGGTGGGGTCTTTTAGCCGGCCTTCCAAACTCAACTTCCCTTTTGTACCAAGCGAGGTAACCAGATGAGACTTCACCTTTGGACAGATCTCATACTCAGGTATTCGCCGTCAGATATTGGCACTCACCCCAGATCTGGCAAACCACTGCTTCATGGAATTGACCATCAGAACGAATCTCGACTGCGTGGATGCTGAGGTATTCATCTTTGGGCACTATTTGACATCTCCCTAATTGCCTCAAAACTGATACGGGGCATAAGGCTGGATACTTCTGAGACCGACAGGAGGAAATGGGGACCGGTGGCTGGCATGTATATAATTTCATCAACAGGAAGACACCCAACGTCCAATCTATATAATTTGCAGTGATAGAAAGGAGGCAAGATATCCATTCTGCAACCCCCTCTCGCATTTTGAAACCGTCGACCCTTATATAGAATTCCTCTATGCAACTTTTCCCTGTCGACCCATAATTCACGTACTGAGGACGATGACATAGATGCTCGATCATCCACATTTGTAACAACAAGTTGCACCCCTCGAAAAAGTCAACTCCGGCTTTGCAGGCAGTGAGGGCTCAAAATATTTCAGACACTATCTGGGTGAAAGGGTGCTTTTGGCATTGGTAAGCAAGGTGTTGACGACCCCGGCTATCCATATATCAATATTCCCGTCCTTTTTGGGAAACACTAGAAAACCCAAAAATGCCACCATGAAAGCGACATATGCTCTTCCCACTTCAGTCGATTCACCTTACTGCAAATTTTGCTTTCTGGATTGTTGAACCCCCTATGTGTCCGTATCGCTGGTATATGAACTGTGGAGTGGAAAAACCAGCTGCCAAATCTGGGTATTGGACCCCCTGCTTATCTTTAGCAAATCTAGAAACTTGTGCGGAGTGACAGCTCTTGGAGCGACCAAGTATTTGTGTCTCAGAGCTTCAGTACTCCCAATATACCCGGCCATCTCTTCCAAAGTGGGCGTGAGTTCAAAGTCCGAGAAATGAAGCACGTTGTGAGCGGGATCCCAAAATGTAACCAAGGCTTTTATTGTGTCTCCTCTAGGCTTGATCTTCAATAAACCGGTGAGACCCCCCAAGTGATGATTGACCACATCTTGTCCTGATTCACCCAGATCTTCCCACCACATGTACAGCTCCAAAGGAATTTTGGTCATCACCTTCAGTGAAAATTTCAATTTGTGCTCATTCTACACATTTAAATTAAGGCGATTGGTTTAAAACAAAGCGATTTTTACAAAAGAGGTCAATTTTGCAAAAAATTAGATAACACGGCTACTTTGCAAATACGGCCCTTCAGCACTTCACAAAGGATGATTTTAGGGCTGTGCTTGCTAGGTAGCAAAAATTACAAAGAAATCTTCGGTGGCTATTCTTGCAAATATAGCCTTCCGGCGCCCCGTCGGAGCTTTTGGCTTATTTAGACAAAAACGACATTTTCATTTTATTTTTGACAGCAAATGATAACATTTTCAGATTTTGCGTTATTTTGCAAAAGCGGGGCTGGACCCGATGAGGGTTGCCTACGTATCCCACATCCGGTGAGAATCAAACCCGCGTAGTTCGGTCAGTTCTGTCATAATAAAATAAAGAAAAGACATGAAACTTTTGAAACAAATTTCTTTTTCCCTTTTTCATTCTCTTTTTTTTTAAAATTTCGGCAGAGTTTTGGCATATTTTGGACACTAGGTTTTTTCAACGGTGGGTAATTATCTCTCTCATACCTCAATTTTATTTTTCCAAATTTCCTCCCTATTCTAGCAACCGGTCAACATGCAAACCGAAGCAAATAATTGTACAAGTAGCACGTAAAAATGCATCAAGATGGTCTTTTGATTCTGGGGTCCACCTGTCCTAGACGAACCCAACCCCTGTGTTGAGTCCCCTAAGTCAAATGCACATGATGCAAACAAACGTTCCTACTAGGGATCCAACATGAGGCTGCGTTATACTAAGTTTAAAAACCTAGGTATATTGTTCTACACTTGGTGTACCCGAGCGGACAACTCGAGCTGAGGAGGGGGCTACGTACCGGGAACCAAAAGGCCATACGACTTTGTAACTTGTCCGAGCCTCTTTCTTACTTAAGGTATGACACTAACAGAAAAGGAGTCACGCCAGCTTGCACATTCCCGAAGATGAGAAGAGAAATGTTTCGTAACAGTTTATATACAGTTCAAATAATATCAAAGCGGTAAAAAGTGACATTTAGCACATTAGGCTCAAACATGTAATAGCAATCAGATAATAAATAAAAGCCAATTATAAAAGTTATTCTAAGCTCGAATTCTTGAACCATGAACCGAAGTTCTGGGTTTTGATCCCCAGCAGAGTCGCCAGAGCTGTCACACCTCCTTTTTCACCACCCGAGGGGGTATATAAGGGAGTTTTTCTAATTAAAGTGACATTATTCGAAATGGGATTATTTATTTAATTTTTAGAGTCGCCACTTGGGATAGTTTATTTGGTTTTCCAAGTCACCGGTTTACTTTAAATCCCAAATCGAGGAAATTTCGACTTTATTTAAAAGTCTGCGAAACCAGAAATTCTAGATAAGGAATTCTGTTAACCCAGGAGAAGGTGTTAGGCATTCCCGGGTTCCGAGGTTCTAGCACGGTCGCTTAAATTGTTAAAATTGGTCTATTATCTGATTTACTACATTTTAAAACCTATTGTGCATTTTAGCTTCTATAACCGCTTTTAATTATTTTATGGATTCAATGCAATTTAAAACGCGTCGTAAACCACGCTACATGAAATGCACCCGTGGTTCACAACACGCTTTATTTATCATTGTTGAGAATTGAGGGTCACATGAAATGTACACCCGAATTTAGTAATTAAAAATCACAACTATGTCACGGGAATCGTACCTGTAGCTATGATGAATTATTTAGAGAACGCGCCTAAAGCAACTATGAAGGTTAAAAAAAAAATATTTGTGAGGGCCATGGATAATTCAATTTATGGCACACCTCAAATCTTTTCTACGAGGGTTGACTTAATTTATATGAGGGCCATGAGTTAAAAGGTTTTGTTTGGCATGGCACACCTCAATCGATTTTTATAGAATTGTACTTAATTAAGACAATATAAGGATGTTCTTATTTAAAACTAACTTAAGCTTAACAAAAGGCTATTGATTATCAACAAGTTTAGGGTACATCTACTGGACCTTTAATCATTTTGGATAAGGGAAATTGGGCCAGCAGCAGCCCGTTAGGTCATTGGGTTGAGGATCCATCAAAGTTTTCAAAGCTGCTTTGGGCTTGGAATTTAGCCCAGAAATGAGGAACTTAGAGGGGCCATTGCTACACCTGATTTTTTAAACCAAGTTTGGCCCATATTGGGCTTATGTTAGGCGGGCCCAGTTGCAACTGGCTGGGCCTATCTACCTTTGCATAGTATGTACATCAATTAAAAAGGCTATAAATAAATTCACTCTTGAATAGGAAAAATCAAAATACAAGGCTAGTTTGAAAATTAATTACACTACACTAATTTGCAAGATACATCAGATAAACATTTGTAATTTGCGAAAGAAAAGCATTTACAGCTGGGTCGAGCTGTTGGGTCCAACTGCCAAGGCCCAATGGCCTAGGCCCAGACTTGCTCGAATGAACCCCAAACTTGGGCCTGGTTGCAAGTCCAGCCCAATTTGCAACCATAATACATGTTCATAACAAAACAAAAAAAAAGTCCAACTGTGGTGACCCTATACTAACTGAACCAAAGAGAAAATGAATTTAAAAGAATTATAACAGTCCGTTTACACTGCTGAAAGTCATGAATGTACAAAATAACTTAATAATCTAGCATTTCAACAGTTTATCATACTACTGTCTAAAAGAAAACTTCAAAAAAAAATTATCAAAATAAACGTTTTCATTCTAATTACTGGTTTTCTTCTGCCTTCAGGTCCTCCAATCCAATGTGCAGACTTGCAAGAAATCAGCTATGAAGCTGTTTCTCACAAGTCCACATTTCGAACTTCCACCTTGAGATTATTTGGCCTTATGGCCACTCACATACCAAAACAGAGGTAACAATACAACCATTAGTACATAAAGAAATCCATGGATTAGTGTAATTTTGACTTAACTAATAAAAGCAATTAGAAAGAAAGGAAAGAGGCTATTTCAGCAGTTCATGTTCAAACTATTCCAGCACTCATTTCACATAAGAACTTGGCTAAGTAAAATGCTAGAGCATGCTAGTGAGGTAACAACTAAACACATTTAAAAAAAAATCATGGTCATAAAGAATAAATAAGCTGGAATAAGAAGAGACACTTAACAACCAAAAGCTTTTCATTCAACCATCTAGGCAAAAGATTACAGAAGCTAAATGAACCCAGGTGTCACGACCCAAAATCTAACCATGGTCGTGATGGCGCCTATCATGTTAAAAGCCAAGCCTATTCCCAAAATATTACTACTAATTTGATTATAAGAATTTAATAAAATATTTTCAATAATTTAATTCCTGATAAACTAAACCAACACTAAATATAATAATATAAAATACGGAAACGAGTCCCAAACATCGAGGTGTCACTAAGTCATGAGTGTCTAAAACTATGAACTGAGATATATAAATTGTCTAACTGTCCAAAGAAGAAATGATAAAAAGAGTAACAAGGTCCTGCGAACGCTGGCAGCTACCTTGCAGTCTCCAATTAAAGTCGGCCCGAACTCAACGATCGCCGCGCTCTAACTCACCTGGATCTGCACATAAAGTGCAGGGTGTAGCATGAGTACAACCACCTCAGTAGTAACAGAAATAACTAAGGAACTGAGCAGTAGTGACGAGCTGAGCAAAATAATCTAATTATTTATTTTTCACAATTTTAAAAATAACAGGAATAAACAGGTAAATTCCATAACTAAGTAAATGCCACAAAGCAATTTAACAGATAAATGCAGCAACAACAAAAGTAATTGCACCCTCACAACAATGTCACTCCATCACTCAGCACTCGCACTCAGCACTCAACACTCAACACTCAATACACTCAACACTCTGCGCTCATTGGGGGTGTGTACAGACTCCGGAGGGGCTCCCAAAGCCCAAGCGCTAAGCACGGACAACTCACGTGCTACCATATCAATACCTGGATCCGCACGGTCAACTCACGTGCTACGCGGACAACTCACGCGCTATGGTATCAATACCTGGACCCGCACGGTCAGCTCACGTGCTACGCGGACAACTCACGCGCTATGGTATTAATATCCTCACAACCAGGCCCTCGGCCTTACTCAATCATGTACCTCACTAGCCTTACCATCATAAACAAATAAGGGAACACAACCCACATCAAGTATCACAACATGTTAGAAAATAATAGAGACTGAGGTAAACATGTACAATAATTTCTATGACTGAGTACAAATAATGTGAGCATTAATAAAACCTAAACATGATCTCTAACATGAAGGAAAACAAGTTCAACAGCAAGTAAACACATAACCAAAGATAATAGCTTTTAGGCCTGGCCTCACGGGACGGACCGAGTCTCAATCCCTCGCGGTACACACCCACACGCTCGTCACCTAGCGTGGGTATCACCACCAAAAAATCACATGATATCAAACTCTTCGGGTTTATACCCTCAAAGCTAGAGGTTAAACTGTTACTTACCTCTACAACGTAAAATCCTACTCCGGGATGTCCTCGTCCCTCGACTCGGTCTTCAAAAGCTTCGAATCTAACCATAATCAGAATAATACTATCAACATAGTCTAAAGAATCGAATTACACAATAAAAACTACATAAACATGCCAAAAATTCAAAATCGGCCAAAACTCGGCCCCCGGGCCCACGTCTCAAAATCAGTCAAAAATGGCAGAATAATAATCCTCGTCCTCTCCCGAGTCTAACCATATAAAATTTGTCATAATCGGACTCCGTTTGGTCCCTCAAATCCTCACTTAAAACTCTCCAAAACTCAAACCCTAACTCCCTCAATTTCACTTTGAAATTATCAATCAAATCCCAAAAACGAAGATGGATTCATAAATTATAATCAAAATCGAGTAGATAACACTTACCCCAATCCATATGGTGAAAATCGCCTCCACAATCGCCCAAATCCGAGCTCCCCAATATGACCGAATGAACAAACCCTAGTTTTGTATATTTTTCTACCAGCTGTTCTGCCTCATTTCTCGAGCCAAACGATCCCGAAACTCGTATTTTATGCCTCCAATGGATTCCTTGTGGAATTCTAATCAAGTTAGGCTTTTGAATCACTCAATTTGACCTTATAACGAAGGAGATATGTAGGTTTTAATATTTGCAAATAGTGCAGATTTTTAAATACGCTGCTAGTGACAATTACGTAATTACTCTGAAAAATCTGGCAATCTAATTCTTAGTAAAATGGCCATGAAATCCTCATACGATGTCCAAATTCAACGATTCTTTTTGCTACGGGTCCGTAATTATGATACGGATCTAATGCTTCAATAAAAAACAAAACCGGAGCTCATTTGTTCAAAATGATATCATTTATACTTGAAGAAACGGCGTCGAAACATAAGAAAAACGAGCGCAACACAACCCAAACCTATTCAAAGCTCATCCGAGGCCCTCGGGACCTCAACCAACAATTCCAGCAAGTCATATATCACTACCCGAACTTAGTCAAACCTCCGAAACACCCAAAACAACACCAAAATACCAAATCAACCTCGAATTCAAGCCTAAGAACTTCTAAACTTCCAACTTTTGCCAATTCAAGCCTAGTTCTACCATGGACCTCCAAATTATATTCCGGACACACTCCTAAGTCTAAAATCACCCACCGAAGCTAATCGAATCATAAAAATCCAAATCGGAATTCTTTTACTCATAAGTCAACTTCCGGTTGACTTTCCTAACTTAGCTTTCTAATTAAGAGACTAAGTGTTCATTTTACTCCAAAACTACTCCGAACCCAAACCTACCAACTCGATACAATTCAACGCAACTGAACAACATATAAATAAGCATAGATGGGGAAATGGGGCTATAACTCTCAAAACGAAAGATCGGGTCATTACATCCTCCCCCTCTTAAACAAACGTTCGTCCTCGAACTAGTCTAAAACATACCTGAAATCGCATGATATACCACATAATTCAATCACTCACAACGATGATTTCAATTCATAGCAGCTGCCCAAAAGAACCAAAGGCTGGTAATAAACCTCTTATCAGACAGAGTCTGAACAAGCTATATCAAGTCACAAATCAAACACCCATTAGTCCTTGCTACATCTCAAGTAAACCCTTCTCGTCACATTCGATCAATCCGAACACAATCTCGCAGTCAAATCACACTCACCACATAGCCATCAAATCACAAATCCCACTAATAGGGACACCAACGGACATATAAACACGTGCTCACACAATCGAAATTTTCGTACTCCAGCTACAGACAAAACCCGGCCTCAAGTACCCCAGACTGGCCCAACATCAACACACAGAAATCACATCTCGCACCTCATCTAAGGAATCATAATCCGTCGATGCACAACTGATACCGAGCGCTCATGTGCGCATACGAATGCGTGGAAGGAATTCAAAGCGTTAAACTTCAAGCTGAATCAATACCGCACGATAAGAATTCAAGAAGGTGAAGTTTTCCTAAAGGTTCTGCAGCCTCTCGAAGATAAGTACAGACGTCTCCGTACCGATCCGCAAGACTCTACTAAACCCGCTCATGACTCGTGAGACCTATGTAACCTAGGCTCTGATACCAACTTGTCACGACCCAAAATCTAACCATGGTCGTGATGGCGCCTATCGTGTTACAAGGCAAGCCTATTCCCAAAATATTACTACTAATTTGATTATAAGAATTTAATAAAATATTTCCAATAATTTAATTCCTGATAAACTAAACCAACTCTAAATATAAATAATATAAAATACGGAAACGAGTCCCAAACATCGGGGTGTCACTAAGTCATGAGCGTCTAAAACTATGAACTGAGATATATAAACTGTCTAACTGTCCAAAGAAGAAATGATAAAAGGAGTAACAAGGTCCTGCGGACGCTGGCAGCTACCTTGCAGTCTCCAATTAAAGCCGGCCTGAACTCAACGATCGCCGCGCTCTAACTCACCTGGATCTGCACATAAAGTGCAGGGTGTAGTATGAGTACAACCACCTCAGTAGTAACAGAAATAACTAAGGAACTGAGCAGTAGTGACGAGCTGAGCAAAATAGTCCAATTATTTATTTTTCACAATTTTAAAAATAACAGGAATAAACAGGTAAATTCCATAACTCAGTAAATGCCACAAAGAAATTTAACAGATAAATGCAGCAACAGCAAAAGTAAATGCAACCTCACAACAATGTCACTCCATCACTCAACACTCGCACTCAGCACTCAACACTCAACACTCAATACACTCAACACTCTGCGCTCACTGGGGGTGTGTACAGACTCCGGAGGGGCTCCCAAAGCCCAAGCGCTAAGCACGGACAACTCACGTGCTACCATATCAATACCTGGATCCGCACGGTCAACTCACGTGCTACGCGGACAACTCACGCGCTATGGTATCAATACCTGGACCCGCACGGTCAACTCACGTGCTACGCGGACAACTCACGCGCTATGGTATTAATATCCTCACAACCAGGCCCTCGGCCTCACTCAGTCATGTACCTCACTAGCCTCACCATCATCAACAAATAAGGGAACACAGCCCACATCAAGTATCACAGCATATTAGCAAATAATAGAGACTGAGGTAAACATGTACAATAATTTCTATGACTGAGTACAAATAATGTGAGCATGAATAAAACCTAAACAGGATCTCTAACATGAAGGCAAACAAGTTCAACAACAAGTAAACACATAACCACAGATAATAGCTTTTAGGCCTGGCCTCACGGGACGGACCAAGTCTCAATCCCTCGCGGTGCACACCCACACGCCCGTCACCTAGCGTGGGTATCACCACCAAACAATCACATGATATCAATTTCTCCGGGTTTATACCCTCAAAGCCAGAGTTAAAACTGTTACTTACCTCAACAGCGTAAAATCCTACTCCGGGATGTCCTCGTCCCTTGACTCAGTCTCCAAAATCTTCGAATCTAACCATAATCAGAATACTACTATCAACATAGTCTAAAGAATCGAATTACACAACAAATAAACATGCCAAAAATCCAAAATCGGCGAAAACTCGGACCCCGGCCCACGTCTCGAAATCAGTCAAAAATGATAGAATAATAATCCTCGTCCTCTCCCGAGTCTAACCATATAAAATTCGTCAAAATCGGACTCCGTTTGGTCACCCAAATCCTTACTTAAAACTCTCCAAAACTCAAACCTTAACTCCCTCAAATTCACTTTGAAATCATCAATCAAATCCCAAAAACGAAGATGGATTCATAAATTATAATCAAAATCGAGTAGATAACACTTACCCCAATCCATATGGTGAAAATCGCCTCCACAATCGCCCAAATCCGAGCTCCCCAATATGACCGAATGAACAAACCCTAGTTTTGTATATTTTTCTACCAGCTGTTCTGCCTCATTTCTCGAGCCAAACGATCCCGAAACTCGTATTTTATGCCTCCAATGGATTCCTTGTGGAATTCTAATCAAGTTAGGCTTTTGAATCACTCAATTTGACCTTATAACGAAGGAGATATGTAGGTTTTAATATTCGCAAATAGTGCAGATTTTTAAATACGCTGCTAGTGGCAATTTCGTAATTACTCTGAAAAATCTGGCAACCTAATTCTTAGTAAAATGGCCATGAAATCCTCATACGATGTCCAAATTCAACGATTCTTTTTGCTACGGGTCCGTAATTATGATACGGATCTAATGCTTCAATAAAAAATAAAACCGGAGCTCATTTGTTCAAAATGATATCATTTATACTTGAAGAAACGGCGTCGAAACATAAGAAAAACGAGCGCAACACAACCCAAACCTATTCAAAGCTCATCCGAGGCCCTCGGGACCTCAACCAACAATTCCAGCAAGTCATATATCACTACCCGAACTTAGTCAAACCTCCGAAACACCCAAAACAACACTAAAATACCAAATCAACCTCGAATTCAAGCCTAAGAACTTCTAAACTTCCAACTTTTGCCAATTCAAGCCTAATTCTACCACGGACCTCCAAATTATATTCCGGACACACTCCTAAGTCTAAAATCACCCACCGAAGCTAATCGAATCATAAAAATTCAAATCCGAATTCTTTTACTCATAAGTCAACTTCCGGTTGACTTTCCTAACTTAGCTTTCTAATTAAGAGACTAAGTGTTCATTTCACTCCAAAACTACTCCGAACCCAAACCTACCAACTCGATACAACTCAACGCAGCTGAACAACATATAAATAAGCATAGATGGGGGAAATGGGACCATAACTCTCAAAACGAAGGATCGGGTCGTTACACCAGGTCAAGCATGTGAGTCCAAAATGTGTACCTTTATCAGCAAAATAGAAAATAAAAAGCAAATAGCTCTCTGAAAACTGGCTGGAACAACAGCAGAATACAGCAGCAATTAACCCCAGAAATAAACCAAGAATTCAAATCCAAATCAAAACCAGCTTGAAACCAGGAAATCCAGCTAAAGGATCTAGGAAGATCTTCTATTTCAAACCATCTTTTCAGTTTTGTAAAGAATCAGAAATGAGTTAGTTTTGAAGTTTTTTCCAAGACTTCTAGAATCTGAACTTTTCAGAAAAAAAGAAAAAGAAAATAGAACTTTTGTGCTGTAAAAATGATGCTGATGATTGCTAATGATTGTGTGTGTGATTGTATGAGGGAATGTTTCCTTTTATAGAGTGCACAAAAAGCATCCCAAAAGGAATATTCTGACCTAGCACAACATATTTTTACAGTTGTATTGTCCTCTTTCCTTATCCAAAATCAGCATTTGGCTAAGGATAAGGACAACTGTCCTAAGTTCTAGAATTTCCTAATTTTACCCAATGTGAAACTCCAATTTTACCCTTTGAATTACCCCTTATTTTAGCTTTACCTAAACTCTTTTAGTTCAATTAAGTCCCTAAAGTTTCTATTGGTTTTCAAATCATGTCAAACACAATTAGCATAAGTCAAAAGATGCAAAATACCAACAGAATGAGAGTAAGAGAGCTGATGCAATTTTAAATTAAAATCAAACTGATTATTGATAAAAGGACTGTTCTATCTATCTAACTACGAGACTACACTTTAAACAGCTAAACTGAATTATGACATCTCTATTTTACTCAAGGCAAACCAAGGTAGTGAAGTCAATAATGCTAAAGATTAATCAGCTAACTAACATTTCTAAGGTTTAAATTAATTAAGTCCAGAAGTAAACTCAGTCAACAATTTCAAATTCCAAAACAAACATTGGCTAATCACAATATTTTAGGAACTAATTAAGAAGTCTGAAAATCCTAAATTAACCAATTAATTGACAATCAACTACAAATTGAAACTAATTGACAGAAGAAAACCAAAGAAGAAAAGAACAGACAACCATGTAAAGAAACTAAAACAAATAAAGGAAAACATAATTGCTGGCTACATGAAAGGGAAAACAAAGATGAGGCAGACATTAAGAACAAAGAAAAGAGAAAAAGAAAAGAAAAGACCTGAGGCGGCCAGTTGACGAAACTTCTTGCAGGACACACCCATGAACTTATACAACCATTAATTGGCTGTTCTTAACAAGAACAACCAACTAATGGTCGTCTGGGTTCATAAACTTCATGCACTGACTGAGAAAGAACAAAGAGGACCTAGGGTTTTTTTCTTTTCGAAATCTTAGATTCAAAATTTGAGGAAATTGAGGCTGATTCGAAGGGGATTAACGGTGGTTTAGGGTTCAGGGGAGTGGAAGGATCATAAGGTGTGAATTTGGAGTGATTTGGGTAAACTAGGGTTTTGGAATTCCGGCTTTTAGATCTAAAATTGGTGGAATTGGGTGGGGATTTTGGGGAAACTGATGGTGGGAGAGTGTTTGGGAGGGGCTCAGGATCGTCTGATATTAATTTGGTAGGGTTTGGACCACCAGCGCCACCGTGGACGATTTCCGGCGGGTGGTCCGCGGCAGAGCCGGTGAGGGATGAGAGAGAGGGTGAGAGAGATGAAGTGAGGGGTCTTTTGGGGGGGGGGGGGGTAGGGGGTGTTCGTTCAGACATATATATGTTAACAAGCCCTTAGTTCCGAGCCGTTGGATGATCAAAATCCAACGACTGTGATTAGATTGTTACGAAATGGGGTCGTTTGGTTTGAGAGTGGGTTGAACCGGGCGGGTTATTGGTTTTGGGCTTGGGTTGTGGGTTATTTTGTACGGGTTTTGGGGCAATTTTGGGCTGGTTTGGTTATTTTAAAATCAGTCCAATTCCAAAAATCCAATATTTGAATTACCCTCTTTTATTCCCTTTCTTTTCTCTTTTCTCCCTTTTTTTTAATAATTTTTTTTAATTAGAAATCCTAAATTAAATTAAAAACCTAAATTAATCTAAAAATATGAAGTTAAATTAATTACCTAATTACAAAAATTATAAAAATTACTTAATTCTAAACTAAAAGAGAAAAAATCAAATAAAACTAAAAATTAAAAAGACAAAAGAATGTAAAAAATGAAGCTATATTTTTTGTGATTTTCAAATTTCTAATGAAAACAAATAAATTGTTGATTAAATCCTAAAAAAAAAATGTAACAAAATAAAGCCTAAAATGCAAATGCATGGTAATTTTTTTGGAATTTTTTACATTGATTTAAAAATTAAAACCTTAAAACTAATGCACACAAAATGCAAAAC
>NC_031995.1:67313445-67318174 GCF_001879085.1 Nicotiana attenuata | reverse complement strand
TAACGGTAACCGTTGAGTGTAGTAAATTCGTTGAGTTTGAGAGTGGCCGGGGCTCGGGTTTTGCTAATTTTGGGACTTTTGATATTTTTCGAGTGTTTTCGCTTGGGCTTTGTTCCCTTAGCATATTGTGACGTATTCGTTCTGATTTTGGATAGATTCGACGCACGTGGAGGCCGATTCGAGGGGCAAAGGCATCGCGAGCTAGAGATTTCGCCGGTTCGAGGTGAGTAATGATTGTAAATGATATTCTGAGGGTTTGAAACCTCGGATTGCATATCGTAGTGCTATGTTGAGGTGACCTGCACGCCGGATAGCGAGCGTGGGGTAGAGCACCGTAGGGGATTGTGACTTGGTCCGTCCCGATTGATGAATTTACCGCGTATTTGACTTAAACTTACTTGTTATCCTCATGATTTGGGCTGATTGCCATATTTGGGCTTCGTGCCAACTATTTGAACCTTTCGAGGATTATTATCACTATTTCCTCACTGTTTTGACTTATTACTTGAACTCAGTCATGCTGTTTTCCACTGTTTTACCACTCAACTATTTTTACTAAGTTTTGAGACTTAAACGATATTTCTAAATGATTTTTTGGGCTGAGAACTACTATTTTACTAATGCCCGAGGGGCTTATGATGATTTTTCTAACTGAGTGCGGCCGAGGACCAGATGTGAGGATATACTGAGTGATATGAGGCCGAGGGCCTGAGATACATATATACGCCACGAGGTGGCTTGAGTGATATGAGGCCGAGGGCCTAGATTTGATGCCACGAGATGGCTTGATATTGCTCTTCGGCCGTAAGGGGCCCCTCTGGAGTCTGCACACCCCTAGTGAGCGCGGGTACCCATTGATCTGAGAGTGAGCCCGAGGGGCTGAGAGTGTTCTGAGAGTGAGCCCGAGGGGCTGAGAGTGTTCTAAGAGTGAGCCCGAGGGGCTGATACTATTCTGAGAGTGAGCTCGAGGGGCTGGTATTGTTCTTAGATATGTGCCCGAGGGGCAAACCTTTATGTGTTCATCTTTCATATTTACTTGTCATTTTACCTGTTATACTGTGGTATTTGTGCCCGGGGGGCGGATGTTGGTGCTTATCGACACTAACTATTTTTGCATTCATTGCATAACTGTTGAAAAAGTCATTTTCAAAAGAGCTTAAACTGAGCTAAGATATTTCTAAAGATTTCACAGCTTCACTGCTTTTCTCAAAGGGTTTTACACTGCTTCTATACAACATGTTGGTTTACTTTATGTGATTTCTTACTGTTCAGTTATTATTTACCTTTATTTCTCACTGAGTTGGAGTACTCACTTTACTCCCTGCACCGTGTGTGCAGATGCAATTATTCTTGCACCCGACAGTGGGTTTTGACTGAGCGGAGGCAGAGTTATCGGAGTTAGCAAGGTGACTGCCAGCGTTCGCAGAACCGCTTTTCTCCCTTTGTTTATCAGTCCTGTTTCGTATATTTCAGACCTTGTAGTTGTATTTATGCTCTAATAGATGCTCGTGACTTGTGACACCCCGGTTTGGGCTGTGTCGGGCTATACTTCCGCTAATTATTATCATTAAATCATATTTAAACTGCTTATGAACTGTTTAATTGTTTTAAAAGGATGATTCGGGTTTAGTTGGCTGGCCTTGTCCCCACGAGAGGCGCCATCATGACCGGGTTGGGGTTTGGGTCGTGACAAGTTGGTATCAGAGCCTAGGTTACATAGGTCTCACGAGTCATGACCAGGTTTAGTAGAGTCTCGCGGATTAGTACAGAGACGTCTGTATTTATCCTCGAGAGGCTGCAGAACCTTTAGGAAAACTTCACATTCTTGAATTCTTATCGTGCGTCCTTGATTCACCTTGAAAAGTAACTCTTGAAATTCCTTCCACGTGTTCGCAAGCGCGCATGAGCGCTCAGTATCAGATGTGCCTTGATGGCTTGAGATTCTCCGATCGAGGGGCGATATGTGATCTCTGTGAGTTTATGTTGGGCTAGTTTGGAGGACTTGAGGCCGGATCTTTGCCTATGGCTTGAGCACCGAGGTGCTGATTGTGTGAACAAGTGTTCTTGAACTTATATGTTCGGTAGTGTCCCCGTTAGTGGAAGTGAGGGCTGTGGCTATGTGATGAGCATGTTAGTACTGCGAGGTGTATCCATATGATTTGGAAGTGACGAGAAGGGTCGGCTAAATGATAGAAGAACAATTAGGTGTTGAAATTCCACCTTGATTCGAGATATAGCCTCGAGTTACGGGCGTATGAAGGATCTTTCATGTTTCCCAGTTGAGAGTGAAGTAAATTTCGTGTTACGACATGAGTTCAGACTTAGGAGGACTAAGTGACTGCGTATTGGTTATGACGGTGGAAGGTATATATATAAATGTTAGTTTAAGGCGAAGCAAGTGGGTTATCTCCTGCGAAGTGTTCTGAGGTTGTGTGATCCTTATGTTGTCGGTTAGGAGATCTCAATTACAATTGAAATATGTGTGTTGCAATTTGAATCTGAGCTGCTTAAGAGAATGGGTTTAATTGTTATGAGAGTAAATGCGAGATTTGCAGAAGATATGAAATACCAGATGGTCTGTGTTCCACGAGCTTATGAAGGATTGAGTCAATCTCACTGTGGTATTATGGCAGCAATAGAGTATATGCGTTATGAGTTATTGGGTGTGTTTTGATCTATGGCTTCGAGCCAAGTGGGGGAGTTTGCTATCGATTAAGCTGATTGCACGATTAGGTGCTATTTTGGTTCCAGTTTGAGGCGTGTTGGTGAGTCAATGATGGCTCACGGAGATTGAAGTCAAGGATAGCTCGAGTAAAGGAAAATTTTGACAAGGTTATATGGTGCTTCGTAGGTGTGTGAGAATCACAGGATGTCTTAAATTGTTGTTGGTAAAGAATGCTCGGTGCATAGAGCAGGAAGATGCTTGTTTGTATTGGGATGAGGTCGTATCCTGCGGTGTCAGAGTGCTAATGAGGCACGGGTGGTCCTGTTCGTTTGATCAGGCTAGTTGTAGTGTAAATAGAGTAAATGACTCTCGAGAATGGTTCTAATGTGTTCGAGATTCTACATGTAACAATCAGGTGTCTTACAGTTGTACACGTGGTTAGAAAACTGAGTTTTTATTGGAAGAGGTCAAGACTTGTGGTATTTCTATGTTAATTATGGGATCCTATGTATCAGTATCAGGAAAGTAAAGGTAACGGATTTAGATTCACAAGAAGTTCTTTAGAGTAATGTATTCTGGAATGTGGTGATTCTGGGAATGTTTAAGAAAGTATTCAGCGACGTATGAGCCTTAGACGATGTGGCTTTATGCTTGGTTCCGCGTGGTAAGTCTGAGTTGAGGATTGTGGTGCTACAGCAAAAAGGAAATATCAAGTTAAAGATCAATCAGAAGGAAATTTAGATAGATGGGGTAATTTGGTAGTAGACCGGACCGATATGGTAAGGATATAATTTGTTCCTTGTGTGTGTTCATTTTGCGGCAATGCTCTTAGGTTTTGACGGCTTGCTTAGCTTGGTCGAGTTAGAAGGATTCAGTCCTGGCAGGTCTGATTTGTGCAAAGGGAACTCGGAGAGTTCTTGATGGTTTTTACCGCGGTTTAGAGATGTATATTTTCTATGGGCATGCGGAGCATGGGAGGTATAATGATTTTCTTCTAGGTGGGGACCAATGGAAAGTTCTTGACTAGTTGAGTACGTAGATGTTTGTGGCTCGGAAGGGAGACGAGGTTCTCATGTTATCCTAGGATGGTATGGTATATGCGATATGTTGTGGAGGATTGAGATTTGCGTGTGTAAGGTTACAGTTCAATTCTGAATGGAAAGTCATAAAATTCTTAGGCAGCTCGGGCAGTTTTAGGTGATTAGAGAAATGAGCTTCAGATGATTAGGGTGAATGATCTTCAGATGATTAAGGGAATAGTATTGCTAATTGTCACACCTCCTTTTTTCTTACTACACCCCCAGGAGGGTATAATAAATAGGGAGTTGTTTCCAACAAGTGACAATCGAAACAGAATTTATCTTTTAAAAATCAGAGTCGCCACTTGGGAGATTTATGGTGTCCCAAGTCACCGGTTTAAATCCCGAATCGAGGAAAAGGTTTGACTCTGTATACAATCTGCGAATCAGAAATCCGGGTAAGGAATTCTGTTAACCCGGGAGAAGGTGTTAGGCACTCCCGAGTTCCGTGGTTCTAGCACGGTCGCTTTGATCATACTTGGCTTAATCAAATATTTAATTACTGATTTTAGAACCTATATGCTTTTGCTTCTTTCACCGCTTTTAATTTAAAAAAAATTATCTTGAGACGGGTTACGCGTACGTATACCCGCCTGTTTGGTGCGTCAAAAATCATGTCACACGAACGTGTCCATAATTAATAACGCTTAATTATTATTAAGAAAAGTTTGGGCCGAAGTTGCGCGAACGCATACTCCGGCTTTGTTTTTTAGAAATGTAGTTGTGTTACGCGAACGTATACGCAACCACACTTGGTATTTTAAACGGCCCTAAAGGATATTCTACGAAATATTATTTTTATCTAGCCTACGAAATTACTAAAAGGCCATATGTGATTTTAATGAACTTATGTGAGCTAAAAGTAATTAAAAGCTTGTAACCTATTTTATTATTAAGAAAAGATTGAGCGAAGTTGCGCGAACGCATACTCCGAATTAATTTAGGATCATGGTCATGTTACGCGAACGTATACGCAACCACGATC
>NC_031995.1:67282617-67312007 GCF_001879085.1 Nicotiana attenuata | reverse complement strand
CAGGATGTTCCAAACACATATTGAACTCAAACACACTGAGTTATAACGGAAATAAACAAAAATGCAGAAAATAACAACAACTCAAGCCTGCAATTACTGAACCTTCATACTATGAACTTTAACTAGAAATATGCTTTGTTTGAGGAATTATAAATTATGAAAAAAGACATCAAGAGCATTCTAAGAGCAATATGGAATCAAGAATCACGCTGGGACTCCATTGAACAAATTCACAATAAGCAAATCTAAACTAGAGACTGCTTTAAGGTTGATGAAGCAGGGCTCGATCAACATCCAAATAGCCATTACATTATTTGAGAACGAAAGCATATACCTTAATTGCCGTAAAACAACTAGAGAAACCAGCAGGAGCTGAAATCAGTAAGTTGGAACAAACAGCTATGCAAAGAACAGTGAATCAACCAGCAATGAAACTACGAGTCTGGAATCCGAGTGAGAAAACAGGAATGACTTCGAACAAGGACGCACAACCGAAATTCATGAATGGACCTCGAATCAGAACTGGAATTCCAAATCCAAACACTGACTCACACTTGAACTTCAATCAAACTCCAATTTTTTGAGAACCTAAAAATCTAAAACAAGTAGTTGAAATCTTTTGGTGATTTTCTGATTTCTTTTGAAACAAAACTTGAGTAAAATAAAACGCAAGCTATTTTTGATTTTTGTTTTCTGAAACGCGATACCAATGTAAAAAAACGCAAAGAAACCTAGAACTTTTACTCTCCAAAAATTCCTCTCAAAAATCAGAAAAATAAAATCCCCCCTTCTTAACCGAAAATGGTCCTTTATATATCCAAACCCCAGATTCTTTCTTCCTCTTCAAAAAATCGGATAAGGCTCTCTTGAAAATGAGCACATGATGAATGTAAGGATCGGATTGAATGAAATCGATCCGACGCCTCTCACTCGTCCAACACCCATCTTCTAGAGCCTTCCAACCGCGTGAAATAGCTTGAAAACGGGCGAGTGAGGGAGGGAATCTTGTTGTTGTCAGAGCCCGTTACTCCTATGTGGCAAGAGGAAAGAGGGGGAAGGCGCGTGGGGTGAGTTAGGGTGAATTTGGGCGATTTTGGTGAAGGGGAAGATGAGTGGTGACCTGCGCAGCTTTGGGGTCTTTGAGACTTAGGGTTTTTTTGTGTTGTAATAGGAGCGGGTCGGGTGCGGGCGGGTTTGGGGCGTGGGTCTGGGCTTCCTGCATGGGTTTTGGGAGGTAAAGTTTTGTGCCTGGAGATTTGGGTTTAAAGAACAGCCCAAAACTTGCCTCTTTAATTCCATTTTCATTTCTTTTCAATTCCTCTCTTTTTTTCCTTTTCTTTTCTTTTCTTAAAATTAAATTAAAACCTATATTAATTCCTAGAACCTAATTTATCCTAAAAAAAAATACTATTTAAGCCTAAATGATAATTATCATAATTACTTAAAAACAAATTAAAAGAAAAACTACTCAAAAGTAAAAGTTAGAATTAAAAGCACATTGAACTATTGTTTTTTGTGATTTTCCCCTTTTTATAAAACAAACTAATTAATCCTAAAATGTTAACTTAAATCCTAAATGCAAATGCACACATTTTTTTTGTATTTTTCATTTAATTAAAATGCACAGACAAAAATGCAAATAATTAACAGAGAATGCCACAAAAATCTACAAAATTGCAAACACTGGAAGAAATTATTTTATTTTGAATTTATGGGAGTAATTCATATAGGGCAAAAATCACGTGCTCACACTAATCATAGTGATTTGACGAGGGTATATGTTTCAGAAAAGGCAATGTGATTAAGTTAATAGTACTTCGGTAGTACTGCGGCGCATTCTTGTTAGATCGATTGCTGATATTCAAATTTGCTTGGTGGCACAGGGGAATTTTAGAACATCTTTCGTGGAATGATTGGGTACTTGAGGTGTGATATGTATTCGAACGGCAGAATTTGGGATCAGGTATGGTATTTTGTGTGCTACATGGAGTTGGAGACCGGAAGTTCTCATATTCAGGCTATGTTGTGGTTATAGATCGTGTGCATCGGCACTGTTTAGTGACTATCGGGGTTTGGAGACCCGAGCGGACCTTTCGTTGCTTTGGATATTAGATCTTGGATGTGATATTGGGTTCAGACTGGTTGTTTCCGTGTTGTATTATTCTGGACTATTGCGATAAGACGACGCTATTGGCTATGCCGGAAAATGCCACGGATTAAGTGGCGATGTTCGACGAATTATATCATATTGGGGATTTTTTTATATTTCGAAGACCCAGCGGACGGCTGGGAAGGATTTGTCTTTCTTATTTGGGCTCTTGTGATGAGTGTCAGCGCTGAGGCTCCTCATATAAATTCAGTTCCGGTGATGAGGGACTTTTCGGATGCGCTTCTTGTGGTCGGGCGTGTCGCCGGGCAGGATTATTGATTTTGATATCGATTTGGTGCCGGGCACCGTATTGTATGGCACCGGCAGAGCTATGGGAGTGGAAGGAGCAGCTTCAGGTGTCCTTGATAAAGAGTTCGTTAGCAGGCCATTGTGGATGCGTGTTCTAACTTGAGTCGGCTTGGTTGGCTCCGAATTGTATTTTTGAGGGATGTGTTGATTCGACTGTTATTGAGCTTATTAGTAATCTGGTGAGATCAATGAGCTACCTTTCTGTGTTGCGAGATGTTTTGATTTGCTGGTTATGGGCACATATGGTGCGGTTCATTTGGGGTCTCATAGTGGAAGTCGAGCGGGAAAGTAATTGGGTGTTGCTCGGTGAATGGCGTATCGGTTATGTCCTATCGGGTTGCGTGGTATATGCTATTTGTTTGTAATGACTTGCTTTGGTTCCAGACATCAAATTGTGCGTGGCTGTCGATTTGAGCATAGTGACTTGAGGTGTTTCATGTGGAGCAGTGTTTGGACAGGATCGCGCATTGTAGCGAGGCTACATGGAGATATGACCTTTCGGGATAGATTCATGTGTTCTATTTCTATGATATGAGGCGGGTTCTCAGCCTTGTGTTGTGATGGTACTGGTGAACTTGAGGTACAGCTCTTTCATTTGAGTCATTTTCATGATTTGAGTATGTTCGGACCGTTACTTATTGGTGCGCGTATTATGCAAGTTGTGGCTTAGACCTATATTGATGTGTCATGTCACCAGAGTGGTGTGTTGGATTAGAGGAGATCGTTGGGATCATTAATGAATACGAATGGATTTGATTTCATCTTGTCGAAAGGATAATATCGAGGTTCGGCTCGGAAATTGCTATGGAATTTGCCAAAAGAGAAGTGGCTTCGTGAATGGTCGATCTAAGGAATGGTCGTGGTTTATCGCGTATTTCATCTATCGTGGGCAGTATATGAACGTGTTGGAATGAGACTTTAGTTGATAAGAGGTTTTCTACCAATATTCGGTTGTTGTGGGCAGCTGCTGTGAACAGAAGTTCTCGCTACGAGTGTTGAGTTATGTGGTATATCGTGTGATTGCACCAGGGATTGCAAGTATGGGTGATTACAGCTGGTTCGGGCTTATTCTGGGTATAGATGTAAGATTTTGATCTTGTGAATGGTTTCGGAAGTGGAATTGTGGTTCTAAGGCTTATGGGCTGGATTGGGTTGTGAAATTTCAGTTGCAATGTGTTGTCGGACCTATATGAGATAGGGTGACGTGGGACCACCCCCGGGTTTATGCATGGTAAGGTTATTCAGCGATTGGTTGGCTTTTGGAACAACTCTGGGTACGTTCGAGGACGAACGTGTGTTTAAGTGGGGGAGGATGTAACGACCCGACCGGTCGTTTTGAGCTTTTTGCACTTTGATCGCCAGTTCTCGGGCATGACTTGCCCCGTGTGATGCATTATGACTGATGTAAATCGTTGGTTTGGTTTTCATGGAAATCGGAATGAATTTGAAAGAAAAGTTCTCAGTTGTAGCTTGAAATTTGGAAAAGTTTGACCAAGATTTGACTTATTTGTATATGAGCTCGGATCGGAATTTTTATGATTTGGTTAGCTCCTTTAGGTGATTTGGGACTTAGGAGCGTGATCGGAATGCATTTTGGAAGACCGTAGAANTATGATTTGGTTAGCTTCGTAATTTGTGACTTAGGAGCGTGATCGGAATTGATTTTGAGGTTCGGAGTAGAATCAGGCTTGAATTGGCGAAGTTGATATTTTGGCGATTTCCGGATGTAGGTGAGATTTTGATCCGAGGGTCGGAAGGGAATTCCAAGAGTTGCAGTAGCTTCGTTATGTCATTTGGGATGTGTGTGCAAATTTTCAGGTCATTCGGACGTGGTTTGGTCGGGTTTTTGATCGAAAGAGTATTTCGGGAGTTTTTAGAAAACTTAGGCTTGAATTCGATGAGTTTTGGGTAATTCGATGTTGTTTGAGGTGTTTTGATGATTGGAACGAGTTTGAATTATGTTATGGGATATGTTGGCATGTTCGGTTGAGGTCCCGAGGGCCTCGGGTGAGTTTCGGGTGGTTAAACGGACCTTTTCGGACTTGGAGAATTGCAGAAATTTCTGCTGGTGTTCAGTTCAGATGTTCTTCTATGCGATCGCGTGGTTATGAATGCGATCGCATAGGGCTATTTGGGGCAGCCTGATTTTGTTCTACGCGGCCGCGTATAAGGCATTGCGATCACATAGGCTTGTGTGGTGTGACTTCGCGATCGCGTGAGTGTGTGTGCGATCGCAGTGAGTTAAAGGGGCAGAGCATCGCGTTCGCAGGGTGTTAATTGCGATCGCATAGAGTAATTTTGCGGGAGCTGAGTTTTGTGCATCGCGATCGCATGGTTTTATCTGCGATCGCAGAGAAGGAATTTAATAGCTGGGCAGAATGTTTAAAAAGGGCTATTCCGCGATTTTGAGGCTAAGAACCTCCATTTTGGGCGACTTTGAAGCTTGGGAGAGCTAATTGAAGAGGGATTCAAGGGGAATCGATTGGAGGTAAGATATTTGAACTTAAAACTCGTTTTTATTGTGAAATCCACCTAGAAATTCATGGAAACTAAGCCTAAAATTGAAGAACTAGGGCTTGAGAAATTGGACTTTTGATTTGGGATTTGAAGGACCATTTGAGGTCGGATTTGAGAATTTTTTATATGTATGGACTCGTGGGGAGATGAGGAATCTAATGATGCAAAAAATTCTGAGTTTCGAGAAGTGGGCCCGGGGCTCGGGTTTTGGAAATTTCGGGATTTGTGCCTGTTATTGATTGTTTTCGCTTGGGCTTTGTTCCCTTAGCATATTGTGATGTATTCGTTCTGATATTGGATAGAGTCGACGCGCGTGGAGGCCGATTTGACGGGCAAAGGCGTCGCGAGCTAGAGATTTCGCCGGTTCGAGGTGAGTAATGATTGTAAATGATATTCTGAGGGTTTGAAACCCCGGGTTGCACATCGTAGTGCTATATTGAGGTGACTTGCACGCCAAATAGCGAGCGTGGGGTAGAGCACCTTTGGGGATTGTGACTTGGTCCGTCCCGATTGATGAATTTACCGTGTATTGGACTGAAACTTACTTGTTATCATCATGATTTGGGCTGATTGCCATATTTGGGGTTCGTGCCAACTATTTGAACCCTTCGGGGATTATTATCAATGTTTCCTCACTGTTTTGACTTATTACTTGAACTCAGTCATGCTGTTTTCAACTGTTTTACCACTCAGCCATTTTTACTCAGTTTTGAGACTTAAATAATATTTCTAAATGATGTTTTGGGCTGAGATCTACTGTTTTACTAATGCTCGAGGGGCTTGTGATGATTTTTCTGACTGAGTGTGGCCGAGGGTCAGATGTGAGGATATACTGAGTGATATGAGGCCGAGGGCCTGAGATACATATATACGCCACGAGGTGGCTTGAGTGATATGAGGCCTAGGTCCTAGATTTGATGCCACGAGATGGCTTGATATTGCGCTTGGGCCGTATGGGACCCCTCCGAAATCTGCACACCCCCAGTGAGCGCGGGTACCCATTGTTCTGAGAGTGAGCCCGAGGGGCTAAGAGTGTTTTGAGAGTGAGCCCGAGGGGCTGGTATTGTTCTGAGATATGTGCCCGAGGGGCGAACCTTTATGTGTTCATCTTTCATATTTACTTGTCATTTTACCTGTTATACTGTGGTATTTGTGCCCGAGGGGCGGATGTTGGTGCTTATCGACACTAACTATTTTTGCATTCATTGCATAACTGTTGAAAAAGTCATTTTCAAAAGAGTTTAAACTGAGCTAAGATATTTCTAAAGATTTCACAGCTTCACTGCTTTTTCTCAAAGGGTTTTACACTGCTTCTATATAGCATGTTGGTTTGCTTTACGTGATTTCTTACTGCTCAGTTGTTATTTACCTCTATTACTCATTGAGTTGGAGTACTCACTTTACTCCCTGCGCCGTGTGTGCAGATGCAGGTATTTTTGCACCCAATAGTGGGTTTGGACTGAGCGGAGGCAGAGTTATCGGAGTTAGCAAGGTGACTGCCAGCGTTCGCAGCACCGCTTTTCTCCCTTTGTTTATCAGTCTTGTTTCGTATATTTCAGACCTTGTAGTTGTATTTATACTCTAATAGATGCTCGTGACTTGTGACACCCCGGTTTGGGCTGTGTTTGGGTTGTAGTTCCACATTGTTATGATATTATCTGCTGTTTAGCATTATTAAATCATGTTTTAGCATGTGTTATTGTTGTTTAGTTGTTAACTTCGAATTGGTTATGTGTCAGCTGGCCTTGTCTTCACGAGATGCGCCATCACGGTCGGGTCTAGGTTTAGGGTCGTGACAGAATTTGATTGAGGAATGAGGCTTTATGTTCAAAGTGAGAATCTTTTACGTTGTTACTTGTAATTTTAATTTATTCTCTAATATATTTTGTTGTTGCTTCCAAATGTTGGAAGAGAAAGTAAGCAGTGTTTAGAGTTGGCTTTTGTTTTGAAGTTTATAAGGATCATTCGCAGTTCAACATTTATTTTCTACATTATTTTGTTTACAATTTACTTTTTTATTTTGAAATAATTGTATATCAAATTTAAATATCAATTATTTATTATGTATGAGAGAGCCTATGTGAGAATATATATTAATAAAAAATATAAAGGAGCTCACATGTGGATTTTGATTAATTCATACATTAGTTTATGTGGGACTTTCTTCATTGAAATAGAATAGTTAAGATGGAATTTTTGCTTATAATATTGATCTTATTTTTATTTCAAGTATGTTGATATCGCTATTTTGGTACAGGAATTGGAGGAACGCATAGAGTAAATAATAACGAGCAAATTCTTGATTTATTCAATCATTCATCCATCAACTTGCAAGTAATAATCTCAATTGCTAACATTTTGTCACGACTCAAATTCCACTAAAGGTCGTGATAGCGCCGGACATCACGGTCAGACAAGCCAACCCAAAATACTTAATTAAACTTTCGTTTTAATACTCTTGAAATCTATGATTTTCCTTCAAATTTATCAATTAAAAGATAATCGCTTCAATTCAAATTAAATGATAAGCAATTAATACAAAATACTTCACAACTATCCCAAAACCCGGTGTCACAAGTGCATGAGCAATTTCTAAGAAAAATCGAATAAAGTACAACAACTATCTGGAATACAATTGGACAGAAAATAAATAGAATCTTGAGAGAGACTATACTAGCTGCGGGTCGCCTCGAGGAAATACAGCTCACTTAGTCTCCGTGTCAACCATACTGCTACGCCCGCTAGGCCACTAGATGTGTATGTGCCTGTGCAACAAAAATATACAGAAGTGTAGTATGAGTACAAAAATAACGTATACTCAGTAAGTATCCCGCCTAATCTCGAAGAAGTAGAGACGAGATGGCAACTTCGACACTTACTAAAGGTCCAGTAATAATATTATTAATGCGATGACTCACAGATTTATTAGGAACAACAGTAAAATTTAAATGAGTCACTAAACAGGTGAAAGTTCCTTTTTATTTAAAGTCTCCGGATTCATAGCCCATTAATTAATAATTATCTCAAGTCGGGGAGAGCAGATATTAGTATCAACAAATATCAAGGCAAGCAATACAAGCATGCACAACTCATGCCGAGGTCGTACGTTCCGATCCAACAATATTTAAACTGTGCACTGCCAGAGGGTCGAATGGCGCGAACCATAGATGCATCTATTTAATCTACCGAGGCGCTCGGCCCGTTCCACAACAGATAAACACATTCAAATAGTCAAGTCAATAACTCATCAAGGAGCAATTATTCAGAAAAAGGCAAGTTTCTCATTTAAAAGTCAAGAATTGATATCTAGTCTATTAAAAATTCATTCACACGTTCAACATGTTCAAGAATTTTTAAATTTGTCAACAAGGTTGCATTTATTACAAATAAGCATGCTTCTGGGTCCAAGACTACCCGGACTTAAGCATAATAGTAGCTACGCACGGACTCTCGTCACCTTGTGCGTACGTAGCCCCCGCAAATAGGAGCACATAACCAATTAACTCACCTATGGAGATAATTCCCTCTTACAAGGTTAGAAAGGAGACTCACCTCGCTCCGAAGATCCATAACCGGCATTCCACGCCCTTTCGAAGACTCGAATCGATGCTAAATGCTCCAAAGCTAGCCAATAATTATGTAAATCCATTAATATATGCTCAATTACTCATTACAATCCAATTTATAACAATTCCTAACCCTGATCGAAAGGTTGACAAAATCGCCCTCGGGCCCACGTGCCCAGATTCCAAAATTTTTCGAAGATAAAGTTTACTCATGGCCTCAAGAATTCAAATATATAATTTTCTCTTAATTCCATACCCAAAATCGTGGTCAAATTCCAAAAATATCAATTTCTAGGTCTTTCCACCAAAACCCCAAATTTCTACCAATTTACATGCTAAAATCCATACATAATCAATGTATTTAACTCAAGATAGGTGAGATTAACTTACCTCTAAGTTGTTAGGTGGAAGCCCCTTTCAAAAAGCTCCAAAATTGCCCCAAAGAAGAGAAAAATGGGTGAAATGAACTCAACCCCGCTTTTTAAAACATTCTGCCCAGCGACTTTCGCACCTGCGGACTCCACGCCGCTTCTGCGAGTCCGCATCTGCGGAGCCCTCATCGCACCTGCGCCAATCACCGCTTTTGCGGTCCTTCTTCTCGCTTCTGCACTTGCGCAGATGCGACCAATACCCCGCATCTGCGGTCCCTGCTCCTTTCACATCTAACCGCTTCTGCGGTTCCCTTCCTCGCTTCTGCGGGGCCGCTTCTGCGCTGAACCCTCCGCAGAAGCGGTTATTCCAGCAACCAGACCCTCCAGCTATCACCAAAATTCCAATTTCGATCCGTTAACCACCCGGAATCCACCCGAGGGCCCCGGGACCCCAACCAATCATACCGACCAATCCCAAAACACATTACGAACTTGCTCGAGGCCTCAAATCATATCAAACAACGCTAAAACCACAAATCCACCTCCAATCCAAGCTTTATGAACTTAAGAATTTCAAACTTCTACTTTCGATGTTTAAACCTATCAAATCACATTCGAATTGACTTCAAATTTTGCACACAAGTCATATTCGACATTACGGACCTACTCCAACTTTCGGAATCGGATTCCGACCCCGATATCAAAAAGTCCACCTCCGGTCAAACTTCTCAAAAACATTCAAAATTCTATCTTTAGCCAAATGACCTAAAATGACCCACGGGCATCCGGATTCACTTCTGATCGCGCTCCCGACTCCAGAATCACCATACAGAGCTAATCCCAGACTCGAAATCCCGAACGGGCATCAATAACACTGAAATGCACTTCAACCGAAACTTATGAAATTTCCTCCAAAATGCTAACTTCCACAGTAGAAGCCAAAACGCTCCCGGGTCATCCAAAACCCGATCCGGCGCCGAAGTTCGAAATCATCATACGAACCTGCTGGAACCTTCGAATCCCGATTCCGATGTCGTTTACTCAAAAATCTAATCCTAGTTAATTCTTTCAACTTAAAACTTCCGAAATGAGAATTTCCTCTCCAAGTCAACTCCAAACTTCCCGAAATTTAATTCCGACCATGCAAGTCATAATACTTGTAATGAAGCTCAAATTGTTGAACGGCGCGCTAGAGCTCAAAACGACCGGTCGGGTCGTTACATCCTCTCCCACTTAAACATACGTTCGTCCTCGAACGTGCTAGGAATTGTGCTGGGGTTGTCTGGAATCACTGCTTAATACCTCGTGCACCTACCCGTGCTACCACAACTCAGTTGGGCACATCAGCTCGATCAAATCTAAAGATAACCTCTTTCATATAGGCAAATAAGCCTTGGAGCCCAGTTTCAACATCCGAAATTCTCTGCCAGGCCTGCTTTCGACATATGAACACCGTATCAATAACTACACGCAACACCAAAACATGACTGCGTATCTTAGCTGAATTCACAACTTGCAACACTTTACTCACAGGACCACAATAGCATTCTCCGATCGAATAAATCGAAATTCCATGAATTTGATGCTCCCATTGCACCTCATGACCTACATAGGTCTTCTCTAACTCTTACAATACCGCCAAGACGGAAGAGGTGTGTATAAATTCATAACCAACTATCGAACCAGCAATCCATCAGGCCTATACTCCTGACAAGAACCACCACCTCATTCTGAACCAAATAATGGTATTTGCTCCTTAATATACTTCATGTAATCAAGTTGCACTGATCCTAGATCCAGTAACCTTATCTTACTATGTACGAACTGCTCAGGCAACAAGTTACCCCTAACATGACCAAAAGTCTCATATGATGCCACAACGTGCCAATAGGCTACCAACTCGAACGCGATACATAAGGAAAATAAACTCTGGAAGGGACTACTCAAATCACGCAACTAATATGAACCTCCCTCAGAAAATTGAGAACAAAACACATAGAATAGAATATAAGGGACTGTAATTATCATCACCTTGTTGCGGCGTGCAACCCGATCCGCACATAGAACTCACATAAGGAGATACACATCGAGCTGAATTGCTCATTACATCAAGATACCGAGTATCGGTCACAAGCACGCTAAGTGCATAATACCATCCCTGAGGGGACATATAGTGCCATGAGCCAACAAACTCAAGCACAACTGAGGTGTGATATATGTTCTGAAACTAAAGAGCCGTACTGTTCACATAACACCATCACTACGCGGAACCTCAACACATAAGAAATTACCAAGTCATTTCGCAACTCACACGGCACAATATAGCATTACATGAAATAGCCGACAACGAATTAACACCCAACGTCCGAATACTCCTCTATAATGAGGGCTACGGTGAAATGAACACATCTTGCCTGATATAGAGCCCATATCCACATTTAGATCCATCCATAGACCTCAAGCTGATTCTGATCGCGCCGAACTAGGCTAATAACCTTTCAAAGGTCCATAAATACTCCCCTTGCTCCTCATAACGCATAAGGACAACCATCATAACCGGAGTAATCCTCCACAGTCCACAACCCAATAAACCGTGTGCCCTCCAGGCATCAATTCTTAATTTAACGACATCACTACAATTTCATACTTGATTTAATTCTTCAATCAACCAAGTGGCTACATGCCACACTAATACAACCTTTCCGTGGGCACGCTCCCACAACCTTCCGTGGCAGATAACAGATCTGTACATCCAACTCACCGGCCGCGCTAACGCTAAAAAAGTGATCAAGAATTCTTAACCAGGATGCAAAGCCCTTTTTCACAACACAGATCTCAGGTGACGCTGAAGACATACCAACTCACCTTAAACATCGAAACTACTTTCCTGCTCATCCAAGCTCGTGACATTCTCGTCAACACTGAACTGTAACCTTGATCCTCACTTCAAATTCTATACCACTCACTGCACCCAACACGCCAATAAACGATCGAACACGATTTTCATCATATCTCCGGAACCACTAATAGTTTAACACTTCATCATATAAAAACTTTTCACTTAACTCACTTTAGGAGAACCATAGCAACAGACAGGTAATTTCTCATAACCTTAGAATATGCAAATCTCTAAGTAGTGGTCCAAGCTACCACAGCCCTTCCGGAGTATGCCTACGCATAGCAGTCCATAATAGTAGAATATTTCTGAATAACATCAATTACGGCGGCCGACAAGCCTCACACGTGCCGCCACAATTCACTTGCATAACTCAGTCGCGCTGAAGGAACTGATCACTGCCGCCAATATGCCAATTCAACTATGGCTAATCAATCTATCTTCTTCCAATTTATCCTTGATTGCCTTAGAAATAATAATACCCCATCCAACACATAGCATGCCCCATCCGCACTCATCCTGAGCGACCCTGAATCACGAGACCATGGCGTCTCAAACCCCATGAACCATTTCATACCTCTCGAGGGCTACACTGCAAGTCAAAACATCATAGAACATTCTGTGCCCCTTCTCATAAGCTGCTACCAAGCTTGATTCTTAACCGTATCTATAGGCTCGAAGCCATTAGGCACCACACTTTACCCCTTTAAATCCACTAGGACCGTTGTTGAGAGCCACTCGCTCTGACTTGGCCCCGAGTATAATCAACTCCATAAATCTTCTAGCACCTGAGTACCCTCTGGACCAAGCAACCGGCAGAATCACTTCCTTTGAAACCCACATCTATACAAGGCATAATTCCTGAATCCTTCCCCAAGTCTGAACATGGGCCAATAAGGCCAACCATAGCACACCGTTAACAATTCCTTTGATCAAATCACCGCTTATGTACTTCCCGTAGCTGGAATGACCCATCAATATGCTAATAACCAGAAACCTCGCAAGTAGTTAACCAGGCAATCCTTAATCATAGGCGGTGGGACTCTCCCACTTAGCCTGAAGCCATTATAACACAAATTCTGGAATTCACTGGGACTCTTTATCTCTTGTTGACATAACCTTGCGCAATGAACCACCAAGATTCTCGGAATCTTTCTATAAAACCCTCTTTTTATACTATGAATCATCAACCACGTTTACACGACCGATCTTCTTGCTGTATAGCCAATAGAATTTCTGCAGAAGCTTCGCCAACCATGCAACTGCCGATCCGCTCACTGGAGATAACCCACCTGTGGGACTTACGTACCGACGTCTTCCAATGCTACTACACGGGGTGCAATCCTCACGACATTAATGACCCATCCTGAGTCCAAGCTCACTCCCTAGCTGCACAAGTCCATTCATATCTCGTGGACATCAATTAAGTGCGCGGAAACATCCTTCCAATTCAAAGTCAGGTTGTATCCTTCTTCATTTCAAGCAGCTCCTTTCCGTCATATCAAATCTCCTGCCGCATAATAGTCCATACTTCAAATTAATCCGTAGGCCCAAATCCGATCACTAAAATTCCCAAATCACTCCAAACTCTCCCACTTTGGCGAAACTCACCCCTTTAGTCGACTACTCGACCTTTGCTTCTTATACCTGGCCTTCTAGAAATTTTAACCACCGCCTGACACTCCCCACATGTCCTTCCTCATCCTTTGCTGCTCAGTTGTTGCCTTAAATAAAATCTATCTTCGCAGCACTTGAACCCACAATTGCTGCTAACTTTAAACCTTTCCGAAGATCATTTTCCTCGAACCGTCGACATTAGGAACACTGATTCGATCCTGCACTACCGCACCCCACGATATCTGACAACCGCATCTTCAATACTATTTCACAATATCTTACTCCAAAGGCGAATTGTAGAAGATCATAACACCGGCGAACTAAGTACGTTCAATTAGGACAATGACACTTCATTATAGGAGAAAACTCCACCATGCTCGCCAATACCAAGTCTCGTTACTCCATCAGCCCACATCTGACCATTCTTAGTCCGATTGCCCTTCCACTATCGGGAATAAAATACCTAGCCTCTAGATCATGCACTGAGTAAACCTCCCTTCAAGTCATTCACTGCTCCGACACGTAAGCAAACATCCTACCATCATATCAATACTGCAGAACAATCGTTCATAGCATCATGGCAACTTGTGCCTAGCCTCTGAGCTCTCGGAAGCACCGCTACTGAGCCGAAATGACAAAATATCCTTCCATAAGGCGACGATAATAGCTCAAACAACCCCACAGGGAGAAACACCCTGCACCATATTCGTTAGCACCATTACAATTCTTCAATTCTCGATTTATAACAAGCCGTTCGTGTCGCATAAGATTGAATTAGAAGGAATTAAAGGCATAGCCTCCAGGGATCAAATCGCACGATGAGGAATCAAGAAGGGAAGTACTCCTAACAGTCTTGCAGCCCCCCGAGGATAAGTACAGATGTCTCCGTACCGTTCCGCGAGACTCTACTAGACTTGCTCAAGACTCGTGAGACCTACGGGAACCTAGTGTTCTGATACCATGTTGTCACGATCCAAATTCCACTAAAGTTCGTGATAGCGCCGGACACCACGGTCAGGCAAGCCAACCCAAAATACTTAATTAAATTTTCGTTTTAATACTCTTGAAATCTATGATTTTCCTTCAAATTTACCAATTAAAAGATAATCGCTTCAATTAAAATTAAATGATAAGCAATTAATACAAAATACTTCACAACTATCCCAGAACCCGGTGTCACAAGTACATGAGCAATTTCTAAGAAAACTCAAATAAAGTACAACAGCTGTCCGGAATACAATCGGACAGAAAATAAATAGACTCCTGAGAGAGACTATACTAGCCGCGGGTCGCCTCGAGGAAATACAGCTCACTTAGTCTCCGTGTCAACCATGCTGCTACACCCACTAGGCCACTAGAGGTGTATGTGCCTGTGCAACAAAAATGCATAGAAGTGTAGTATGAGTACAAAAACAATGTGTACTTAGTAAGTATCCCACCTAATCTCGAAGAAGTAGAGACGAGATGGCAACTTCGACACTTACTAAAGGTCCAGTAAAAATATTATTAATGCGATGAATCACGGATTTATTAGGAACAACAGTAAAATTTAAATGAGTATCTAAACAGGTGAAAGTTCCTTTTTATTTAAAGTTCCCGGATTCATAACCCATTAATTAACAATTATCTCAAGTCGGGGAGAGCAGATATTAGTATCAACAAATATCAAGGCAAGCAATACAAGCATGCGCAACACATGCCGAGGTTGTACGGCCAGATCCAACAATATTTAAACTGTGCACTGCCAGAGGGTCGAATGACACGAACCATATATGCATCTATTTAATCTACGAGGCGTTCGGCCCGTTCCACAACAGATAAACACATTCAAATAGTCAAGTCAATAACTCATCAAGGAGCAATTATTCAGAAAAAGGCAAGTTTCTCTTTTAAAAGTCAAGAATTGATATCTAGTCTATTAGAAATTCATTTACACGTTCAACATGTTCAAGCATTTTTAAATTTGTCAACAAGGTTGCATTTATTACAAGTAAGCATGATTTTGGGTCCTAGACTACCCAGACTTAAGCATAATAGTAGCTACGCACGGACTCTCGTCACCTCGTGCGTACGTAGCCCCCGCAAATAGGAGCACATAACCAATTAACTCACCTATGGGGACAATTCCCTCTTACAAGGTTTGAAAGGAGACTCACCTCTCTCCGAAGATCCATAACCGGCATTTCACGCCCTTTCGAAGACTCGAATCGATGCTAAATGCTCTAATGCTAGCCAATAATTATGTATATCCATTAATATATGCTCAGTTACTCATTACAATCCAATATATAACAATTCCTAACCCCAATCGAAAGGTTGACAAAATTGCCCTCGGGCCCACGTGCCCGGATTCTGAAATTTTTCGATGATAAAGTTTACTCCTGGCCTCACGAACTCAAATATATAGTTTTCTCTTAATTCCATACCCAAAATCGTGGTCAAATTCCAAGAATATCAATTTCTATGTCTTTCCACCAAAACCTCAAATTTCTACCAATTTACATGCTAACATCCATACATAATCAATGTATTTAACTCAAGATAGGTGGGATTAACTACCTCCAAGTTGTTAGGTGGAAGCCCCTCTCAAAAAGCTCCAAAATCACCCCAAAGAAGAGAAAAAATGGGTGAAATGAAGTCAACCCCGCTTTTTAAAACATTTTGCCCACCGACTTCCGCACCTGCAGACTCCACGCCGCTTCTGCGAGTCCGTATCTGCGGAGCCCTCATTGCACCTGCGCCAATCACCGCTTCTGCGCTTGCGCAGATGCGGCCAATACCCTCGCATCTGTGGTCCCTGCTCCTTTCATATCTAACCATTTCTGCGGTTCCCTTCCTCGCTTCTGCGGGGCCGCTTCTGCGGTGAACCCTCCGCAGAAGCGGTTATACCAGCAACCAGTCCCCTTCAACTATCTCCAAAATTCCAATTTTGATCCGTTAACCACTCGGAATCCACCCGAGGCCCCCGGGACCCCAACAAATCATACCAACTAATCCCAAAACACATTACGGACTTGCTCGAGGCCTCAAATCATATCAAACAACGCTAATACCACGAATCGACCTCCAATCCATGCTTTATGAACTTTAGAATTTCAAACTTCTACTTTCGATGTTTAAACCTATCAAATCACGTCCGATTGACTTCAAATTTTGCACACAAGTCATATTCGACATTACGGACCTACTGCAACTTTCGGAATAGGATTCCAACCCCAATATCAAAAAGTCCACCTCCGGTCAAACTTCTCAAAAACCTTCAAATTTCTATCTTTTGCCAAATGACCCCAAAATGACCCACGGGCATCCAAATTCACTTCCAATCACGCTCCCAACTCCAGAATCACCATACGGAGCTACTCCCATACTCGGAATCCCAAACGGACATCAATAACACTGAGATGCACTTCAACCCAAACTTATAAAATTTCCTTCAAAATGCTAACTTCCACAATAGGCGCCAAAACGCTCCCGGGTCATCCAAAACTCGATCCGAGCATACGCCCAAGTCCGAAATCATCATACGAACCAGCTGGAACCTTCGAATCTTGATTCCGATGTCGTTTACTCAAATATCCAATCCTAGTTAATTCATTCAACTTAAAGCTTCCGAAATGAGAATTTCCTCTCCAAGTCAACTTCGAACTTCCCGAAATTTAATTCCGACCACGCGTACAAGTCGTAATACTTGTAATGAAGCTGCTCATGGCCTCAAACTGCTGAACGGCGTGCTAGAGCTCAAAACAACCGGTCGAGTTGTTACACATTTTATCTAATTTATATATGAAGAGTTTAACCTCCTTGTAAAAGCAAAAGATTCCACCTGTAAGTTCAATAGTTGCTTCTCTTGTCATTAGCATTTGCCTTTCTCTTTTTTAGTTATCTTTTTATTTATCCCAAACTTCTTCATCTAAGTAAGATTACAAGACAACTCTTACCAAATATCGAAAAGCTTTGTAGTACAATCTTCCGTAATATAAATAGATCTAGAATATGATATCTGATGAAAGATATTGCCACTTGACTTATAATACTGCTATTATATGCTTCTTACTCTTGCAGACGAGATCCTATATTTGAGCAAGATGAATGCACACAAATTTACCAACAACTCTGCAAGTTCTCCCATTCTAATGCTTTTAGTTTGTTGCGTTCATAGAATTATTTTACAGGAAACACACTTGAACTTATGTTGTCTTTATCTAAACTCAATTAATTAATTGAGGAAATCTACTTGCAATGATAAGGTTAAGTGAAGAAGGACCATAGTCACCCGAATAAGATGTCAAGCTCAAATATTTTATTAAAAAATATGAACTTGAAGTAATTTTGAATAGCACATTCAATATTGTGACATACTAATTACCTAATTTTCAGCAGTAGATAAAAGATGCTCATTATGCAACTCAAATTATTTTTTCAATGATGATATATTAAGCTCAAATATTTTACTGGAAATATCAAATTGTACTTTGAATAGTACATGGCATATGTGAATCTTTTTCTTTAATTTTTCTTACTTAATTACCTAATTTTCAGTCGATGGATAAAAAAGGACTCATCCGACAATTCAATTCTTCGTATTCAACGATGCAATTTGAACTCTAACGCTTATTGGTGTATTAAATACATATTACTTGTAGGTGCATACGAAGAAACTAAAGATTTTGTGCATGACATGTATGTTGAAATAGAAAAAGTGAGACTTCAATATTTTAAAAGAGTAATCAACCTTGAGAATACAACTATGCCAATACACAATTGATACTTTCATGGCTAAAGGAATAGAGAAAATAAAGTGGGTCAAAGAATGTTGCTTCCAGTTTCACTTATTGGAGCAATCAATTTTCATATGAGAGATGTAAACTTCTTGTGTATCTAATTTTCTACTTTAGAACCCAATCAAATATATTAAGGCTATGTATGCATATTAAAAATTTATGACAATTGTTTAGCTTTTAGTAAGAAATTTGTATGGAGTCGTGTAGAGAGACTAGTATATAAAATAATAAACTAACATATAAAATAATAAACAAATATATTAAATAATAAACAAACAAATAAAATTGTAAACTAAAATATAAAATATTAAAGTAACATATAAAATATTAAAGTAACTTATAAAATATAAAATTATAATATAGAAAATGTATCAACCTAATTAAAAATATAGTAAAAATATCGAATAAATTTTAATATTAAAGATATTACAATATATTTAAAGATGTTAAGCAATGAAAAAGAAAAATTATCACGACCCAAATTGCCGCTCCGTTGGGTTTCGTGATGGCACCTAGTCTTATGGACTAGGTAACCTGTCACGACCCAAAATCTAACCTTGGTCGTGATGGCGCCTATCGTGTTACAAGGCAAGCCAATTCCCAAAATTACTACTAATCTGATTATAAGAATTTAATAAAATATTTCCAATAATTTAATTCCTGATAAACTAAACCAACTCTAAATATAAAAATATAAAATACGGAAACGAGTCCCAAACATCGGGGTGTCACTAAGTCATGAGCGTCTAAAACTATGAACTAAGAAATATAATTGTCTAAAATAAGAAATGACAAAAAGAGTAAGGAGGTCCTGCGGACGCTGGCAGCTACCTTGCAATCTCTACAGATAGTCGGTCTGAACTCAACGAACTCACCTGGATCTGCACATAAAGTGCAGGGTGTAGTATGAGTACAACCACCTCAGTAGTAACAGAAATAACTAAGGAACTGAGCAGTAGTGACGAGCTGAGCAAAATAGTCCAATTATTTATTTTTCACAACTTTAAAAATAACAGAAATAAACAGGTACATTTCATAACTCAGTAAATGCCACAAAGAAATTTAACAGATAAATGCAGGAACAGTAAAAGTAAATGCAACCTCACAACAATGTCACTCCATCACTCAGCACTCGCACTCAGCACTCAACACTCAACACTCAATACTCTCAACACTCTGCGCTCACTGGGGGTGTGTACAGACTCCGGAGGGGCTCCCAAAGCCCAAGCGCTAAGCACAGACAACTCACGTGCTACCATATCAATACCTGAATCCGCACGGTCAACTCACGTGCTACGCGGACAACTCACGCGCTATGGTATCAATACCTGGACCCGCACGGTCAAATCACGTGCTACGAGGACAACTCACGCGCTATGGTATTAATATCCTCACAACCAGGCCCTCGGCCTCACTCAGTCATGTACCTCACTAGCCTCACCATCATCAACAAATAAGGGAACACAGCTCACATCAAGTATCACACCATATGTACAATAATTTCTGTGACCGAGTACAAATAATGTGAGCATGAAAAAAACCTAAACAGGATCTCTAACATGAAGGCAAACAAGTTCAACAACAAGTAAACACATAACCACAGATAATAGCTTTTAGGCCTGGCCTCATGGGACGGACCAAGTCTCAATCCCTCGCGGTGCACACCACACGCCCGTCACCTAGCGTGCGTATCACCACTATACAATCACATGATATCAATTTCTCCGGGTTTATACCCTCAAAGCCAGAGTTAAAACTGTTACTTACCTCAACAACGTAAAATCCCACTCTGGGATGTCCTCGTCCATTGACTCGGTCTCCAAAATCTTCGAATCTAACCATAATCAGAATACTACTATCAACATAGTCTAAAGAATCGAATTACACAACAAAAACTACATAAACATGCCAAAAATCCGAAATCGGCCAAAACTCGGCCCCCGGGCTCACATCTCAGAATCAGTCAAAAATGGCAGAATAATAATCCTCGTCCTCTCCCGATTCTAACCATATAAAATTTGTCAAAATCGGACTCCGTTTGGTCCCTCAAATCCTCACTTAAAACTCTCCAAAACTCAAACCCTAACTCCCTCAATTTCACTTTGAAATCATCAATCAAATCCCCAAAACGAAGATGGATTCATGAATTATAATCAAAATCGAGTAGAGAACACTTACCCCTATCCATATGGTGAAAATCGCCTCCAAAATCGCCAAAATTCGAGCTCCCCAACTCAAAAAATGACCGAATGAACAAACCCTAGTTTTATATATTTTTCTACCAGCTATTCTGCCTCGTTTCTCGAGCCAAACGATCCCTAAACTCGTATTTTATGCCTCCAATGGATTCCTTGTGAAATTTTAGTCATGTTATTCTTTTGAATCACTCAATTTGACCTTATAACGAAGGAGATATGTAGGTTTTAATATTTGCAAATAGTGTAGATTTTTAAATACGCTGCTAGTGGCAATTTCGTAATTACTCTGAAAAAACCTGGCAACCTAATTTTTATTAAAATGACCATAAAATCCTCATACGATGTCCAAATTCGACGATTCTTTTTGCTACAGGTCCGTAATTACAATATGGATCTAATGCTTCAATCAAAAAAGAAATTGGAGCTCATTTTTTCAATATGATATCATTTATGCTTGAAGAAACGGCGTCGAAACATATGAAAAACGAGCGCAACACAGCCCAAACCTATTCAAAACTCATTCGAGGCCCTCGGGACCTCAATCAACAATTCCAACAAGTCATATATCACTACCCGAACTTAGTCGAACCTCCGGAACACCCAAAACAACACCAAAACACCAAATCAACCTCGAATTCAAGCCTAAGACTTTTAAACTTCCAACTTTTGCCAATTCAAGCCTAATTCTACCACGGACCTCCAAATTATATTTTGGACATACTCCTAAGTCTAAAATCAACCAACGAAGCTAATCGAATCATAAAAATCCAAATCCAAATTCGTTTACTCATAAGTCAACTTCCGGTTGACTTTTCTAACTTAGCTTTCTAACTAAGAGACTAAGTGTTCATTTCACTCCAAAACTACTCCGAACCCAAACCTACCAACTCGATACAACTCAACACAGCTGAACAACATATAAATAAGCATAGATGGGGGAAATGTGGCTATAACTCTTAGAACGAACGACGGGTCGTTACATCCTCCCCCTCTTAAACAAACGTTCGTCCTCGAACGAGTCTAAAACATACCTGAAATTACATGATATACCACATAATTCAAACACTCACAACGATGATTTCTAATCATAGCAGCTGCCCAAAAGAACTAAAGGCTGGTAATAAACCTCTTATCAGACAGAGTCTGAACAAGCTATATCAAGTCACAAATCAAACACCCATTAGTCCTTGCTACATCTCAAGTAAACCCTTCTCGTCACACTCGATTAATCCGAACACAATCTCGCAGTCAAATCATACTCGCCACATAGCCATCAAATCACAAATACTACTAATAGGGACACCAACGGACATATAAGCACGTGCTCACACAATCAACACCTCAGTGCTCAATCTAAAGTCAAAACTCGGCCTTAAGTCATCCAGACTGGCCCAACATCAACACACAGAAATCACATCTCGCACCTCGTCCATGGAATCACAAACCGTAGATGCACAACTGATATCGAGCGCTCATGTGCGCATACGAATGCGTGGAAGGAATTCAAAGAGTTACACATCAAGCTGAATCAATACCGCACGATAAGAATTCAAGAAGGTGATGTTTTCCTAAAGGTTCTGCAGCCTCTCAAAGATAAGTACAGACGTCTCCGTACCGATCCGCAAGACTCTACTAAACCCGCTCATGACTCGTGAGACCTATGTAACCTAGGCTCTGATACCAACTTGTCACGACCCAAAATCTAACCTTGGTCGTTATGGCGCCTATCGTGTTACAAGGCCAGCCAATTCCCAAAATTACTACTAATCTGATTAAAAGAATTTACAAAAAAATATTTCCAATAATTTAATTCCTGATAAACTAAACCAACTCTAAATATAAAAATATAAAATACGGAAACGAGTCCCAAACATCGGGGTGTCACTATGTCATGAGCGTCTAAAACTATGAACTAAGAAATATAATTGTCTAAAATAAGAAATGACAAAAAGAGTAACGAGGTCCTGCGGACGCTGGCAGCTACCTTGCAATCTCTACAGATAGTCGGCCTGAACTCAAAGAACTCACCTGAATCTGCACATAAAGTGCAGGGTGTAGTATGAGTACAACCAACTCAGTAGTAACAGAAATAACTAAGGAACTGAGCAGTAGTGACGAGCTGAGCAAAATAGTCCAATTATTTATTTTTCACAATTTTAAAAATAACAGGAATAAACAGGTAAATTTCATAACTCAGTAAATGCCACAAAGAAATTTAACAGATAAATTCAGGAACAGCAAAAGTAAATGCAACCTACAACAATGTCACTCCATCACTCAGCACTCGCACTCAACACTCAACACTCAACACTCAATACTCTCAACACTCTGCGCTCACTGGGGGTGTGTACAGACTCCGGAGGGGCTCCCAAAGCCCAAGCGCTAAGCATGGACAACTCACGTGCTACCATATCAATACCTGGATCCGCACGGTCAAATCACGTGCTACGCGGACAACTCACACGCTATTGTATCAATACCTGGACCCGCACGGTCAACAAACGTGCTACGCGGACAACTCACGCGCTATGGTATTAATATCCTCACAACCAGGCCCTCGGCCTCACTCAGTCATGTACCTCACTAGCCTCACCATCACCAACAAATAAGGGAACACAACCCACATCAAGTATCATAGCATATTAGCAATAATAGAGACTGAGGTAAACATGTACAATAATTCTGTGACCGAGTACAAATAATGTGAGCATGAAAAAAACCTAAACAGGATCTCTAACATGAAGGCAAACAAGTTCAACAACAAGTAAACACATAACCACAGATAATAGCTTTTAGGCCTGGCCTCACGGGACGGACCAAGTCACGCCCGTCACCTAGCGTGGGTATCACCACCAAACAATCACATGATATCAATTTCTCCGGGTTTATACCCTCAAAGCCAGAGTTAAAACTGTTACTTACCTCAACAACGTAAAAGCCCACTCCGGGATGTCCTCATCCCTCGACTCGGTCTCCAAAATCTTCGAATCTAACCATAATCAGAATACTACTATCAACATAGTCTAAAGAATCGAATTACACAATAAAAACTACATAAACATGCCAAAAATCCGAAATCGGCCAAAACTCGGCCCCCGGGCCCACGTCTCGGAATTAGTCAAAAATGGCAGAATAATAATCCTCGTCCTCTCCCGATTCTAACCATATAAAATTTTTCAAAATCGGATTCCGTTTGGTCCCTCAAATCCTCACTTAAAACTCTCCAAAACTCAAACCCTAACTTCCTCAATTTCACTTTGAAATCATCAATCAAATCCCAAAAACGAAGATGGATTCATAAATTATAATAAAAATCGAGTAGAGAACACTTACCCCTATCCATATGGTGAAAATCGCCTCCAAAATCGCAAAAATCCGAGCTCCCCAACTCAAAATATGACCGAATGAACAAACCCTAGTTTTGTATATTTTTCTACCAGCTATTCTGCCTCGTTTCTCGAGCCAAACGATCCCTAAACTCGTATTTTATGCCTCCAATGGATTCCTTGTAAAATTTTAGTCAAGTTATTCTTTTGAATCACTCAATTTGACCTTATAACGAAGGAGATATGTAGGTTTTAATATTTGCAAATAGTGCAGATTTTTAAATACGCTGCTAGTGGCAATTTCGTAATTACTCTGAAAAAACCTGGCAACCTAATTTTTATTAAAATGACCATAAAATCCTCATACGATGTCCAAATTCGACGATTCTTTTTGCTACAGGTCCGTAATTACAATATGGGTCTAATTCTTCAATCAAAAAAAATTGGAGCTCATTTTTTCAATATGATATCATTTATGCTTGAAGAAACGGCGTCGAAACATATGAAAAACGAGCGCAACACAGCCCAAACCTATTCAAAACTCATCCGAGGCCCTCGGGACCTCAATCAACAATTCCAACAAGTCATATATCACTACCCGAACTTAGTTGAATCTCCGGAACACCCAAAACAACACCAAAATACCAAATCAACCTCGAATTCAAGCCTAAGACTTTTAAACTTCCAACTTTTGCCAATTCAAGCCTAATTCTACCACGGACCTCCAAATTATATTTCGGACATACTCCTAAGTCTAAAATCAACCAACGAAGCTAATCGAATCATAAAAATCCAAATCCAAATTCGTTTACTCATAAGTCAACTTCCGGTTGACTTGTCTAACTTAGCTTTCTAACTAAGAGACTAAATGATCATTTCACTCCAAAACTAGTTCGAACCCAAACCTACCAACTCAATACAACTCAACACAGCTGAACAACACATAAAGAAACAGAAATGAGAGAACGGGGCTACAACTCTTAAAATGACTAACCGGGTCGTTACATAACCCTAACATTAAATGAAACAACAACAACATTTAAGTAACACCTAACAAATTTGAAATAGAAATCTCTTTAAACTTCACAACCCCAAAACCGGTGGTACAAGTGATAAGCTCTACAGAGTTTGCTACAACTGCTAAATACAATTGTTTGGAAATAAGTAAGAATAGTGTGTACACAAAATAGGAAGGAGACTCCGAAGCCTGCGAACACAGCAACAAGTTTACCTTGAGTATCCACTGCAACGATCCGCACAGCTACTGACGAGCAAGAAATACTTGGATCTACACAAAAATGTGCAAAAGAGTAGCATGATCACACCACAACGGTGCCAAGTAAGTATCAAGACTAACCTCGGTGGAGTAGTGACGAGGAACAATCAAGACATCTACTGGTCTAATAAATTGAACAAGTATAAGTATAGGAACAACACAACATGATTTCTATATAAGGACTACGCGATATGGCTAACAATACAACAATTACAATAAGGAAGGAAAACATCAAGTAACAGCGGAAACACCATAATAATGACATAGAAGAGCGAGCGGAAATACAACCCAAATCAGAAATCACAAATACAGTAAAGGCAAGTAATAACTCAACAACTACGACAGTTTTCACATCAGGTCTTAGCCAACAAACTCCACGAAGTACCGAACATCGGACAAAATTACAGCTCACGGGTCCCAATACTTGAATCCTAACAATTGGCATCCTGTGCCCTCAGCACACCTTATGATCACGCTGACAACTCATGTCACGACCCATTTCCACAATAGGTCATGATGGCGCCCAACACCATGGCCGGGCAAGCCAACGCGGAAACTACTAACTAAACTTTCATTTACCTTTACCCCGAAATAGTTGGAATAATTCTTTAAGTTGAAATAAAATCAGAAACGATTAATAAAGTCATGATAATCATACAAACCCAAAATAATACAGTCTACTAATGTGTGTGCCAAGACCTGGTGTCACAAGTTGTGGGCAACTAGTAGAATATACAAAAGAATCACACTAGCCTACTGTCCGAAATGGAATAGACAGCCAAAGTACATAAGAAAGACTTCTTCAGGCTGCTGAACGACATGGAAGGGAAGCAGCTCACCGTAGAAGTCTCGAGCCCGCTCAGAGATGCACACCAGACTGATAGCCAGATACACCTGCCTAAGACCCTGTACAATTAAGTACAGAAGTGTAGTATGAGTACATAAATAATATGTACCTAGTAAGTATCCTGTCTAATCTCGAAGAAGTAGAGACAAGAGGTCGACATGACACGTACTAGGGTCAAATTACCTGATAGGTGATACACTAAACATGGATAGCAAAATAAATAACAGTTTATAGCATGAAGCAACAAGTCCTTAACTAGGTGATTTCACAGTTAACCAATTACATTTCAAGGCATGTAATAAGGTTCCATCCACAGCAATATACTAGTCAACAAGCATACGCAAGTAGTGCCGAGGTCGTTCGACCCGATCCAACATAAAAATAAAGTGTGCACTGCCGGAGGGTCGAACGCCGCGAACCATAGATGCATCTATTACCCCGCTCGCGAATCATTCATGCGACGCGGTCAAATGTATTTAAACATATCAATCGGCAGATAAGATCAAACATCAGGAGAGCAAGTATTCACAAAATATTAGTTTATTCTTTTTAAAAGGTCATAATGTAGTGTTCCACTTATTAATTCCGCTTACCATATTCAACAAGATTATAAAAGTCTCGAATTAATCATAGAGTCACAAGAATATCACACAGAGCATGTTTTATGGTCCTAGACTACCCGGACTTAAGCATAATAGTAGCTACGCACGGGCCCTTGTCACCAAGCGCGTACGTAGCCCCCACATTTAGTGACAAATTATTCAATTATTATACCTATGGGGACAATTCCCTCTTACAAGGTTAGATAGGAGACTCACCTCGCTCCAAAGTGTACTTCCAATACAAAGAACGAGTCCAAGCCCTCAATACGGAGCCGAACGATCCCAAACTAGTTAAACGAAGTAAGAACTAGTCAATATAGACTCACAGGATCGAATTCTAGCTATTTAAGCAATTTCCCAACCCTTAACACAAGTTTCCTAAAATCCGACCCCGCGCCCACGTGCCCGGATTCCGAGATTTTTCGAAGGAAGTTGTTCTCTACATCCTAAAGATCAATAATATATGATTTCTAATTCATTCCATAACAAATTTCGTGGTTAAATATAACTTTTATTAAAATCCTAGGTTTTTGCTCTAACCCCATGATTTCACCTTAATTCTAGTGTTTTAATCTACCTAAGACATAAGTAATAAACTAGAAATGGGTAGGACTAACTTACCTCCAGATGCTTGGTGAAGGTTTTCTCTCAAGAGCTCTAAAATCGCCAATGGAGGAGTGAAGAGTGTCAAAATTCGATTTGGAACCCGTATTAAATGAACCTCACTGCTTCAGCAATTTCCTCATCTGCGGTCAGGGGACCGCATCTGCGGTCCCGCTTCTGCGAGAAATGGACCGCATCTGCGAAATGGGGCGAAAGAGCTGGGACTGCTTCTGCGGTCTCGAGGCCGCATCTGCGGAGCCGCTTCTGCGATTCCTGGCCTGCCCTGCCCTAGGCCGCTTCTGCGATGAAAGGACCGCTTCTACGTCTCGCACCTGCGGTCCACCAACCACAAGTGCGGTTATGACAGAAGCAGCAAACCTCAGCTCTTCTCAAAATTTTCCACTTCACTCGAGCCTCGTCCGATTGACGCTCGGGGCTCCCGTGCCCCGCCCGAACATACCGACAAGTCTGAAATCACGAGGTGACCTACTCAAACCCTCGAAACACCCGAAACAACGCTAATCTAGGAATCACCCCCCAAAACCAAATGAATCAAACTTATGAACTTCAAGTTCTTAATTTTCCTCCAACGGGGCAAACGCCCTTAAACTACTCGGATTGACCCCAAATTTTGTGGGTAGGTCTTAAATAATATTTTGGACTTGTACCGAGCTTCGGAACCAACATACGAGCCCGATAACCATGAAATCAATCATTAGTTAGTTTCTTTATATCTTTAATATCTCAGATTAACAATTTCTAATAAAAATTCATTACTCGGGCTAGGGACCTCGGAATTCGATTCCGGGCATACACCCAGGTCCCATATTTTCCCGCAGACCCTCCAGAACCGTCAAAACACGAATCCGGGCCCGTTTGCCCCAAATGTTGACCAAAGTTAAACTTAGCCTTTTAAGAAAATCCTAAAGAGTTAAATGTGCATATTTCAATCCAAACTCTTCTAAATCCATAATCAACCATCCCCGCAGGTCGTAAATTAGTTAAAGCAAGCATGGAGAGTGTTATTTGGGGGAACGGGGTGCTAAAAAGGCAAACGACCGGTCGGGTCGCTACATCCTCTACCTCTTAAACAAACGTTCGTCCTCGAATGGGCATAGGAAAGTACCTGAAGTGCTGAATAGATGATGGTATCTGCTCCGCATGTCCTCCTCGGACTCCCAGGTCGCCTCCTCAATTGGTTGGCTCCTCCACTGGACCTTCACTGCAGAAATCCTCTTGGACCTCAACTGGCGATCCTGCCTATCAATGATGGCAACTGGCTCTTCCTCATAACCCAAACTCTCATCCAGCTGAATAGTACTGAAGTCTAACACATGGGATAGGTCGGGATGATACTTCCGATACATCAATACATGAAAAATTGGATGAACTCCCGATAAGCTGGGGGGAAAAGCAAGCTCATAGGCAACCTCCCCAACTCGTCTCAACACCTCGAAGGGGCCAATAAACCTTGGGCTCAACTTGCCCTTCTTCCCGAACCTCATAATACCCTTCATTGGCGAGACTTTCAAGAGAACCTTCTCACCAACCATGAATGATACATCACGCGCCTTCTGATCCGCATAGCTCTTCTGTCTGGACTGAGCCGTGCGAAGCCTTTCCTGAATTAACTTCACCTTGTTCAAGGCATCTTGCACCAAATCTGTACCGTATAACTTAGCCTCACCCGGCTCAAATCACCCGATAGGAGAACGACACCGTCGACCGTACAAAGCCTCAAATAGGGCCATCTCGATGCTGGACTGGTAGCTGTTGTTGTACGCAAACTCCGCCAAGGGCAAGAACTGGTCCCACTGCCCCCCAAAGTCAATCACACAGGCTCTAAGCATATCCTCCAGAATCTGAATCGTCTGCTCGGACTGTCTGTCGGTCTGAGGATGGAATGCTGTGCTAAGCTCTATGCGGGTCCCCAACTCACTCTGAACAACTCTCCAGAAGTGGGAAGTGAACTGAGGGCCTCTGTCTGATATAATGGAAACAGGCACACCGTGCAACCGGACTATCTCCCGAATGTAAATCTGAGCATACCTCTCTACTATATAAGTAGTCGCCACTGGAATAAAGTGAGCCGACTTGGTCAACCTATCGACGATGACCCATACTGAATCAAACTTCCGCAAGGTCTGCGGCAACCCAACTACGAAATCTATGGTAATGCGCTCCCACTTCCACTCTGGTATAGGCATCTGCTGAAGTAGGCCACCTGTCCTCTGATGTTCATACTTGACCTGCTGGCAATTCAAACACCTAGCCACATACTCTACTATGTCTTTCTTCATCCTCCGCCACCAATAATGATCGCCTCAAGTCA
>NC_031995.1:67269675-67280466 GCF_001879085.1 Nicotiana attenuata | reverse complement strand
AGCCTGAATAGCTGGTGGGCGATATGAACTCTCTGGCATAGCACTGAAATAGGAATCAGAAGAACCCTGAGGACCTGAATACCGACCGGAGGAACCCTGAATAGCTGGTGGGCGACGAGAACTCTTTAGCATGGTGCTGAAATAGGGACACGCTGGAGCACCCCGAGCAAGTGGTGGTGCTGAATATGGGGGCCTGCTGGGCTGTCCCCTCCCAAACTGGCCTCTGCCCCTAGCCGGGGCACCTCTGAACTCTCCGGAGAACCTAGCCCTCTTATCCTGCTGCATCTGCTCCCTACCCCTCGAACGGTAGCCCTCAATCCTCCAAGTAAACTCCACTACTAACTGGTAAGGAGTCCCCATCTCCACCTCTCGGGCCATGTTGGCCTTGATACCAGAATGCAACCCTCCAACAAACCTCTGCACTCTCTTTGCGTCAGTAGGAAATATCATCAATGCATGGTGGGATAGCTCAGAAAACCTTGTCTCATAATCAGTGTCGGACATCAGACCCTGCTCCAGCTGCTCAAACTGATACCGCAACTCTTCCCTCTCAGAGGGTGGAATATACCTGTCCAGAAACAACTGTGTGAACTGACTCCAAGTGATAGGAGGAGAACCGGCTGGTCTACCCAGAACATAAGACTGCCACCATCTTCGGGCCCTGCCCTCTAACTAAAAAGTAGTGAAGTCAACCCCATGCAACTCCAATATCCTCATGTGTGCAGTCTGTCCCTGCACCTATCAATGAAGTCCTGAGCATCCTCGTGGCGCTCACCCCCGAAGACAGGAAGGTGAAGTCTAGTCAATCTATCCAACAGCTTCTGCGGGTCACCATCCGCAGCTGGCTTGGGCTCGGGTATCGCTGCAGCAACTGGCTGAGCCCCATATGTGGGTAGAGCACCCGGAGTCTAGAGATGTTTGATCTCCCTAGTCTAGGGACTTCTTGTAAGGGCCCCTTATTTATGGAATCTGATACACTGCAGCTGCGTGCCCAGGAGCCTGAGCAGTAGGGGTCTGTGCTCCCCCTCCTACCTGTGATGTAGCTGGATCTGCTGGAAATAGACCGGCTTGAGTCATAGTGTCCATGAACCGCAGCATACGGAAATGACCTCTTGGAAGCCCGGTGCTGTCATAAAATCTCCCAGGGTAGGCTCAGCTGCGGGCGCCTCACCCTGCTCCTCGATAATAGGATCCCCCGCAGGATCTGCTGGTGGTACTACTGGGATAACTCTCGGACGCCCTCGTCCCCTGCCACGGGCCGGTGCCCTCCCCCGTCCTCTGCCTCGGCCTCGAGCAACGGGGGGAGCAGCTCCGCCCGGTTCTGTAACATCAGTCGTGTGTGTCCTCACCATCTGTGAGAGAATAGAAGAGAGAAACTTAGTATACCAATCACTGCATGATAGGAATGAATAAAGAGTAGTTCTTCCTAATTCCCTATAGCCTCTCGAAGATAAATACAGACGTCTCCGTACCGATCTACAAAACTCTATTAGGTTTGCCCATGACTTGTGAGACCTACGTGAATCTAGTGCTCCGATACCATGTTGTCACGACCCATTTCCACAATAGGTCGTGATGGCACCCAATACCGTGGCCGGGCAAGCCAACGCGGAAACTACTAACTAAAATTTCATTTACCTTTACCCTGAAATAGTTGGAATAATTCTTTAAGTTGAAATAAAATCAGAAATGATTAATAAAGTCATGATAATCATACAACCCCAAAATAATACAGTCTACTAATGTGTGTGCCAAGACCTCCTGTCACAAGCTGTGGGCAACTAGTAGAATATACACAAAAGAATCACACTAGCCTACTGTCCGAAATGGAATAGACAGCCAAAGTACATAAGAAAGACTTCTTCAGGCTGCTGAACGGCATGGAAGGGAAGCAGCTCACCGTAGAAGTCTCGAACCCGCTCAGAGATGCGCACCAGACTGATAGCCAGATACACCTGCCTCAGACCCTGTACAATTAAGTATAGAAGTGTAGTATGAGTACATAAACAATATGTACCCAGTAAGTATCCTGTCTAATCTCGAAGAAGTAGAGACGAGAGGTCGACATGAAACTTACTAGGGTCAAATAACATGATAGGTGATACACTAAACATGGATGGCAAAATAAATAACAGTTTATAGCATGAAGCAACATGTCCTTAACTAGGTGATTTCACAATTAACCAATTACATTTCAAGGCATGTAACAAAGTTCCATCCACAACAATATACTAGTCAACAAGCATACGCAAGTAGTACTGAGGTCGTACGGCCCGATCCAACATAAAAATAAATTGTGCACTTCCGGAGGGTCGAACGCCGCAAACCATAGATGCATCTATTACCCCGCTCGCGAATCATACATGCGACGCGGTCAAATGTATTTAAACATATCAATCGGCAGATAAGATCAAACATCAGGAGAGAAAGTATTCAAAAAATATTATTTTATTCTTTTTAAAAGGTCATAATGTAGTATTCCACTTATTGATTCCGCTTACCATATTACAAAAGTCTCGAATTAATCATAGAGTCACAAGAACATCACATAGAGCATGCTTTAGGGTCCTAGACTGCCCGGACTTAAGCATAATAGTAGCTACACACGGGCCCTCATCACCAAGCGCGTACGTAGCCCCCACATTTAGTGACAAATTATTCAATTATTATACCTATGGGGACAATTCCCTCTTACAAGGTTAGATAGGAGACTCACCTCGCTCCAAAGTACACTTCCAATACAAAGAACGAGTCCAAGCCCTCAATTCGTAGCCGAACGATCCCAAACTAGTTAAATGAAGTAAGAACTAGTCAATATAGACTCACAGGATTGAATTCTAGCTATTTAAGCAATTTCCCGACCCTTAACACAAGTTTCCTAAAATCCGACCCCAGGCCCATGTGCTCGGATTCTGAGATTTTTCGAAGGAAGTTGTTCTCTACATCCTAAGGATCAATAATATATGATTTCTAATTCATTCCATAACAAATTTCGTGGTTAAATCTAACTTCTATTAAAACCCTAGGTTTTTGCTCTAACCCCGTGATTTCACCTTAATTCTAGTGTTTTAATCTACCTAAGACATAAGTAATAAACTAGAAATGGGTAGGACTAACTTACCTCAAGATGCTTGGTGAAGGTTTTCTCTCAAGAGCTCTAAAATCGCTAATGGAGGAGTGAAGAGTGTCAAAATTTGGTTTGGAACCTGAATTAAAAGAACCTCACTGCTTCAGCGATTTCCGTATCTGCGGTCAGGGGACCGCATCTGCGAGAAATGGACCGCATCTGCGAAATGGGGCGAAAGAGCTGGGACCGCTTCTGCGGTCTCGAGGCCGCATCTGCGGAGCCGCTTCTGCGGTTCCTGGCCTGCCCTAGACCGCTTCTGCGATGATAGGACCGCTTCTGCGGTCCACCAACCGCAGGTGCGGTTATGACAGAAGCAGCAAACTTCAGCTCTTCTCAAAATTTTCCACTTCACTCGAGCCTCGTCCGATTGATGCTCGGGGCTCCCGGGCCCCACCCGAACATGCCGACAAGTTTGAAATCACGAGGCGGACTTACTCGAACCCTCGGAACACCCGAAACAATGCTAAATCTAGGAATCACCCCCTAAAACCAAATGAATCAAACTTATGAACTTCAAGTTCTTAATTTTCCTCCAACGGGCCAAACGTCCTTAAACTACTCGGATTGATGCCAAATTTTGCGGGTAGGTCTTAAATGATGTTTCGGACTTGTACCGGGCTTCGAAACCAACATACAAGCCCGATACCAATGAAATCAATCATTAGTTAGTTTCTTTAAATCCTTAATATTTCAGATTAACAATTTCTAATAAAAATTCATTACTCGGGCTAGGGACCTCGAAATTCGATTCCGGGCATACGCCCAGGTCCCATATTTTCCCGCGGACCCTCCGGAACTGTCAAAACATGAATCCGGGCCCGTTTGCCCCAAATGTTTACCAAAGTCAAACTTAGCCTTTTAAGAAAATCCTAAGGAGTTAAATGTGCATATTTCAATCCAAACTCTTCTAAATCCTGAATCAACCATCCCCGCAGGTCGTAAATTAGTTAAAGCAAGTATGGAGAGTGTTATTTGGGGGAACGGGTTGCTAAAAAGGCAAATGACCGGTCGGGTCATTACAACTCACTTGCAAAATTGAGCCACTCTTACATATATGACAAGTAAACAGGGGTGTACATCTATACTCAACAATATCAGGAGAGCTTCTTATCCAATAGGAGTGTTTAACTACGTGTATGCTTGTGAAAGTGCTTTAAGATAGATCATACTAGCTAAAAGCGTAAGGAAAAAGAACGGACACACGTAAGATGTTTTCTCACAACTTTCACGAGATAAAGCTCATACAGGTAAGCGCAACACAACACAATACCAACAACAAGAATGCCCCCAGGCCATCACAAATCATCACAATCAATCCCTGACATAGCCCACCTTGTCTCGTCACGTGTGCAATAATAATATAGTAAGTGCCCGCCTTGTTTCGCCACACGTGCATCATAATGTTTCTACCTTGTCTCGCGACATGCACACACACACACACACATACACACACACACACACACACACACACACACACACACACACATATATATATATATCCCACCTTGTCACACCGCATGTGCATATATCAATAGTAACAACAGCACGGCAGAAACCTCGTGCAACCCCATAATAACAACCGCACGGAAGAAACCTTGTGCACCACCACAACAAGTAAAACAACAGCAATGACAGTAAATATGAGAACACGACAAGTAAATCAACTCGAGAGCTTTCGATCACAAAGAGACGGTAAAACTAGCTCAAAAGGAATAACCACAATAGGGAATACTAAGCGTAAATAAGAACAGCTCAACAAGGGAGAAAATAATATGTAACAATGATCTCACAATATACAGTCTAACAACAAGGAAGCTAACACAAGTCAGATAATTACAAATATGGACATGTCAACTAGAATATAGAGTATCTAAACTTCTTTTAAGGTTGGGCAATTTCTAAGAGTTTACACAATTTCAGTTTAGGATAAGCAGCGAGGGAGACAATCATAACCTCAATTAAGACTAAACAATTAAAGGGGAGATAATAATAAATTCCAATAAAGACCAGCAGCTATAGAAAAAGATAGCATGACAATAGGAGAGGTAAAGTCTTCAATTAAGTCAAATAAGAGTCAAAAAGGCAATAAGAGTGGATCATGAAGCAATAAATTCCAATTAAAGCATGTAGAGGTGAAACTAGCAAATAGAAACTCAACCACATTAAGAACAACTTCCTACTTAGTGAATATAAGGACCTAAGAACCCTAAAAAGTCAATTTTCCACAAATAAGTCCGAGCACGCACTCGTCACCTTGCGCACGGACAACAATAAGCATAGAAGACTCAAATCCTAGGGGGAAATCCCCCACACAAGGTAAGGCAAGATACTTACCTCAAAGACGACAAACCAATACTCTAAAATGCACTTCTCGGGTGAAAAGACCTCCAGACGACTCAAATCTAACCAAATTAACTTCAAAGCACAAATAAAACTCATAAGAAACTATTCCGGATCATAAAGTCTCAATCTTTAACAAAATCCAAAAATCGGTCCAAAAGTCGACCCCGCAAGCCCGCACCTTGGAACCCGACGAATTTTATAAAATCCGAATACCCATTCCTATATGAGTTCAACCATACAAAAATTATCAAATTCCGATACCATTTGGTCCCTCAAATCATGATTTTTTTCCTTTTAGAAATTTTCTTCAAAAACCAGCATTTTCCTCAACCCCAAACACAATTTGAATGATGAAAACAAAGATAAAATCATGGAATATGTTAAATTCTAGGTGAAGAACACTTACCCAATCAATTTTCTTGAAAAACCCAAAAAGAAGCTCCCAAAATTGAAGTCGAAAACTCAAAATACGAAAAAATGGCCAAACCCTCGATTTAAATGATTCTGCCAGGACTCCCGCATCTGCGAACCAGAAACTGCATTTGCGGGACCGCATTTGCGAGAAAGAGTCCGCATCTGCGAACTCAGCTAACCAGGCCAGGGACCGCATATGCGGATATGAGGCCGCATCAGCAGCACCGCAGAAGCGAAAGGGAAATCTTAGGAGCAAGATTTCTCCGCAGAAGCGGCCTTCGCACCTGCGTGCCAGCCTCCGCAGAAGCGAGCAAGCTCCCAGGCCTTCATGACCGCAGAAGTAGCCGGGCTCACGCAGAAGCGGAGCCGTACCTGCATTCCAAGGTCGCAGGTGCGAAAACACTATAAATTAGACATGTTCCAAAACCATGCAAAACATCTGAAACTCGTCCGAAACACACCCAAGGCCCCCGGGACCCCGTCTGCACACACAAACAAGTTCCATTACCTAACACGGACTCGCTCGAGGTCTCAAAACATATCAATTAATTCCATAAATGCAAATCACGCCATGAATCAAACTATAAACTTCCAAATCTTCCAACTTTGAAAACTCGTGCCGAAACCAATCAAACCAACCCGGAATGACGCCAAATTTTTCAGTCAAGTCCCAAAAGACAAGACAGAGCTGTTCTAATTCTCGGAATCGCATTCTACCCCGATATCACAAAAGTCAACTATGGGTCAAACTTCTCCATTTTCCAAACTTCAACTTTTCCATCTTCCGCCGAAATGCCTCAAATTACCCTACGAACTTCCAAATTCGAATCCGGACGTGCGCCTAAGTCCAAAATCACCATACGAAGCTATTGAAATCATCCAAAACCCATTCTAGAGTCGTTTACTCAAAAGTCACATTCCGGTCAAATGTTCATCGCCTAAGCTTTCAACTAGAATCATTCTTCCAATTCGATCTCGAATCCTCCGGTAACTGAATTCAAACATGCTCGCAAGTCGATACACATAATATGAAGCTTCTCAAGACCTTATGCCGCTGATTGGAACTTAAATTGTCGAAACGACCGGCCGGATCGTTACAAAAATACTTTAATTAATATTGTTCAATTTATAGTAGTCATCATAGAGGTTCCGCTTGTGCATCCGGACCTGCATCGTTAGAGCTATTGTTGCTACAGGACAAGCATAAATCTTCGTACATATGAGAGGGGCAGTGTTTGGCCAAGATATTCCGCGCTAGACGAATTGACGCTATTTGGGACTTTCTTAGGGCCCGCCCACTCCATCCCCGTATAGATAGACACATTCAGGATACGAGTTTCTATAGGATCATAGAGATCAGCCAGCTGTAGTTGGACTAGTCGTTGATCACGGCTTTGATAGATGGACATCCTATAGCTTACCCGCATGCTCTTAGAGACTATACGGGATTGGAGTACCTGGAGATGTTACAGCGGCTCACCGGTTTCCAGCCACCGGATGAGGCTACATTAAGTGGGGCCAGTCGTTTGTAGCCGACGCCCGTCCGGCTGTATTTGGAGGCGATGGATGCAGACATTATAGATGATACACCTGTCACGACCCAAAATCCACTAAAGGTCATGATGGCGCCGGACACCACTGTCAGGCAAGCCAACACTAGATAGTTAATTAAATTCTCATTTTGATATTATTGAAATCATAAATTTCGTCTAATTTAACAGTAAAAGATGAACTTTATAGGATAAATAACAATGTTTTCCAATTTCAGTACTGAATATCCCATAATCATCCCAGAACTCGGTGTCATAAAATCATAAGAATTTACTAGGAAATAATATAAAAATACAATAACTGTCCGGAATACAAATTTGGACAGAAAAGAAAGTACAAGTACTCTGAAGGAGACTCTGCTGGCTGTGGTTCGTCTCATAAAATGCAGCTCACCTAAGTCTCCGTATCAACAACGCCGTTGCGCCCACAAGGCCACTAGACATACAGGTGCCTTTACAACAAAATGTACAGCAAATGTAGTATGACTATGAAAACAACGCGTACCCAGTAAGTATCCGGTCTAATCTCGAAGAAGTAGTGACGAGAGGTCGACTCCGACACTTACTATGGACAATAATAATGTACCGATAATATGATAAATTATGGATTTTATAAGGCGACTGTAAACTCAATAACATGAAGCAGGTAAACAATTCTTTTGTTAATAGGATATTTCCAAATAAATTTTCATCTTTTAAAAATTTATATCTCTGGCCAATGAGGCCACATCAATTATCAATAATTCCTAAACAATAAATTAAGCCATGCGCAAATCATGCCGAGGACGTACGGCCCGATCCAACATAATATTAAAACCGTGTACTGCCGGAGGGTCGAACGATGCGAACAATAGATGCATCTATTTAATCTACCGAGGCGTTCGGCCCATTCCACAAATGCAAAACACAATCAAACAGTCAATAATGAATTTATCAAGGAGCATTAATCCAAGGAAATGTCAATTCTCTTTTAACGATCAAGAAAATGAAGTTTAACCTTTTAGAAATTCATTTACCAATTCGATATGATTTAATCAATTTAAATTGACAATAAGATTACAAATATTGCAAGTATAGCATGCTTTTGGATCCTAGACTACTCGGACTTAAGCATAATAGTAGCTACACACGGACTCTCGTCACCTCGTGCGTACATAGCCCCCACAAATAGAAGCACATATTGAATTATTTCACCTATGGGTTTAATTCCCTCTTACAAGGTTAGAAAGGAGACTTACCTCGCTCCGAAGCCCACTTTCCGGTCCAAGATTATGCTCAAACCACCAATTCGGTGCCGAACAATCCAAAACTAATCAAATAGTGTATAAGCTAATCAATACATGTTCAAAAATTTATATTCCAAATATTAAGGTGATTACCCAACCCTAAATGTAAGACTCCTAAAATTCACCCCCAGGCCCACGTGCTCGGATTCCAAAAAATTTCGAAGAACATAGTTACCCATAAGCTCATGAAGTCAAATATATGATTTTTACCAAATTCCATAACCATTTTCTTGGTCAAATCTCATTTTTATCCAAAACCTAGGTTTTCATCTAAACCCTTGTTTTCACCAATTTTTACATGTTAATCTATCCATAATATATGTATTAAACTCATGTTATGTAGAAATTACTTACCTCAAAGTGCTAGGTGAAAACCCTCTTCCAAAAGCTCCAAAAATCGCCCAAGAGATGAAAGGAAATGAGTTAAATGGTCTAAGTCTCGCAATTAATAAGCTGTGCACAGGACTTAGATGTCACATTTGCGACACCTGGTTCGCAAATGCGACAAAACCATCTCAAATGCAAACATGGGCCTCCACTGCCAAGGTCGCAAATGCGGACTCTACTAAGGTTGCAAATGCGACCAGAATATCGCAAATGCGAACTCTGACCCAGGTCAGGCTCAATCGCAATTGCGAAGCCCTTCTCGCAAATGCGAGGTTCGCAAATGCGAACAAATTCTCGCATTTGCGAGACCTGCAACTGCTGCCAATGTAACGACCCGACCGGTCGTTTTTAGAATTTACGCCCCGATCCCCCATTAACCGTTTCCCCTAAGTTCATTTCTGCTATTTTGGTTTGCCGGGACGTTCGGTGTTGAGTTTTGGAGAGTTTTGGGACACTTAGTCCCTAAATGAGAGCTTAAGAGTTGAAAAATGGTCCGTAATCAGAACAGTGTGAAGACGACCTCGGAATGGAAATCTGATGGTTCCATTAGCTCCGTTAGGTGATTTCTGGGTTGGGAGCGTGTTCGGAATGTGTTTTGGAAGTCCGTAGCTAATTTAAGCTTGAAATGCCGAAGTTTGGATTTTTGAAGTTTCCGGTCCGATAGTGAGTTTTTGATCCGAGGGTTGGATTTGAATTCCGAAAGTTGTTGTAGCTCCGTCATGTCATTTGGGATGTGTGTGCAAAATTTCAGGTCATTCGGACGAGGTTTGGTTAGGTTTTTGACCGAAAGCATATTTGGTTAGAATTTGAAGTTCTTAGGCTTGAATCCTTGATTTAATCGGGTTTCCGGTGTTGTTTGAGGTGTTTTGAGGATTGGTGCAAGTTCGAATAAGGTATTAGGTGGTATTGGTGCTTTTGGTTGAGGCCCCGGGGGCCTCGGGATGATGTCGGGTGGTTAACGGGGAAATTTTCTAAGTTGTTGCAGCTGGTATGTTTTCCCTTCTGGTATTTTCGCTTCTGCGGTTTGGGAACCGCAGAAGCGGAGCCGCAGAAGCGGCTTCCTCATCGCAGAAGCGATTTTTTTAGCTTCCCCTCAGAGACCGCAGAAGCGGTCATCTTTCCGCAAAGCGGAACCGCTGGAGCGGTCATGTGTCCGCAAAAGCGGAATTTCCCCCTTTAATGAGAAACCGCAGAAGCGGTTATTTTGCCGCTTAAGCGGGACCGCAGAAGCGGTCCCTTGTCCGCAGAAGCGGAAATGCCTGGGCAGAAATAGGAAATTTCGAGGGTTAAATTTCATAAGTTTGAAAATCAATTTTGAGCTCGGGCAAGGGCGATTCTGAGAGGATTTTGGAGAGGAGATTATTGGGTAACATTTCTATGATCCTTTCTAATTATATACTATCATTTAGTAGTTAAATCCACCTTTTAAATTCGAATTAAGGATCAAAAATGGAAGAATTTGGGTGAAAGTTCATTGACTAAACTATTGGGTTTTGAGGGAGCATTCGACCTCCGATTTCTGAGATTTTTATATGGTTAGACTCGTGAGAGTACGGGGTTTCTGAAAATGTGAAAATTATTCGGTTCCGAGACGTTGGCGTGAGGGGCATTTTGGTCATTTCACCTATTTTCGCGCCTTAGCTTTAATTTCAATAGTGGAATCAGTTGTTTGCAATATTATTTA
>NC_031995.1:67263811-67267013 GCF_001879085.1 Nicotiana attenuata | reverse complement strand
GAGGAGCCGCCTATGATTGGTGGCGCACCTATGAGTTAGACAGCCCAGACGAGGCAGCTTCACTGACTTGGACTCAGTTTTCAGATATGTTTCTGAGAGAGTTTGTTCCTCAGAGCCTCAGGGATGCATGGAGCGCGGAGTTTGAGCATTTGCGCCAGGGTGCTATGACCGTCTCGGAGTATGCTGTCCGTTACACCAGTTTGGCTAGACACGCCTCAGCCTTGGTTTCTACTGTTCGCGAGAAGGTTCATCGGTTCATTGAGGGGCTCATCCCTAGCATCAGGTCCAGCATGGCCCGTGAGTTGGAGATGGATATTCCGTATCAGCAGGTGGTGAATATTGCTAGGAGGATAGAGGGTATGCATGCTAAAGAGAGAGAGGGCAGGCAGGGTCATGAGGGAGAGAGCAACCGAGATCATGAGAGAGAGCTTGAGGAGGCGAGGAGGCCTCGTAGGCCGGTGAGATATACTGGTCCTTATTTTGGAGGCAGGGTGCATCATGGTAGAGGTTTTGGGGGTCAGCCAGTTCAGTTCGCGCTTCAGGCTTTGCATGGTGACTCAGGAGCTCATAGGTCTCGGAGTACCCGCATCGCACAGTTTCCACCGCCTCGTCAGCAGAGAGGGTGCTTTGAGTGTGGAGATACTAGCCACATGATGAGAGATTGTCCCAGACTTCGGACCGGTGTGTCCCAGCGAGGTATTCCGGCAGGTAGAGGGCGCCCAAGAGGGGGAGGCCCGGCTCGTTGATGTGTTTCATATAGTAGGCTTGAGGCCGGTGCGCCAGTTGAATGACATTCAGGTACGGATTTGGTTTGTTATAGAGGGGCACTATCTGTAGTTCACCACAGTTCTGCTTATCGGGGTGAGTTCCCTTATTTGTTGTTCCATTTATGAGTGCGTTTCATGATTGTACTCTGTCTACGTGATTATTCTGTTGGGAGGTTCTATGAGTGATAGCCGTGTCTATCGTCCGTTCCTAGCTGTTGTCGAGAGTTATGAGGCTAGTAGTAAATTCATGTTGTCTGTTTCGGTAGGTTTGATGTGATCTCTGAGTATTCTTGGTTACGAGCTGTGATTTCTGTGCTCCACCGGTGTGGGAGCCAGCCTGTGTTGTAAATTGTAGACGGAATGGATCTAGTGAGAGTCTCTGATGGGTTGATGTGTGCCCTACTTGTGATTCAGTGTTGAGGGTGGGACCCTCGTGATTTCAGGTGATTTGATATGTTGAGACCGGGTTGTGTACTGCGGGGAGGAGTTATATCAATATAAGATCATTGTGAGTCTTTCATATGCTTTCATTCTTTCTTGTTAGATGTTTTGTCGAATTGTGTTTTAGAAGAAACTGCGCTAGTTTGATTTGTTTGTTAGTTCCTTATGTGTTTCCTTTCTCATATTCATTCATTCCCGTTCTATGCTTCTTGAGTTTTAGCTTGTGGGGTGTGTACCCATTGGTGTTGGCTGAGATTTAGTTATTCGGGTGTTTTGTTATGCGGTTTTTGTGGTTATTGTATTATCGCCAGTGTTGTGGAGGTTTGAAAAGAGTTCCTGTTGAATATGAGGCTTATGGCCGGTACGGAATTGATCGCAGGCGAGTATTGCTATTAAAAATGATATTGTGGGCCTATGGGTGATGTGTCATGCTGTGTGGTCGTACCCTGTGTGTGTTGGCTTGTATTGAAATAGCTGGTTGAGACTGATACCGGATATGGATGTAGGATCGGGTCTTTTGAAAACGGATGGAAGGTGAGAATTCTAGCTTGAAGGCCTATTGGTATTGTTAGAAAGGTTAAATTTCAGTTGGGATGGTGTCGTCAGGCTTAAATGGATTGGGGTGACGTGGGATCACCAGCGGGTGTATGTTGGAAGTGCGCACTCAGTGACTTGAAGACTCCAGGTATGTTTTCTATGCTCGTTCGAGGACGAACGAATGTTTAAGTGTGGGAGGATGTAACGACCCGACCGGTCGTTTTTAGAATTTACGCCCCGATCCCCCATTAACTGTTTCCCCTAAGTTCATTTCTGCTATTTTGGTTTGCCGGGACGTTCGGTGTTGAGTTTTGGAGAGTTTTGGGACACTTAGTCCCTAAATGAGAGCTTAAGAGTTTAAAAATGGTCCGTAATCAGAACAGTGTGAAGACGACCTCGGAATGGAAATCTGATGGTTCCGTTAGCTCCGTTAGGTGATTTCGGGGTTGGGAGCGTGTTCGGAATGTATTTTGGAAGTCCGTAGCTAATTTAAGCTTGAAATGCCGAAGTTTGGATTTTTGAAGTTTCCGGTCCGATAGTGAGTTTTTGATCCGAGGGTTGGATTTGAATTATGGAAGTTGCTGTAGCTCCATCATGTCATTTGGGATGTGTGTGCAAAATTTCAGGTCATTCGGACGAGGTTTGGTTAGGTTTTTGACCGAAAGCGTATTTGGTTAGAATTTGAAGTTCTTAGGCTTGAATCCTTGATTTAATCGGGTTTCCGGTGTTGTTTGAGGTGTTTTGAGGATTGGTGCAAGTTCAAATAAGGTATTAGGTGGTATTGGTGCTTTTGGTTGAGGCCCCGGGGGCCTCGGGATGATTTCGGGTGGTTAACGGGGAAATTTTCTAAGTTGTAGCAGCTGGTATGTTTTCCCTTCTGGTATTTTCGCTTCTGCTGTTTGGGAACCGCAGAAGCGGAGCCGCAGAAGCGGCTTCCTCATCGCAGAAGCGATTTTTTTGGGCTTCCCCTCAGAGACCGCAGAAGCGGTCATCTTTCCGCAAAAGCGGAACCGCTGGAGCGGTCATGTGTCCGCAAAAGCGGAATTTCCCCCTTTAATGAGAAACCGCAGAAGCGGTTATTTTGCCGCTTAAGCGGGACCGCAGAAGCGGTCCCTTGTCCGCAGAAGCGGAAATGCCTGGGCAGAAATAGGAAATTTCGAGGGTTTAATTTCATAAGTTTGAAAAATCAATTTTGAGCTCGGGCAAGGGCGATTCTGAGAGGATTTTGGAGAGGAGATTATTGGGTAACATTTCTATGATCCTTTCTAATTATATACTATCATTTAGTAGTTAAATCCACCTTTTAAATTCGAATTAAGGATCAAAAATGGAAGAATTTGGGTGAAAGTTCATTGACTAAACTATTGGGTTTTGAGGGTAGCATTCGACCTTCGATTTCTGTAGATTTTTATATGGTTAGTACTCGTGAGAGTCGAGGTATCTGAAATAGTGAAATT
>NC_031995.1:67260922-67263711 GCF_001879085.1 Nicotiana attenuata | reverse complement strand
GTATTGTATCACTCATATAAGTCTAAAGTGGATTCGCAACATTCATACCAACTATGACAACGTTATTTCATACAAATATTTATAGTGCCAATAGTCATGATACTAATGAACAGTCCTCAGTCAATTACACATTGATATATACTAAAGTGCTGAAGTTAATTACACTTATGTAGGGAATTCAACAGGAAAAACGAGCATCACTTCATTCCATTCCAAAATCCAAGAGATATAGGATATGTACCTGGAAAATAGAATGTAAAACAAATGAGGAATCAACAGCAAGAGTCAGAGAATCAACAACAGCTCAAAAATCGAAATCACAGCCCAGGAGAATGTTATCAAACTCGGTCCAGAAATGAACAGCACCAACAACCAACTCAATGAACTTGAATTAACCAAAATGAAGTCAAAATCAAACCCAAAACAAACTCGGAGATTTCAATCAACCAAACATAAGGATTTTCAAGCTGTTTTCCTCATTAAACTAGCTAGAGATTCGAAACAATTGCTGAAATAAACTGGAAATTGATCCAAGGAACTCAATGCAACAGTGTTTCTGAATTTTTCTATTATATTGTTTTGATTTTTTTTATTTTTTGAAGAAAAGCTAAGATCTAAAGGAGTATGGATTTGAAATTCAAATTTCAGATTTATGAAACTTGAAGAATGTTTTTTGGGGGGAATTTTAGAGCTCCAGAACCTTTTTCTCAAGGCATTTGAGTACCCTTTTATAGGCACTCAGAAGTGCAACTTCAGATTTTCCTCTTTTTCAAATTAGTCCCTCTTTTATTTCAATTTAGTCCCTTATTTTTAAACTTGTTGCACAAGTTACTGCTTTTAGAATACTAAAACCTACACCTAGACCCCTTCTAGAAGGGTCTAGGGTGTTCTAACCTTATTTTTCTACCCTTGAAATACCTGCATTACCCTTGATTGAATTCTGGAATTGCTATTTTAGCAAAACATGCCACTTTTGATACCCAAAACACCCCCAACCACCTCTCAAAATTACCAACCCTTTATTTGACTTCTAATTGACTAACCTAGTCAATCCAAACCTCCAATTCTAACTAATTAACTCAGATATAACCAAGCAGACTCCCTAAAACTTAACTAATACTTAGAGCAATCAGAAAACAAAACTAAATGGCAATTACTTAATCAAAATCAGATTAACAGTATATAAACTACTCACCCCAAACAGACTACTAAATCTAATGAAAGAGAATTAAACTATTATAATCAGAAAAAGAGCATACATATTGAAATTGAATCAAAACTAACAGAAAATCCAATTGAACTACAATTAATCACTTGAACTAATTAATCCAACATTTGAACATTACAACTATCAGAAATAAACGAAAATCAGATCAACAAAAATCAGAAACAGCATAGCACACAAAATAATTAGCAACAAGAGCATGAATTAACTAATAGAATCCAAAACTCATGAAAACAATGAAAGATAAAAGAAAATCAAGGAAGGAACTTACTAACCTAGGCTTCAACCTTGACTGATTTCTGGAATTGAATCTTAATTAATATTACAGGTTTATTTTGTCAAAAATAAACTTATAATATTAATTAAAATCATCCAAATTATTGAAACTAAAATTCGAAAATCCTAGATCCGAAATTTCATATGGCCTGGTGAAATTTGAGAGTTTTTGGCTTGGGATTCAAGGTGAGGAGGTCATGGAGACTGTGGGGTGTGAATTTGGGCCGGTTTGGACAAGGTTGTGTTTTGGCCGGAAATTTCGATCTAATATTCGAAACGATTGGTTACGATTTGAGGGATATGGTCTTGGGGGTTGGAAAAAGGAGGAAAAGGAGAGTAAGTGGTGAAATTTTGGGAGGATTTGGGGCTTCGCCGCCGGCGACGGCGATTTTCGGCCGGCGGCGGAGATACGGCGGTATTACACCGGTGGCTGGAGGCGGGGAAGAGGTACGAGGAGGGTGATATATGTTTTAGGGTTTATGATATTATTAGGACACTTTTATTAAAATGGGGGATCAATGGGGACCGTTGGATTGGAGAAGATTGACGGCTAGGATAGATTGGCTCCAAACGACGCCGTTTTGGGGCTGGGAGACTTGGACCGGGTAGGGGTTAATTTGGGGCTGGAATTGGGCGGAAAATATTGGGCCTGGGTGGGTTAATTCAAGACTTAGCCCAATTTAAATCCCTCTTCTTTTAATTGTTTATTTTATTTTATTTATTTGTGTTTTGTATTTATTTTTTTTCTGATTTTTATAAAAATGCAAAATTAAAATGAAACCTAATCTATTTCCAACATTAAGCTAATTGATTCCTAAAATTTCTTAAAATCTATTTCGCGATAAATTCAACAATTAACAATTAAAAGTGCAAAGAAACTATTTTTGTTATTTTCTTCATATTTTGCTCTAAAGCAATTAAACTATCAATTAATCCTAAAATATGAAATTAGATCCTAAATGCAAATGCATATTTTTGTATGAATTAACATGCACAAATAAAATGCAAACAATTAACAGAAAATAACACCAAAAAATTCCACAGAAATTTCGTAAAAAATATGGAAAAAAAAAAACTTTTTGTTTAGAATTTTTTGGGAATAATTCATATATAGGGCAAAAATCAACGTGCTCACAGCTGCCCCTCTTTGCTCGGAAACATGAAAGGTTTTCGGGCAAAGATAAGTGAGCAAATATGAGCGATTTTTGCCCGTTCGAATATTCCATGTGAAGCATTTTTGAAAAGTTTGACCGCACCCTGCTTCAGAGGTTGCCTACATATCCTGGGC
>NC_031995.1:67186158-67256157 GCF_001879085.1 Nicotiana attenuata | reverse complement strand
AAATGACAAGCATTTAAGCTGAAATCTATGAAAAAAAACTTCCGCAATTACGTTGAGCTCAAAGTGCAATGAACAATTGTCCTTTCAACTTGACTTGCCTTCTGCTTTTCCTCAGACAAGATGTACGAATGACGCAAGTGCAGCAAAATTCAGGGCTGACTCTACCTCTCTTGCATCACAAGTCATTACTGAACAGATTTGCCAGCAAAAGTCATCTGGATTCCACCACTCGGACTGCGCAGCCAAACGGTCAATGATCAATTTTTGATGATTCTAGTAGCAAATCGATGAAGCCGCCGATTAAGCAATTTCCGTTGAACAAGGCAAGAAATTACGTATTTTTGTATTTTTTGTTATTTAAACAAATTATATATTTTTTGGTATTATTCTTCACGTAAATTAATATTTTTGCAGGGTTCCTTCTTCTGCGAAAAAGTAAAAGAGGAAAACTCTTTGATTGCCATATTGTTCATGGTAGAAAGGCGGCTAAGCTAAATTTGTGCGTAAAGGAGTAATTAACATAGGTCCTCCTTTACCGATGATTGTAATTAGTAGAGTTTCTCGCACTATTTGGTCGCGGCTTTTGTCTTCATGATGTTGCTTAATTTGGTAGATAATTAATAACAAAAGAAGATATGTGGTTGAAGTTCACATATTCTGTGTAGATATTCATATTCTACATATCTAACCTAACTGTACCTTAATGATGGAATATTATGGACATCCTGATGCTTCAAAAAAAGTGGGTTTGAATCTAAAGTTGAGAAAGTATAAGAATCAATTATTTAAACCATTATTAAAGCTCATTGAGAATGACGAGTTCTGAATGGAGAAAAGGCCGTTTGATGTTATGAATCTAATTTAGGTGATGCTTCTTAATTATTGGAACTTGGACGCCTCTACATCAGGTTAGCGTAAAACTAAGTACGTCCCAATGGATTGCTTGAGGAATTGTGCTGTTCTATGTTTAATTAGATAGTTCGATTTTGGGTTATTATCATTGGGCTGAATTGCGGATTATTATTGTGTTATTCTCTCTCAATAGCGACAATACGTATCATTTCGTTTAAGAATTATAGTCTGAATATCACACAGTCCTGGCTGCAATAAGAAAGTTTGCTTCAATCCATGCGAGTTGATTCATTGGTTTCCTCTGCTTATCACTCTCATTTGTTATCTTCATGTTAATTATACTCAGTAGCGTGCTTTAACATCACGTTCATTTGAAAATTACACAATTCTCTCTCGACCTTACCAGGCTTTTATAAAAGTAAGATAAAGAAAGCTCTGGCCTCTATAAGCAAGGATATCTTTGTTCGGCCACAAGGATAAATGATTAAACTTATTCGAGTTTACGAAGCCTCGTACGGCTGGTATTACTTGTAATAAAATTGTGTTTATTAAATGTCATCTTGTTATCTTTTGTCATTGTTTCTTAGTTATTACTAATGAGTGTCATATACTTCGATTTAAATGACTCAATTTTGTCTTGTAGTTTTAATGGAAAGAATATACAACCCAACACAAGAAATGAAGATGACAGTCAATTTTTTATGCATTATGCTTTAGTCGCCATAAGATTTGTACTGGACGTAGGGGGTTTTACCAAGATTTCTTTAAAAAGATATATTGGTAGATTTTGTACCCTCTTTATTGGAGGAAATGAAACAGGATTTGCGTATGCAATGTTGCAGGAATAGTTACATTGCACAGAATAATCCATTGAATCTACAAGTCCTTTACATATTCACAATTAAGCTTCTGAATCCAGATTATTCGGGCTTGATCCCATGGTTCAATGCTTGTTATGAGAAGCTTTCTTCTGCACAACAAGCTGTTTTTTGTGCAACTAATATCAACGCCTATTTACTTGAGTTAGTAATAATCAAGGTCAGTTCGTTTGTTTTTGTATCTTTTTTTTCTTGGGCTTTCGTTTCTCTCCTTCTGCTTCTTTTAAAGTTTCACTTAAACTTGATTGACTGTATTATTCAAATCAGCTTTAATTGGTTAATATACAAACATGTGGCTTCCTCTTTATCTTTTAGGTACTAGAAACACTATATTTTTTTAATAGCGAGCGCCATATATATTAGTAAGTTCCATCAGAAGAATAAAATTTGTGCAATTCATCTTTTATTATTTGTCTATTCCTTTATGCCTGCATTTCTGTTAGGTTGTCATCTTCTTATTGGAATGTATAGTTTTGTGATGTTTGAATATTCAATATATTGTTTTTAGACTGATGGTTTTCTATTCTATGTTATATGTATTTTCTATCTTATGTTAGATTTGCAATGATATTATTCACATTTTTGTTTCTCTGTGGTTTATAGTTTCGTTTTTTTGCATTTGTAGAGTTTGGGATCCATCCCATTCTAATATCCCAATTTTAGGACATCGAGTCAGCGATACGTGGTGGGGCGCGGGGATCTGGGGAATGAGACGGTATGCATGTTGTGGTGGAGGTCATGTGACGGCGTGGAATGATAAATCGTGGGAACAACGTGTGATGGGGAACTCCTGAAGTGGATGGGAGGGCCAGGAGGTGCGTAAGAATCGTAGTCGCGGGATGGTGGGAGATGGAAGACGTGTCTACTGGCGAACTCCCTTAACTCAACGGCGTCAGATGCCTGCGGTAGCCGTGTGACCTGGTGGGGCAGTGCGGTGCACTGTGAGGCAAAAGGACTGTACTGGGTGAGCTAAATGATACAGAAGCACAAGAGCAACGTGCAAGTCAGACATAATATCAATCCTATCATATTCAACTCGTAAATCAATCCCCAAGAAGCGATACCTATCATCATCCTCTCGCAGAAATAAGGATCATGGGTATACTTCTCAAATGCCCACTGACGAGAAGAAATATAGTCGTATCATGACACAAATTATACTCAGTACTGCTCTCTATATAATGATAAGGTCCATACTATCAACTCAGTAATGTATCTCATAGATAACCGCATCATTAATCTCAGATATACAATATGAGTGGTGACGTAGTTCCACGAAGGTATTAGTCTCAAATGTAGGACCAAGATATGTCGACAACGAAGTACTCTCAAACGATATCCAAGTTGAAGTGGGTCATGGAATTGGCATGACCAGACGTAATCGTGACTACACTGTTACGCTTGAGCTTGTGCGGTACCGATTTGCGCCAAACGGCAAGGCCTACTCGCTGGATTTCGACGTATTCGTGTGGCGAGAATCCAGAATTTTATGGACTTCTCAGGCCTGCCACGTACTTTAATATTCTATGAATTTCAGAAAACATAGAACTCTTCGCCTCGTCCTTCCACGAGGAGGAAGCTTTGAGAGTGTACCTCAATGGATTTTCCGAAACAAACAATTGGCGGAATGGGAACGACTGAGAAAGTGTTGATCGCTTTTGTAACGGCGCGTCTGAGCCATCGAAAGGATAAGTTGGTTGCATCAGGGAATATTCACATATCAACGCCAGGGTCCTTGTAGCTTGAACAATTCTTTTTGTTTTCAACGATGAAACCTTTTGGTTCAGCAAAGATGCAAGTGATCCAGCTGCAATGCAATTTTTAGCCTTTTTGTTTTTACTTGAGTGCCCTTCCTGACTGATGACTATTCAAATTCCTGTCAATATCAGAAAATTAAATAAGAAATAAGTTATCAAAGCATTAACAATAATGCATTGTATACACCTCACAAGTCTATGTTACCTTGATCTTTTCTGTAATCGGTCAGCCTTTCACATAAAAATAATAGTTTCAATTTATTAAAGAAAGAATAGAACATGCTTCTACATCATGCTTGAACAGTTGGGTTACTGTTTCTTCTTCAAATTATCAAGCAAAGAAGGGTCTCTGCTGAAGAGGCGCTACAAGCTATTTCTAGGTGCTGGAGTTGGATTATGCAGCATTATATGAACTATTGGATTGTTGGGAATAAAGCTGTAAGTCCATATCACAGAAAGCAAATCATCCACTCTCCAGAATGACCCCAAATCATCAACAAAAACTGCAGGATTCAGCAGTTTCAAGTGCTGAAGGGATCCCAACATGAGCAACACCAATATAGCTGATTGCAGTCCACACAAGAACCTGCAATCAGCTTTTCTTCATATATTAGGGATCATCAGTGCTCCCCTGCCCCCAGACTCATCTCCAGTTGACACAAGAACCTGGAGACTGAGCTCCCTCTTATCTAACCTGTTTGCTCATTTTGCAGGTACATGGAAAAAACTAGGCAAATTGTTGTACTTTCAGTCAGTGGTATTAGCATCCCAGATGCTCATTCTGCTGAAAGTACACCAATTTCACCTAGTCTTCCACAAGTTGTTACACGCGTCATTGACACTTGCAAGATAAATATGTTTTTCTGTATCTCATGTACATATCGTGCTACAGAACAACAACCACTTTGAGCTTCAAACTTAGAAGCATTTTTTCACCAGAAAAAAAAATCAAAGAATAGGGCACAAAAGAAAGCTAATAAAAATGCCCCAAAAAATGCACCCAAAATCACACATATTAAATAAATTTACATGTATTCCTTAAACAAAACAACAAACCCCATGAAATCTATACATGAAATCAATAAAGATCGATGAAATTAAAAAGAGGACCATAAATCCAAAAAGGGAAAAACAAATAGGGAATAATACTAGGAAGAAATAGTAAAATAAAGAAGCAATTAAATTAGTAAAATGGAGGAGATTACTGAATATAGCAAAACTTAGGCTTTGAGATTTAGAGAATACCCATTTGTACCCTTATTTGACAAAAATTAAAGAGAACCCATTAAAAGTAGGCGAAAAACTTGAGAGAAAGAAAGTACCTGTGATTTCACCCGCTCAAATCCTAAGTCTTGGAATGATGTTAGTTTCTTTGTTTCCTTGGAGTTTCAGACGCCAACAAATTTCAGCAGACGCCAACAAATTTCAGCAATTTATCCGTCGAGCAGTCGATCACCAAAAAGGTTTTATGCAATTTCGTTGTCTCTAACAGAGATATTGAAATATGGGTTTTCTTCGAGCAATCGATGTTGGTTTAACAGGGGAAGAAGGTGGTCTTTTCCATGGTGCTTTGGTGGAAGTTTTATGGCTGAAAGACGGTGGAGATTTTGGTCGGAGATGGGGTGGAGACGCGCGATTTTGGGGTTTGGGACTTTGGGGATGTCGACGACTGCTAATAGGTAAATAGGATATGGAGTAATTAAATTAGACACTTTTATATTTTTATTTTTCTAATTAATTAAAAAACAAAAATTATTTCTATTTGGCGGGTTTAACAAAATTTTAGGAGGGAATAAAAAAACCGTTCCGTTATCAGTTTTCCCAAAATTCCGTTCTAAACAGTCCCGTTAAAAAGTGCTATGGCAACGGTTTAATGTCAATGGTAACGGTTTTATATCAAAAGTGTGCTGATATCATCCACATTCTACGGTAACGGTTATAACTGTTGCTATATGTGCTGTATAGCAATGGTTCTATAACCGTTACTAAAAAACTGTTGCAATAGGCTCATTTTCTGGTAGTAGATCTTGAAAAATCCTCGAAAAATTGCCACAAATCGAGCTCCCTAGGTCCAAAATGTGAAATAATTCGCCAAATCCCATTTATATAGTGCACTCTATCATCTCCACTATTCTTACCGCGAAAATCCAGGCGCGGCCGCGAAAATCCAACCCCCGCGGTCGCGAAAAAGTAGCGATGTCCGCGCTTCTGGTGGCTGTAGTGACAGGCTTTATTATTTTGGTCATAACTTTCTCTACAGATTTCCAAATGATGATTTCTTTAACTTTCTGGAAACTAGACACGAAGAGCTACAACTTTCCTTTTTGTATCATCTCAAATATCCTTGTAGATCAAAAGTTATATGCTTCTGAAGTCGGACCAGGGAACCTGCAAATCTGCCCTGGAGCACCTCCGCAACCAAATTTACGCAGTCCGCACCCCCACCTCCGCCCTCAGCGAAATTTTGCCGCTGCCCGCAAAAATTAAGCACCAGGACCAAGCCTCAGTTCCGGTAATGCCCCGACTTTCCCAAAACTCACCCGAAACACACCTGAGGCCTCCAGAACCTCAACCAAATGCACCAACAAATTATATCTCAATATACGAACTTAGTCGAACCCTCAGAACTCTCAAAACAACATCAAAATACCAAATTAACCTCGGATTCAAGTCTAAGAACTTTTAAACTTCCAAGTTCCGCAAACTACGCTGAAACATATCAAACCTCGTCCGAGTAACCTCAAATTTTGCACACACGTCACAAATGACACTACGAACCTACTCCAACTCTCGGAATTCCATTCCGACTCTGATATCAAATTTTCCACTGCCGCCCAGGAATCACCAAATTTCCAATTGGCCAATTCAAGCCTAATTCTACCACAGACCTCCAAACTACATTCCAGACGTACTCCTAAGTCCAAAATCACCTACCGGAGCTGGCGGAACCATCAAAATTCACATCCGAGATCGAATACTAAAAAGTCAAAACTTGGTCAAACCTTTCAAATTCAAAGCTTCTAGCTGATAATAATTCTCCCAAATCAAATTCCGAATAACCTGAAACCAAAACCGACGATTCACATAAGTCATAATACATCATACAGATATGCTCATGCTCTCAAACAACCGAGCTAAGTGCAATTGCTCAAAATGACCGGTCGGGTCGTTATATTGGTGCAGGTGCATTGGGAGGCCCGGGTGCGATGGATTCCCGCACCTGCAATGGACGCAAATGCGGTCTTGGGACCGCAGGAGGGGAGGCTGGGTTTTAAGTAAAACCCACACCTGCAATGGAATTACCGTAGGTGCGACATCGCAGAAGCGACCAAGGGACCACAAGTGCGGTATTGCTGGGTAGAAAAGCACTAGCTCGAGGTTTCCATTTTAAATTTTGGACTTGAGAAACTCGGGAGAGAGGCGATTTTTCGAGGGATTTCAAGGGAAAACATTGGGGTAAGTAATTCTAACCCGTAATGGTCTAAATTTCGTGAATCCATGGCTTTATTCATCACCTAATTAGGGATTTGAGTTGGAAATTTGGGGATTTAGGGCTTGAGAATTGGAGAGTAGATTTTGGGGATATGGGTGACCGAATGAGGTCGGATTTGAGTAAATTTGGTATGGTTAGACTCGTGAGTGAATGGGCTTTCAGGTTTTGTGATCTTTGTCGGATTTCGATGCGTGGGCTCGGGGGCCGGGTTTGAGCTGATTTCGGATTTTTGCTATAATTTGGTATTTTTCTTGTGGAACTGATTCATTTAGCCTATATTGATCGTATTGTATTGCTGGTGGCTAGCTTCAGGACGTTTAGAGATCGATTTGAGAGACAAAGGCGTTGCGACATAGGATTTTGCTTAGTATGAGGTAAGTAACGCTTCCAAACTTGGTTCTGAGGGTTCGAAACCCCGAACTTGTGATTAGTATTGAGGTGACGCGCATGCCAAGTGACGGACGTGCGGGCATGCACCGTGAGAATTGTGACTTGGGTGATTCCACGACACCATTTAGTGACTTTATCCTGTTGATATCCATGTTCTCATCATGTGATAAAGTAGTTGAGTTATAAATCATGCTAGATATCATGTTTAGGCTTTGTGCCGGTATTGTTTGGACCCTTAGCGGTCGTTTCTTGTTGTCATCTCACTAGTTTTCATTTGATATTCCATACTCAGTCATGATCATGCAGTTTTTATATCATATCTCAGTCTCAGTTATTTATTGATTCATCATATCATTGTTCCGGGTTGTTTTCATAACATTGTGAGCCCGTGGTGTGACTGGAGAGGTTGATGACTGAGTGAGGCCGAGAGCCTGGTTTTGAGTGACAGTTATGGGATCAAGCTACACGCAGCAGCGGTTATATTAATGATTATGATAGCGCTTGGGCCATGGGAGCCCCTCCGAAGTCTGTAACACACCCCCAGTGAGCGCGGATGATATTATTGAGGGATGAATTTCCCTGGATATGGATTTGTCCGAAGTACTTGATACCTGGAGATGGATTTCTCCACGGGGTTGGATTTCCCTTTTTCCTTGGTACTGGGTGACTTATTGTCAGAGTTGTATATGTTCCGGGATGGATTCTCTTGGCCGGATGGCCATATGCAGTACCGAGTGGTTGAGTACTAGAGAGTGAGAACACATGGTGCATCTCAAACAGTTTGTGCATTGGCATGTTAAGATAGCTTAGTTGTATACCTTACACTATTCAGATCTATAATTCCTTTACTATTTTGAACTGTATATTTGACTTGAAAGCATGCCTACAATTTTTTACACTTATTTCTATTATACTTGTTGAGGTTGAGTTCGTCACTACCTTTCAGTCCAAAGTTTGGACTTGTTACTTACTGAGTTGGGGTGTACTCACGTTATCCCCTGCACCTCGTGTGCAGATCTAGGCGATACCGATCGTAGCGGCGGTTGCTGATCGAGATTCCAGAGTTTGGAGTTTATCGAGGTAGTTGCATGGTGTTCGCGGGCCTTGACTCTCCTTCTTTATCTTTGTCGTACTTTCAGTTTATATCTTTAGACACTGTAGTAGACTGTATTTTCTGATCTAGATGCTCATGTACTCAGTGGCACCCTGGTTTTGGGCTGGATTGTATCGCTTTGGGATTTTCTTACGTTTCAAACAGTTTTTCTTTAATGTTAAATGCTTCCGTTAATATTTTCAAACTTATTGTTGTTGGTGTTAGGTTGTTGAGTTGAGGCTGGCCAAGTTCCACGATAGGCGCCATCACGACGGTTGATTTTGGGTCATGACACTTGAAGTCCCATTTCCTTAGTTCATGCTATTACTGTTTAATCTTTCAGACAATACTTATTTTGTTTCAGACTCTGTGTTTAAATTTTATAGAGCTCATGTACTCGATAACACCAGATTGTGGGATGGTTTTCGGTTGAGTTGTTGCTATTGACTTCGGTTATTTATGTTATTCCGTTGTTGAGACTATTTCATATTATTATTGAAGTTTATTTTTGTTTATTGGTTATTGGCTTGCCTAGCAAGCAGTGTTAGGCGCCATCACAGTTCCGGTAGAATTTTGAGTCGTGACAGACGAAGCTATACTTTCTCAAAAGACGAGGCAGAAACCTTTAGAAGTGAAGTATTTGCAACTATAGTCAATGTACTCATATTCACATGTAAATTATGTTGTAGAGACATAGAAGAATAAAAAATTGCTATGTTGAATACTTGGTAAGTTAGACATATACATGCAACTGAAGTCGTTTGGACATACTTTTCAAGTTTTATTACTCATATAACTTTTGTAATTTTTCTCCAAACTGTTCTACACTCATTGTATGAAGTATACGCGCAACACGTGTATGAAGTATACGCGCAACACGTGTATCCATAACTAGTGATTTAAAAAAAAGAAAACCAACTATTAGAATGTTATCTCCTTCTGTTTGCACCATGGATTCCTCTCAATTATTTCTCCAACACTTTCTCTTCGATAATTAGATAAAGTTGAAAAACTTAATTAAAGTCTCTAATAATAAGTAGTAATTAGTCCATTTTTTTTTTACATAATATTAATTCTGAAGTAAATTTATAAATATCACTTTTGATAATTAAATTTTGAAATGCTTTGAAAAAATTGACCAAACATAAACTAGGTTTTCAATGCTAACAAAAGTATTTCCCCAATGATATCCATGAATTTGCAACGATTGTTTCCATTGAAATTGGTATGTTTTGTTCCCGTTTTAAAAAGCTGTTAAAAAATGGAACCAATTTGCCTTCCACTCTTCTGTTTTTTCTCTATTTCTTTTTCTTCTTCTTCATAAAATATACCATAATTATTTAATTTTGGAAGCTTTATATTCTTATGTGGGATTAAAAATTTAAAGTTAATGGTTGATTATTTTTAAAATTGTTTGAGTGTTGATTATTTATGTTTAAATTTTTGCTCTAAACATCGATTTGGTGATTTGCTTTAAAAAAACTCAAAATTCTGTAGTCGGTCCTTAAAAAGTGAAAAAAGGGGGTCTTCTTGATATGATATTATTTGGCTAAATTGATAATGGGAGATAATTTGTGCTAGAGTTTGGAGGTCTTCTTTCAAATTTGAGATCATCTAGAGTAGGTTTGCGGTGATTTGATCAAAATTAAGATCACTTTATTGAGCAACACAAATAAATTATGCCAATCGGGTAGAATTTATAAATAATTTAATAAATATGTCCAATGCATATAACACAAACTCATGCTAATGTGATAGAATTGGGTGAACAATTGAACTCACAAAGTCATGCCAATCCAGTAGAGTTTGTGAACAATTTAACAAATAGGTCGAATGCATAAACTAGCCCATGCCAATATGGAAGAGTTCGATGAACAATCAAACAATCACAAAATCGTGCCGATCTGGTAGAGTTCGTAAATAATTCAACAAATAGGTCGAATGCAGATAACATAAAGCCATACCAATATAATAGAGTTTGATCAATTGAACAATCACAAAGTCAAACCAATTTGATAGAGTTCGGGAATAATTCAATAATACATTGAATGCAGATAACACATAATCATGCCAACATGATAGAGTTTGATCAAGTTAACAATCACAAAACCATGCCAATTTGATAGAGTTTATGAGTTATCAAACACAATATCAAGGTTGAACATTAAGTCCTATCGATTTGTCATAACTTATACAATCTCCTTTTTGGTAGGCAAGGTTATTACACTATATAACGATTTTTTGTTTTGACCATCTATAAGCACGCTGAAATTAGAAGTTGTTCAACAAATAAATACTAGAAGTAACCTAAAAAAAGCACTCAACTAGGATCAAAATTCACTGAATGATCAACAACAAATCAGTAGATCACATATTTAAATATTAAAATAAAACTCAAACCACAGTTACAGGACAACTGGACAACTTATATGTTCTTCACTGGAGCTCTTATTTAATGTGTAATAGTGGCAGAGCGAAGGAAGACCTGACTGTGATAATGGCCATGTTTGTTGAGGCTATTAAGGGTATTTTAGTCTGGATTTTGTCACGACCCAAAATCTAACTAGTCGTGATGGCACCTAACCCAACCCGCTAGGTAAACCAACTAACAACTATCCAATTCCAGTGAAATCAATAAAACAATTAAATAGAGAAGTTAACTAAATCTTATACATTCCCCAATAACTGGTAGTACAAATCATGAGCTTATAAGAATAGAATTTACAAATCCGGTATGAAATAAATACATCATCTATTCGAAAAGTACATAAATAGAGTTTTATGAATCTAATGCTACCATGAACAAAAGGCAGCTACAACCGGAACGCAGGTGCGTCTTCAAATCCAGCTCCCGTCGAACACAACAACATCAGCAGTCAACATCTGCACGCAAGGTGCAGAAGTGTAGTATGAGTACAACTGACCTCATGTACTCAATAAGTAACAAGCCTAACCTTAGGTTGAAAGTAGTGACGAGTTGGAACAATGGTCGGGTCAAACATCCAATAGCCAACAACAATTAATAACAACGCAAAGCAAGTAACAAAAGAAGTAACTCAGAGATAAAATGCTTAGCTTTTTCACAGTTTCCCGAAAAATAGTTCCTCTTTTTAAGTATATCAGTGAAAATCCAAATCCTATACCAAAATCGTCAAAAATATGAGTAAGTTTGAAAAATATAAATTTCCCAAAAATCCTTTCCACGATAAATGTCGCGCCCCCTTTTTCTCGCGAAATCGGGTTCATGACATTTGGAGGGACAACTCGTTCCATTTGGGAACTGAGTTTTGAAGAGTCTCCACCTAATTTTATGGTGCATTAGGACACCTTACAGGGTTTAATTATAACTAAACATGGATAACCGGAGATAGGGTAAGGGCTTTGAAATTATCCTAAGGGGAAGGTGTTAGGCACCCCTCAGGATCCACTAGTGTGGTTCCCGGCCAAACAGTAATTGTGAATTTGGAGTATAATTAACATGTAAGCAGATAAGGTTCAAGTAAGAGGGGATTTCAATTCATAATAGTTTGAAAGTAAACAAATCTGAAAGAACAATCAAAGAGCTGATTTTAAAATAAGGAGTTACAAAAAAAAGAGTAAAGAATGAATTAAAGGGGGGGGGGGGGTCCTAGGTTTATTAAAAATATGGATCACCCCACACAATGTCCGGTAATCACTCTTCAATGAGGGGCTACACGTGACATTACCGCGTGGTCATCATATCCATATCTACCCTTCTCACCCCGTTAAGGTATTAAAGCGCGGATTGGTCTCGATTACTTATTGCATGCTATTACCCGTCCCATTCTTATAAGTCCCGGAGGTACTTAGGACTACTAATCCTAAAGGGAGGGATATTAGGCTTATTTGAAGTTTCAAAGGTAGAAATTCTAAGGAGATATACAAAATATATAAAGACTGCACATTAAAGGGGGAAACACATAAGCATATAAGGCTCAAGTATACCTCCTCAAAAAAACGCACATAAATAGCATGACTTGCACATACTTTTTAGGTCTGATTTAAAGCACATAAAGACGAAGTTAATTGTTGAGGCAGCTTAGTTTATTGCATAACTCAGATAAGAAGTCCGAATCAGGCCTGCCTGCTGGTTGTAGCAACTAATGTAGCGGATTTAGTTTTACAATTATTATCGTAAGGCTTGCCTGAGTGCTTGGACGGAGTCCTATAAGCGTGATGTCTATTCAATTCAGAAAGGGATGAGACAGTAAAACTCGAAATAGATTGTTTGAAATACTATAGGCATGCTTGCTAAACCTTGTTAAGTAAGGGGATTAGATTATTAAAAGAAGTTCAGAAGGGACAAAAATAAATTAGACTAGTTACATGTCTTGCAGGTGATAGTATCTACTATTACTGATTTTTAATCCCTATGAAAGGATATCTAATATTGAATGGGAATGGAACGAGTCAGATTTTATTTAAGAATCCATGCAGGCATGATTTCTATATGTTACTGATTTTAAAATTACGAATGTGATACTTATTTAGCCGTTTAAAACCTAAAGCATGATATCTAAGTGGCATGCAGAATTTGACTACGACCTATAGACAGGTTATCTAGGTGTGAAACTGAACAAACGGGATTTAGTATAATCCTAGAGACATGATTTCTAATGTAATTTGAAAGTGCAGAGTTAAAGAAGTCCTATAGACATGATTTATAATGCAGTTTGAAAGTGCAGAATTAAAAGAAGTCATATAGACATATTTTCTAATGCAGTTTGCAAGTGCAGAATTAAAAGAAATCAAATAGGCATATTTTCTAATGCAGTTTGCAAGTGCAGAATTAAAAGAAGTCCTATAGGCATATTTTCTACCCTTGCATGCATAATTACCCAACCCTTTTTCACTAGCCAGCCCCAAATGTTCATTACAAATTATTACAAACCAGGAATAATAAATTACATCAGAAAAGTACAAAGAAAATTACAACCAGAGAAAGCCTAATTCTTGATTTCCTCTCTGAGTTATGAGATAAACCAACTCAAAGACCACTGATCCAAAGCCTTTCTCAGACTTAAGTGTGTCAGAGTTCCCTAAGGGCCTCAATAGGACCCCGGGCAGTGCTCACACCCAAGTTTCATAACCAGAATAGGGGCAGGTGCAGTGTGAAAGTGCCAACCCTCATGTGTCCAAGTTCAAAGGGAGCTCATGGGTCCCAAGGCAAGGCTCACACGAGGGGGGGGGGGGGGCAGAACTTAAGTCTAAGAAGATAGTGCAAGTGCAGAAACAGAGGAATAAAGGAGACGGGTAAAGGGTGGCAGGGAAACAGTTACAGAGTTGACAACTTCATACAAAAGGGGTTGAGGGGTTGGGAATTGCAAAGAGCCTATGCATATAGGCAAGAGTCAATTCTAGGCACGCACAGCAACATGGGTGTTGTCATGCTTGTAAATCAACTAGAACACACACATATAACGGTAACATCGAGGTAATGGTCCTAGGAGGACCAAGTTTGAGTCATGTTCAGCAATATTCGATGCTGTCATGCCCCAAACCACCCATAAACATCAACCAGATTGGGGTAGGGATTTAGGATTCATACTACATTGATTCAGAATAAGGAAAAAGAAATTACAGCATGCTAAATAAAGATACTGAAATAGATACAAGCAGCAGGCAGACTAGATTGCAAAAACATTAAGTAACCAAGTTGTTGTTGATGCTGAAAACTTAATTAAAACATACCAGTTTAAAGAAGCAAAATGTAGTAAAGAAAAGCTGCAGGAGTTTGAAATATAGCTTTGGCTTTCAAACAGGTCACAGTGCAAGTAGTAAAGCAAGAGAGAGTCTTTTTAGTGTAAGTGTGAGTTTTTTGAATCAAAAGTGTTCGTCTCTCTGTGTTAATGAGAGAGCAAGGTACTTATAGTTTGAAAACAGGTAGAAAATAAGGCAAGAATCATAGTTTAGCAGTAATTATGGAACTATGTGCTAATTGAAATCAAATCAGTATAAGTACTTCCTTTAATTAAGGAGTTAACTTTAAACGGTAACATGCAAATACTAAGTAAGGAAAGAAATCACACAAGGCTGAATATAATAAATAAGGAAATGTTTTCAGCATAGTACAAGTACACAATATGTAATAGAGACTAGGTTCATCAGATTCTAAACAAAGAAAGGTCAGTAAGAATCAAATACCAATGTAACCAAAGTAAGGGAATTAATCAAATTAAGTAGAAAAGTAGGGGTCGAAGGTTCACAGAAAAGTGTTCAAATTAGACCAAGAAACAGGGAAATCAGTAAGGCGAAACAAGGAAAGAATCAATTACTTAACATACAAGTGCAATCAGAATTTCACAAGGGATGGTTTGAAATCAGTCCAAAATTGAAGGTCATTTAAGAGGGGAATTCAGCATATAAATAGAGTGCATAAACATTAGGCATGCGAGGCCAAACTATGGCAAAGAGAAGAAGCATGCAATAACAATCACATTGGCAGTAGACAGTGTAGTCACATAGGTCAATTTCATTAACTTAGTAACAGAGAGAAGAGAGAGTATCAGAAGCATGCAAAGGGTTAAGTAAAAAGGCCCTTCTAAAAAAGTATAGTCGAGTTTCAATGATAGCAGGAAATCAAAATCACATAAAGAAACAAATGCTGAAACAAAAAGGTTTCAAATCCAGTCAAGCAACTTCAAATAGATGAGTTGCACAAGCAGCTTTAGAAGTTTGAATAGGCCCCCAAAGAAATTAGGGTTTTTGAAACCAATCGAGCTCAAAGATTACGAACAAGTAAATCACACAACAAATAGCCTCAAAAACTCGAATGAATCCAAACTTAGGGTTTTTTAACACCAATCGAGTCTAGGGATGAAAAATAGATAAATCAAACAAATATTAACAAAAATAGATTCAGAAACCTCAAAAGAAATTAAGGCTTTTAACTTGCAAACTCCAGTAGAAGAACGACATAAGGAAACACAGTAGAACATGTCAAAAATCAGAGAAAGCTTCGAGATAACTTAGCAAAAACCCTAATCGGAAAAGATAAAGGGTTTTGAAGGTAGACTTTTAGGAGAAACTTTTTTTTTAAAAAACGTTTAGAAGTTTAGAGAAAACACAGATCTAAAAGAAATCGGAAGAACCTTGAAGGTTGGGGTTTCAGAAGAAACCCAAATGGTGAGAAAGGCTTTGAAAAACCATCGATCTAAGCAAGAGAGTCAAGAATCAGACTCGAATAGCCATGGCTGGCCGGAGAAAGGTCAGAGACGACCGGAGAACAGTCATAAACTGAAAATGACCAAGGTCTGGACCAAACATTCCAGGATCTAGCCTTGAAACCAGGATAACCGGACATGTAGAAGCTATAGGAGGTGGATACAGGCCTCCGATGGCCTTGGAAGCCATGGATTTGGGAGGTTTCAGGGTTGGAGTTTGATGGCGGTGACTGGATTTGAGAGGGGTTTGAGAGAGAAAGAGATTCAGAGGCGGTGGAGTGTGTGAAATGGTTAGGGTTAGGGGGTAGTTTGAGATTAAAAAAGGTAAGGGCCGATATTGGCCGTTGATCATTTAGACCAACGGCTAGGATTAGGTAGGGGATCCGGGTTGGTTTATGAAGATGGGTTTGGGTCAGATTACTTTGGAATTGGGTCGGGGTAATTGGGCCTCAGATTGGGTTTAAATGGGGTGCCAAATCAAGCTAAAATTGAAATGAAAATGGGCTAACATTTAAATAGCCACTTTTCCCTATTTGATTTATAAAAAATAGTAAAATTTCTGGAAATAAATTAAAGGTACTAAAATGACTAATAGTACATAATTATCAAATTAAAAATATTGGACTTAATTTTTATAGACATAAACGCAATTAAATCTAAAAGAGGCTAATATTGCAATTATATGCAATTTAGCTTTAAAAATACTAAATAAATTTGTAAAAATATGTAAAAATTATATTAGCCACATTTTAATATAAATATGAAAATCCAATAAATGAATCACCAAAAATGATAATATTGGGAATAATTATTGGGTTTTTCTGGATAAAATAGGGTAATAGATTGATTTAAAAATCCTTAAAAATTAAGAAAAAATTAGTAAAACATTTGGGCATACTTATATAGGCATGCTCATGCTATTTTGAAAGTAGTTTGCATGTTTAAGAATATATAGGGAAAAATTGGGTATCAACAGCTGCCCCTCTTTACCCGGGAAGGATGAAAGAGTTGTCGGGTAAAGATATGATGACCAATTTTGACCGAACGAAATGGTTTGAGTAGGCTTAGGCCGTGCCCTGGCTTTCAAGCTGCCTACATATCCCTGGTTTTATAGGAATCAGGCCATATGTAGTTCAGGATCCATCGGCAGAGTATGCCGATGGAGACTTTCAAGAACAGACGTAATATTCAGGACGGGGAAATGGTTAAGGTTTGATAGGGCTGCGGGAATTGGAGCGGGATCGCTCCTGCCGAGATGGCCGTTGCTCGCCGGTTTACCTGCAAATAAGCAATACAAACATATATGGTGCGTAAATTTAAACATGATGCAAATTCCCGTCGGACCATGAAGGTTGTCTTCGGACTGTTAGAATGACGTCCTTAGACCATGATGTCCGGGGCCATGAAACGTAGAATAAGGGATTCGCAGACCATGAAATGATGCTCTCGGGCTATGAGGATGATGCCTCAGAACCATGATGCCTTTGAACAATGATATGCACAAGATAAAAGGGGTCCTCAGGCATGACATGGCATTCTCGGGCTATGAAAATGGTGCCTCCGAACAATGACGCCTTTGGATAATTCAGCGATCTTTCAGCCCATGAGATGTAGTATTTGGCGATCTATCAGCCCATGCGTTGCAGATAATGTGGCAATCTTTCAGCCATGCAAATGTAAATAAGGTGGCGATCTTTCAACCATGCAAATGTAGATAAGGTGGCAATCTTTCAGCCATGCAGAATGTAAATAATGTGGCGATCTTTCAGCCATGCAAATGTAAATAATGTGGCGATCTTTCAGCCATGCAGAATGTAAATAATGTGGCGATCTTTCAGGCATGTAGAATGTAAATAATGTGGCGATCTTTCAGCCGTGCAGAACGTAAATAATGTGGCGATCTTTCAGCCATGCAGAATGTAAATAATGTGGCGATCTTTCAGCCATGCAGAATGTAAATAATGTGGCGATCTTTCAGCCATGCAGAATGTAAATAATGTGGCGATCTTTCAGCCATGCAGAATGTAAATAATGTGCCGATCTTTCAGCCGTGCAGAATGTAAATAGTGTGGCGATCTTTCAGCCGTGCAGAATGTAAATAATGTGGCGATCTTTTAGCCATGCAGAATGTAAATAATGTGGCGATCTTTCAGCCATGCAGAATATAAATAATGTGGCGATATTTCAGCCATGCAGAATGTAAATAATGTGGCGATCTTTCAGCCATGCAAATGTAGATAAGGTGGTGATCTTTCAGCCATGCAAATGTAAATAGAGGTAGAGATTAACCTCGGAAGGCAGAATGGTAGCCTTATGCAATGCAGGAAATGCAGAGGGAGACAACGTTTAGTCTCGGAAGGCAGAATGGTAGCCATATGCAAGAAATAAAAGATGAAATGGTAATAGAGTTTTCTTAGCTGATAGCAGGTTGCGGTATCGTGACTGCTGGGGACATTGTGACATACGGAATGCCACTGGTGCATGTGGATAGCAAATGTTGGTAAGTGCAACAGTTTTAAGAGTTGTATTCCTGAACAATGTTCGTCTCGTGAGTGTATAGTATGTTAGATGCTTTCGTAATCCAAGTGCCTGCATCCAAAGAAAAATCGTGAGTTTTGTAAAGGGGGGAGGTTAGTTCGTATCCCCGCTGGCTCTCCTTGGCCTGTTCGGCTTTGATATGGTGATACGGTACATATCATTGGGGTAGCGTGTAAACAAGGCGATTTCAGAAATAAACATGCATGATTTTTTTTGTTTGTAAAAATATGACATAGGTATACAATTAAGAAACAACTTTTAGATGAACCGACGACTGTGATGTGGATCAAGACATTGCGACCTCTCTTGCTACAAAAATTTGAGGGTCCTCCTTAAAATTCTGCCCCAGTTTAATGGGATGATGCTTCCGACGGTTGCCCGCACTGACTGGCTGAAATTACTTCGAAATTTTGAGGGTCCTCCTTAAAATTCTGCCCTAGTTTCCAATTTCGGGGGAAATGAAATTTTTATTGAATTGTGACCGAACTCATAAGGCTGCCTACGTATCCCCTCTTAAACGGGAATCAGGTCAGGCGTAGTTCAATTACATCATATAGGTAAAACATAAAGATTACACATAGTAACGTTTGACTGCGTCTAAATTAATCGTCTTTGGCCAAACTTCTCTGTCCATTTCTGCAAGTATGAGGGCTCCTCCTGTCAAACCCGGTGTACCATGTATGGCCCTTGCCAGTTGGGCGAGAACTTCCCTTTGGCTTCGTCTTGATGCGGAAAAATTTTCTTTAATACCAGCTGCCCTGGTGTGAACTGTCTCGGCTTGACTCTTTTGCTGAAGGCTCTGGACATTCTGTTCTGATAAAGTTGACCATGGCAGACTACATTCATCCTTTTCCCATCTATAAGAGCTAGCTGCTCGTAACGACTTTTTACCTATTCTGCGTCGTCGAGCTCGGCCTCCTATATAATCCTTAAGGAAGGAATTTCCACTTCGGCGGGAATGACGGCTTCTGTACCATAAACCAGCATATAGGGGGTTGCCCCAGTTGATGTGCGGACTGTGGTGTGATACCCCAATAAAGCAAATGATAGCTTCTCGTGCCATTGCTTATGCTTCTCTATCATTTTCCTCAATATCTTCTTGATATTCTTGTTGGCGGCTTCTACCGCTCCATTCATCTGAGGCCTGTAGGCTGTGGAATTCTTGTGTTTGATCCTGAAGGTTTCACACATAGCTTTCATCAAGTCACTATTGAGGTTGGAGCCATTATCAGTGATGATCGACTCTGGGATATCGAATCGACAAACAATACGGTCGCGGACGAAGTCTGCCACGACTTTCTTAGTCACTGCCCTGTAGGATGCTGCTTCGACCCACTTGGTGAAATAATCGATGGCTACTAGGATAAACCTGTGCCCGTTTGAAGCAATGGGCTCAATTGGACCAATAACGTCCATTCCCCAGGCGGCGAATGGCCAAGGCGATCTTGTTGTATTGAGCTCATTTGGCGGCACCCTTATCATGTCGGCATAAATCTGACATCGGTGGCATTTCCGGACGTACTGGATGCAATCTGTCTCCATAGTCATCCAAAAGTAACCAGCTCGAAGTATCTTCTTGGCTAAGACAAAACCGTTCATGTGTGGACCGCAGGTCCCAGCATGAATCTCCTCTAGTAGTCTGGATGCTTCCTTTGCGTCGACACACCTTAATAATCCCAAATCCGGGGTCCTCCTGTACAGGATTCCTCCGCTGTGAAAGAAATTGTTAGACAATCTCCGCAGCGTGCGCTTCTGGGTATGATTGGCAAACTCCGGGTAATCTCCTTTCGCCAAATATTCCTTCATATCATGAAACCAAGGCTTTTCGTCTGCTTCCTCTTCAACATGGGCACAGTAAGCTGGCTGATCATGGATCTTTACTGGAATGGGATCAATGAAGTTTTGTCGGGATGCTGTATCATGGATGACAGGTAGCCAATGCATCAACGAATTCATTCTGGATTCTGGGAACATGTCGGAATTCTGTCTTTGTGAACCACTTTTCTCAACTTCTGTAGATGATGCAGATACGGGAGTATCTTTGAGTTCTTGGTTGCCCATTCCTCTCATACCTGATGTATGAGTCTAAATCTCCAATTATTAGCAACTCTTGAATGTTCATGTCAATGGCCATCTTGAGCCCTAAGATGCAGGCTTCGTACTCGGCCATATTGTTAGTGCAGGGGAACCTGAGCTTGGCAGACACTGGATAATGCTGACCGGTTTCTGATACCAAGACTGCTCCTATACCGACTCCTTTGAAATTTGCTGCTCCATCGAAAAATATTCTCCAACCGTCACAGGATTCTACAATGTCTTCACCTATGAATGATACCTCTTCGTCAGGAAAATACGTTTTTAGGGGTTCGCATTCTCCATCTACGGGAGTTTCCACAAGGTGATCTGCTAGTGCCTGTCCCTTAACCGCTTTCTGTGTTACGTAGACAATGTCGAACTTGCTCAACAGGATCTGCCACTTGGCTAGCTTGCCAGTGGGCATGGGTTTCTGAAAGATGTACTTCAAAGAATCCATCCTTTATATGAGGTATATAGTGTAGGCATAGAAGTAATGTCTCAGCTTCTGGTCTACCCAAGTCAAAGCACAACAGGTGCGCTCCAACAGAGAATACCGGGCCTCGTACGGAGTGAACTTTTTGCTGAGGTAGTAAATGTTATGTTCCTTCCTTCCTGTTTCATCATGTTTCCCCAGAATGTAATCGAAAGCTCCGTCCAACACCGCAAGGTAGAGTAATAAAGGTCTACCTGGCTCAGGCGGGACCAAGACTGGTGGTGTTGACAAGTACTCCTTGATTCTGTTGAAGGCCCTTTGACAATCGTCGGTCCATTTGGTAGCGGCGTCTTTCTTCAACATCTTAAAGATTGGATTGCAAATGACTGTGGATTGTGCTATGAACCGGCTGATGTAGTTAAGTCTTCCCAAGAAACTCATCACGTCTTTTTTGTTCTTTGGCGGTGGCAGTTCTTGAATGGCTTTGACTTTTGATGGATCCAGTTCTATTCCTCGACGGCTCAAAATGAACCCAAGCAGCTTCCTAGCAGGAACCCCAACTGCACACTTTGCAGGATTTAGTTTTAGGTTGTATCTATGCAACCTGTTGAAAAACTTCCTCAAATCTTCCATGTGATAAACTAAGCATAAGCACCCTCCTAGGATCATTACCTCGATCCTTGGACTTGATGATAACATCATCTACGTACACCTCAATCTCCTTGTGTATCATATCATGGAAAATGGTAGTCATGGCCCTCATATAGGTGGCCCCTGCATTCTTTAGACCGAATGGCATCATTTTGTAACAATACATTCCCCACGGCGTAATGAAAGCCGTTTTCTCAGCATCTTCCTGATCCATCCAGATCTGGTGGTAACCGGCAAAACAATCCACGAATGAATGCAGCTCATGCTTGGCGCAATTGTCAATCAGGATGTATATATTTGGCAAAGGGAAGTCGTCTTTCGGACTGGCCCGGTTTAGATCCCGGTAGTCGACACAAACTCTGACTTTCCCATCCTTCTTTGGTACTGGCACAATGTTGGCTAACCATGTCGGGTATTCAACTACCCTGAGAACCTTAGCTTTGACTTGCTTAGTGACTTCTTCCTTGATTTTCAAACTCACCTCAGGCTTGAATTTTCTGAGCTTTTGCTTTATCGGCGGATATGTCGGATCGGTTGGCAGTTTGTGAGCCACAATAGACGTACTCAGACCAGTCATGTCATCATATGACCAGGCGAATATGTCTTCATATTCCCTTAGAAATTCTGTGTATTCCTTCTTTTCTGATGGCAATAAGTGAGCGTTGATTCGTGTTTCCTTGACGTTTTCTGCATCTCCCAGGTTAACAACTTCTGTCTCGTCCAGGTTGGACTTAGGTCTGTTCTCAAAGTTTTCAACTTCTTTGACAATCTTATCTGGTATGTCATCTTCTTCTGAATCAATGTCTGTTTGTTGCGTCGTCTCATTGCATGTCACAGTCATTGGTTCATCAAGATAAGTAATAGTAATGCTGTATAAATGAAGTAAATGAGAGAAAAATAGTAATAAGTGTCGATTCATAAGAAAAGTCGAAATGCTTTTGATAAATTTCATAATTGCTTTGAACATTGAAGATCTTATTGCGAAAACAAAAAATGCAAAAAGAAAATCATCTAGTAGTAAAAAAAATAGTGCATGATGCTTGTTTAGCCTTGCTACCCCGAGGCTTGCCGGGCTCTGGTTGTTCTGATAGACCAGTTATTGAGACGTGCTCCTCTGCTTACGGCCTATATGGAAGGTCCTTCCTCCCCCTCCTCCTCAAGGATAACACAGCAATCCATATCATCGTCTTCTAAAAACAAGCTTTTCATTGCTGCGAGCGCCTCTTCTTCGTCTGTCCCATAAACGATGTCAGCCTGTTTGAAAGTCTGTTCTAAGTGGGGTATCGGTTGCTCTAGTGGGTAGTAAGAACCACTCCGTAGCGGCGACCAGTTGTTGAACTCTTCCCAAGTGTATTCGTATCCCAGACCGAAAGTAGTGTCGTGCTTCTTGAGCTTTATGGGTTTAGAAATCCCCTGGAGATTCTTGCCAAGCCCCTTGCCAGGTTCGTATCCACCCAATTCAATATACTCTCGATCTTGTCGTCCCACCATTTATCTTTATCAATAGCATTGACTCGCTCGATGTGGTGGTAGGTTTCCCCACCTAACTTTCTTCTTCCCCCTATTGCCGGAATGGTCTGACGATTGTATATGGGGTTGCTGCCATCATCGTGAATTACTTCTTGGTGATTCCATTCAAATTTCACGGCCTGATGTAGTGTTGAAGCCACGACACCCGCAGAATGAATCCAAGGGCGTCCTAACAGCAGATTGTAGGATGCGGGCACATCTATCACTTGGAACTCAACATCGAACTAGGTTGGTCCCATCTGAAGACACAGGCTGATCTCACCGATGGTGGCTCTCTGGGATCCATCAAAGGCTTTTATGTTGATTGCTCCTTCTTTTATCTCGTGCAAACATTTTCCCAACTTCTTGAGCGTTACCAGAGGACAGATGTTAAGGTTGGAACCCCCGTCGACCAGGATCCTGGTGATGAAATAGTCCTCACATTGTACCGTGATATGTAGGGCTCTGTTGTGACCCAGCCCTTCAGGTGGCAGCTCGTCCTCATAGAAGGTGATTTTTTGGCTCTCTAATACCTGTCCTACCATATTGGCCATTCCCCGCCGGTGATGTTGCTTGGCATGTAGGCTTCACTTAGTACCTTTAGCAGAGCATTTTTGTGTGCCTTGGAATTCTGCAATAGTGAGAGGATGGATATCTGCGTTGGTGTTTTGTTCAGCTGGTCAATGACCGAGTACTCTTTAGCCTGTATCTTTCTCCAAAGGTCATCTGGACCCGTCTCAATGATGGGTGGCCGGTTGGAGGCCTGCTTGCTAGACTCACCTAGGTATTCAGGGGTATAGACTCTCCATGTTCTTGTCGTTCCCTGTGCTGCAATAGTTTCTTCGAACCTGACCTTGCCTTTCCTCCTGGCTTCAACTGTGTAATCCCAGGGTATAGCTTTTGTGTGGAATAAGGGCACAACGGATATCGCCACTGGGATTGGTGCGGCCACCATTATCTCGAATGGGACACGTTCTTTGGGTGGCAAGATGGCAACTTCAAATGGTGCTGGTGCCTTTGCTGATGGAGCTGCTCAAGAGGGATAGACACATCTACCTCAGTGACCTCAGATGGTTGGATCTGGACCCTGATGGGATTAAGAGTAACTGCTGGCTTCTTTGGATCATCGCCTTCTGTGATCAACCCGATGGATCCCTCGGGATCCCAATCATCTTCCACCTCAATCATGTGAATACCCCCGCCTTTATGGTCCGGCAGAGGGTTTTTACGGACATTCAGGGCGGGTTCTTTTGCCACAATAATCTTGTTATCAATTAAAGTCTGGATCTTGTCTTTCAGAGAACGACATTCGTCAATGGTGTGTCCTTTTATGCCGGAATGGTATGCACAGGATTTGTTTGGATTAACCCACTGAGAAGGGTTCTCGGGAGTTGCAGTAGGGATAGGGGTGACATAACCAACAGTTTTGAGTCTTTCATACAACTGGTCAATAGGTTCAGCAATGGTTGTATATTGTTTCGGAGGCCTTCGGTCAAAGTTTGGTCGAGGTCTGGGGAAGTTTTGGCGCGCAGGAGGGGATTGATAGTGGGATGGTTGAGTATTGTAGGCTTGGTAAACATGTGTGGGTTGGGAATATCTGGGTGAAGTAGGCTGATATATGGGAGGTGGAGACGGTTGATAGGCGGGTGGTGAGGGTGCTTGGTAATTTGGAGTGGGCTGATATGTGAGTGGAGGTGTCGGGTAGGTTTGGTATTTGGTAGGAGATTTGGTTCTTTGTGCAACCATCACAGCTCCTACGTCTCTCTTTTGGGACATACCACCGGACTGCAAGGCCTTATTTGTAGCCTGCAAGGCCTCGAAGTTCGTTACCATACCGCTCTTAATGCCTTCTTCGATTCGTTCCCCCAACTTGATGATATCAGAAAATTTGTGGCTTTCAATCATCATTAGTCGCTCATAGTATTGCGAATCTTGGGCCCGGACAAAGAATTTGTTCATTTGTTCCTCTTCTAAGGCAGGTCTGACCTTGGCGGCTTCCGACCTCCAGCGAGTAGCATACACGCGAAACGTTTCTGTAGGTTTCTTCTTCAGATTCTGAATGTAGAACACATCCGGCGTATTTTCTGCGTTAAATTAGAACCTGTCCATGAAATCAGAGGCCATACCTACCCAACTTGACCATTTCTTAGGATCTTGGCTGATGTACCAGGATAGTGCATCTCCTTTTAGACTCCTCATGAACAGCTTCATGCGGATTCTCTCGTCCTTTCCAACCCCAACCAACTTGTCACAATATGTCCTCAAATGAACCCTGGGATCACCTGTACCGTCAAACATCTCGAACTTTGGAGGTTTATACCCCTCAGGCAGTTCGACATCGGGCTGTATGCAGAGATCTTCATAATTCAACCCTTCAATTCCCTTGTTTCCTTCAACACCCTGGATCCGGCTAGTTAATTTCTTAAGTTCTTCAGCCAGGTTCCTGATAAGCAAATTTTTATCATTAGACTCGGGTGTGCCTGAGATGGGTTGCGTGGAGAGTGGCAATGGTCTCCACGTAGATAGGGGTGTTATGGTGGGTGTGGAAGTGGTCATTTGTGGGGTTTTGGAGTTTCTGGGAGAAGCGATGGGGTGTTGTTTGTGGTGTGGCAAGTGTTGCATTGTGTCTTTGGGCGGAATGACATGGGAGTGGGAATGATTTTGTTGCTTTTGGGATGCTTTGGGGCGGTGTAGGGTTTTGGAAGTAGTGGGAAAGGTGATATCCGGGGTGCTGAGTGAGAATGACAAACTTGCCAGAATTCCGAACCTGGTCGAGCTCTTCCCTGAACTTTAGCAATTTTTGTTCAAGCTGGGATACATTTTCCTTGGGACCTTGAGTACCATGACCATTAGTGACCTCTACTCGTTCAGTTGAATTCTCCTTTCTGACGCTGTTCAAATCTTCCATCTTGCTTTTGTTCTTGTTCTTAACAGGACTTAGAGGAGGAGTGGGTGGAGGGCCCTTGGATCTTGTGGAATAGGATGATGTTGCCAGAGTGCTCGAACTAACCTTTGGGGAGGGGAATAGCAAAACAAAAATAAAACAAAAAGGTAACTAAGTTAGTTGGGTGTTATAAAAAGCGTTGCAATATTTAAACACATAGTGCAAGAATGTAAATCTCGTCCTAATTTGGGGGACCTCTTTGTGCCCGAGGTAGTCCTAGCGACAAATTAATTTGGAGAGCTCATGATTCTAAATGCCTCATATTATTGATAGAAAAATAAGACGAATCCCAAATCGACACTAAACAACAGGAAATAAAAGTCACTAATGGCCATTGGCCTTATTACATTTTTGAATAACGAAAAGATAAAGTCCTATCTACTTTGTCCCTGAAAAACCTTCCCCGGACTCGGCATCCTTGGCTCCGTCGAACAGCTTCCCCAGCTCGCGAAATCCCAGCAATAGGTAGGCCCTGGCTAGATGTCCACCTTCGTTCCCCTCAGCATTCTGACAGTCTTCGACCCTCTTGAGAAACCTTCTTTCCAGCTCCACTATGCCTCGCTCCAAGTAACCCAGTCGCTTGTTGGCACTGACAGCCATGTCCTTCCTCTCCTCAATTAACTTTTGATTGGCTTTTTGTATCTCACGATGCTCACTTTCGCACTCCCGGATTCTCTTGCGCAGTTGGTTGTATTTGACCTATGCCTCGGCCTTTTCATCTATGATCCCGTGACCTCGAACAAACTTAGGCTGGCTCAGACCATTATGATTATCCTCCAACCAGCCGGAATAGTAAGGAGTACAACCGGCATGGTATCTATCTGGTTCGACGGTATCTTTCCCCATAACGATCTTGCAGCACCACATATGCTGAGCTTGGACCTTGTAAAGGCTATCATCATCCTGGAAGTCAGCCCGGAAGTGACTCATCTTGTCGACCCTGGGTACAATCTTCTTCCTACCAGCTTGCCTCATAACTCAGAGAGGGACGTAAGGGTATGTTCCTCTCAGACCGATCAATATCAGAAAATGTGTGCCTCTGGATCGGGCGATGAATTCTTCGGTCGGAAACCATTCGAACATCCATTGTACTTGCTCCTCGATCAAATTATCAAATAGCTCGAACCATCCTTTGGCATCCTCTGGCTGAGCAAACATATCAGGTATATAATTCATTCGCTTTGGGTGATGGAAAGCAATATGATCGTCCCAGTCCCTTTGCTGAATCTCTTGTCGGTATTCACCCTTTTGTAGATGCTCCACGAGCCAAAGTTGAAGTAGCAAATTGCAGCCTTCAAAGTGACTAGCTCCCCGTTGACACTTTTCTAGGGCTCGGTATATTTTCGCGATGATCATGGGCACAATGCTGAATGGTTGCCCTCCAATTCCTTCCATTAAGGTCTTAGTGACCATGGCTAGTCTGGTGTGGATTTTTGTTTTCTTCATTGGAAACACAATAGACCCCAGGAAACAGAACATGAATACAAAGACCCTTCGATGAATATGCACTACTGATGTGATGGAGAATTCATCAAGATAGGTACGGTAGGATTTGCTGTGACCGTACCTCTCGTACAAATAGTCAAAGGGGATATAAGATTCTTTTAGGCATGTTAGTTCTGTATTCTTCTTCAGACCTATCATTTTGAGGAAACCCCGCCCTTGCGATTCTCAGGCATCAACAAACCCGGAGTTTCCCATACCAAACCGGCCAATCCTCCTATTTCTTCTAGAAAGGGTGTCATCTCAATGTCCCCAAAGCGGAACACAGCCCTTTCGCAATACCAAAATAATGTGGCAGCTTCTATGATTTTGTTGTCGGGTTGAACCTCCAGGAGAGAAGGTAGATTCCCTAGATATTTTCGAATGAGAGTCTGGTCGCTGGAGTGAAGATCTTTCCACCAGCTTAGTAGTCTTGGGTGGATGTTGGTAACCATGCTGAATCTGGGGATTTCATGCCTCATTATCTGCAAGACAGAAGGGTTAGACCCTACCCCCACCGGACTCGACTATTTAACATCAACAATTAGCATTAAGCATTTAGTTCTCCAAATAAATGCACAGAACGTGATGATGTCCATTTGGGTTTAAGGAAACCCAGTGGACTTTGGACAAGGCTATCTTAAAGGATCATTATGTGGACAACATAACTGATCCGGCTAGGTTTGACCATGATGCATGTAAATTTAAACGGAGTAAGGTTTCTATGAGGTTTTAGACTGGTACCCTTGAGCGGACAACTCAAGGGGGAAAGGTACGGAACCGTCGACTATACCGTTGATCGACTGGTTTTACCGCAAATATGCCTTTTCGAATTTAGAGGGTAATGATATAGGAAGAGCGCAACAACTCATTATAAGCGTTGCTATGGGATTTGTTTGGCATGAGTGGAATATGATGTTGAGCATGATTATGCAATAAAAAAAACATGTTGTCACGTATTTGCATGTTTAAGAAAGCAGTAAATACAACAGTTTTTTAACAGTAAAGCAGTAATAAAGAAAGGGAAAGAAGAAGATAAGTCAGTTTTGCTTTTTAGAAGAAATTAAATGCTTAAAGGAATTAAACAAGTAATTGCACATAAAGAGATATAAATTCACAATAACAGTTTGAAATGGTAAAAAGCCTAAAATTCCCCAGCAGAGTCGTCATGCTGTCGCGCCCCCTTTTTCTTGCGAAATCGGGTTCATGACATTTGGAGGGACAACTCGTTCCTTTTGGGAACTGGGTTTTGAAGAGTCGCCATCTAATGATTTATGGTGCATTAGGACACCTACAGGGTTCAATTATAACTAAACTTGGATAACCAGAGATAAGGTAAGGGCTTTGGAACTATCCTAAGGGGAAGGCGTTAGGCACCCCTCAGGATCCACTAGTGTGGTTCCCGGCCAAACAGTTATTATGAATTTGGGGTATAATTAACATGTAAGCATATAAGGCTCAAGTAAGAGGGGATTTCAATTCATAATGGTTTGAAAGTAAACAAATCTGAAAGAACAATCAAAGAGCTGATTTTAAAATAAGGAGTTACAAAAAAAAAGTAAAGAATGAATAAAACGGGGGGGGGGGGTCCTAGGTTTATTAAAAATATGGATCACCCCACACAATGTCCGGTAATCACTCCTCAATGAGGGGCTACACGTGACGTTACCGCATGGTCATCATATCTATATCTACCCTTCCCACCCCGTTAAGGTATTAAAGCGCGGATCGGTCTCGATTACTTACTGCATGCTATTACCCGTCCTATTCTTATCAGCCCCGGAGGTACTTAGTGTCACGCCCCAAAAGTCGAGGGACATGACCGGCACTCAACCGGGTAGCCCCAGTCAAGCGGACCTGGGTGCCTTTCCTATCCCACGTGTTACCCCGTGTTTTCATTACTCATTAACCAAAGGAAATAGCCACTTATAATTAAAACACCTTTTTTTCGAGATATACATAACGAACATGGTAAATTAGCGTGGTTTACAACTTACATCGCCCAACATATAAAATACATATTACATAAGTTCACAACTCACATTTCCTGCCTACGGAGCCTCTAAGGATACAAAAGGATGATGCAATACTTGCCGGTAACAAGGCTCCGGCTATACCTTACACAAATACCAAAACAAGACTCCGGAACAAAAGCGGCATGAGCCACGTAGGGCCCTGAGAGGATAGGGGCTCACCAATTCAGCTGACAGAAAGTGAAGGAATGCTACGGACGGTGGACTGGAGTACCTGCTATAGATCCACCTACAATCATAACACGAATGTAGCGCCCCCGGCAAAAGGGACGCCAGTACATTTGAATTGTACTGGTATGTATGAACAAACTTCACCCCAAGTAAACTCAAACCATACACAAGTAACAAGTAGTAATTGAATCCACAATCAAATGCACATGAAAGGAACAACCAAAGTCAAACAAGTTTCACAATCTCTCATTTTCCCTTCCGACATCATCTCATCACATCAATGATTTCACAACTTTCACATATGTTCATTTCAATAGTGATTTCGGCCACTTTTCCACCCTTATTACCTCAGCCACCCTTATTACCTCGGCCACCCTTATTACCTCGGCCACCCTTATCACCCTTACCCACAATTTATCATTTTGTGTTGCGGCGCGTAACCCGATCCCACCGTACAACCACATTTCACACCACAACAATAGTCCACAGTTCAATCACATGGCTTCAGGCCATCCAGAATATCATTTCACAACAACAATAATAGTAATTCACAAAGAACAACAACAACAATTCTCAAGAACTACAACAACAATTCACAAAGAATTTCCATAGCCATCAATACCATTTCCATCATATTCAATAACTCATATGCATTTTATGTCACAATGATAATTGCCCACGACAAGCCATATATGTTATTACCACAAGTGTTCCAATTGCATCATTTACGATTTCCTTCTATCATTTGTTGATCAGCTCTTACCACATAACACTTTCACAATCACACATTTTGTTTATTGCCAATTACTTACACCATTATATCGGGAGACTTAACCACGAACACTCAAATCATACCAATCACAAAATTTCACTCATAATCCACGTAGATATCACATACCAAATATTCGCACACCAAACAAGGTGATTTTACAAAGGTCAAAGTTAGCCATACATACCTGGAGCCGAATTTCCTTTTAACTTCTACTTTCAATTCACCAAACGGTCTAGCAACGTCAATCTAGTGCACAAGCTAACACATATTTCTTAGAATTGAGGTCCACAATTACTACCTTAACATTTTTAGGTTATCAGCCCTTCTTTTGCAAACCTCTACTTTTACCCAATTTCCCTTACTAGGTTTTAGGTTTTAAAAGACATGCATGTAGGTTTCAACCATTATTTTCAAGAATCAATGCATGAGACTCCCCGTTTATGTTTAAACCTGAAATTCAATGAAAAGGGTTGGGGATTTTACCTGCAAGAGTGGGGAAGAAGACAACTACTTGAAATTTCTCGGTCCGAATAATTTTAAAGAATCAAATTCGATGAAGAGGGGTTGGGGGGTTTTATTAAAAAGGGGTCGGGTTTAAACTTTAGAAAATTAGGAGCCCGAGTCAGGTTTGCGGTCGCACTTTGCGATCGCAGAGTGGAAATGCGGTTGGCATAATGGACCGCAAAAGTGCTCCAAAACTCTAATCCTACTGTCTGGGTTTGCGACGGAAATGCAGTCCGCATACACGATCTGCGGTCGCATAATGCACCGCATAATTGACCTCAAATTTGACTGACACATTGACTCACTTTGCGATAGAAATGCGGTCCGCATATCAGTTATGCGGTCGCATTATGGACCGCATTTTGACCTTAATTCTAACCAAACCACTGACTCAATCTGCGGCAGAAATGAGGTCCGCATACATGATTTGCGATCGTATTCTGGACCGCAAAATAACACTTTTCTAGAAAAACTTGGTTCTTTGATTTTTAAATACTTAGACCAGTACAAAGGGTCTGGACTTGACACTACACATTCCCAACACATATTCGGAATCTGACACTACAAGCTACTAGGTTTTGAGCACAAATTTTTACGGGGCCTTACACTTAGGACTACTAATCCTAAAGTGAGGGATATTAGGCTTATTTGAAGTTTCAAAGGTAAAAATTCTAAGGCGACATATAAAGACTGCACATTAAAGGGGGAAACACATAAGCATATAAGGCTCAAGTATACCTCCTCAAACAAACGCACATAAATAGCATGACTTGCACATACTTTTTAGGTCTGATTTAAAGCACATAAAGACGAGGGAAGTTAATTGTTGAGGCAGCTTAGTTTATTACATAACTCAGATAAGAAATCTGAATCAGGCTTGCCTGCTGGTTGTAGCAATTAATGAAGCGGATTTAGTTTTACAATTATTATCCTAAGGCTTGCTTGAGTGCTTGGACGGAGTCCTATAGGCATGATGTCTATTCAATTCAGAAAGGGATGAGACAGTAAAACTCGAAATAGATTTTTTGAAATCCTATAGGCATGCTTGCTAAACCTTGTTATATAAGGGGATTAGATTATTAAAAGAAGTTCAGAAGGGACAAAAATAAATTAGACTAGTTACAGGACTTGCAGGTGATAGTATCTACTATTACTGATTTTTAATCCCTATGAACAGGATATCTAATATGGAATGGGAATGAAACGAGTCAGATTTTATTTAAGAATCCATGCAGGCATGATTTATATATGTTACTGATTTCAAAATTACGAATGTGATACTTATTTAGCCGTTTAGAACCTAAATCATGATATCTAAGTGGCATGCAGAATCCGAATATGACCTATAGATAGGGTATATATGTGTGAAACTGAACAAACGGGATTTAGTATAATCCTAGAGACATGATTTCTAATGTAATTTGAAAGTGCAGAGTTAAAGAAGTCCTATAGACATGATTTCTAATGTAGTTTGAAAGTGCGGAATTAAAAGAAGTCCTGTAGAGATATTTTCTAATGCAGTTTGCAAGTGCAGAATTAAAAGAAATCCTATAGGCATATTTTCTAATTCAGTTTGCAAGTGCAGAATTAAAGAAGTCCAATAGGCATATTTTCTACCCTTGCATGCATAATCACCCAATCCTTTTTCACTTGCCAGCCCCAAATGTTCATTACAAATTATTACAAACCAAGAATAATAAATTACATCAGAAAAGTACAAAGAAAATTACAACCAGAGGAAGCCTGATTCTTGACTTCCTCTCTGAGTTATGAGATAAACCAACTCAAAGACTACTGATCCAAAGCCTTTCTCAGACTTGACTGTGTCAGAGTTCCCTAAGGGCCTCAATAGGACCCCGGGCAGTGCTCACACCCAAGTTTCATAACCAAAACAGGGGCATGTGTAGTGTGGAAGTGCCAACCCTCATGTGTCCAAGTTCAGAGGGAGCTCATGGGTCCCAAGGCAAGGCTCACACGAGGGGGGGCAGGACTTAAGTCTGAGAAGATAGTGCAAGTGCAGAAACAGAGGAATAAAGGAGAGGGGTAAAGGGTGGCAGTGAAACAGTTACAGAGTTAACAACTTCATACAAAAAAGGTTCAAGGGTTGGGAATTGCAAAGAGCCTATGCATTTAGGCATGAGTCAATTCTAGGCATGCACAACAACAGGGGTGCTGTCATGCCTGTAAATCAACTAGAACACACACATATAATGGTAACATAGAGGTAATGATCCTAGGAGGACCAAGTTTGAGTCATGTTCAGCAATATTCGATGTTGTCATGCCCCAAACCAGCCATAAACATCAAACAGATTGGGGTAGGGATTTAGGATTCATACTGCACTGATTCAGAACAGGGGAAAAGAAATTACAGCATGCTAAATAAAGATACTGAAATAGATACAAGCAGCAGGCAGACTAGATTGCAAAAACATTAAGTAACCAAGTTATTGTTGATGCTGAAAACTTAATTAGAACATACCAGTTTAAAGAAGCAAAATGTAGTAAAGAAAAGCTACAGGACTTTGGAATATAGCTTTGGCTTTCAAACAGGTCACAGTGCAAGTAGTAAAGCAAGAGAGAGTCTTTTTAGTGTAAGTGTGAGTTTTTTGAATCAAAAGTGTTCGTCTCTCTATGTTAATGAGAGAGCAAGGTACTTATAGTTTGAAAACAGGTAGAAAATAAGGCAAGAATCATAGTTTAGCAGTAATTATAGAACTATGTGCTAATTGAAATTAAATCAGTATAAGTACTTCCTTTAATTAAGGAGTTAACTTTAAACGGTAACATGCAAATACTAAGTAAGGAAAGAAATCACACAAGGCTAAATATAATAAATAAGGAAATATTTTCAGCATAGTACAAGTACACAATATGTAATAGAGACTAGGTTCATAAGATTCTAAATAAGGAAAGATCGGCAAGAATCAAATACCAATGTAACCAAGGTAAGGGAATTAATCAAATTAAGTAGAAAAGTAGGGGTCGAAGGTTCACAGGAAAGTGTTCAAATTAGACCAAGAAACAGGGAAATCAGTAAGGCGAAACAAGGAAAGAATCAATTACTTAACATACAAGTGCAATCGGAATTTCACAAGGGATGGTTTGAAATCAGTCCACAATTGAAGGTCATTTAAGAGGGGAATTCAGCATATAAATAGAGTGCATAAACATTAGGCATGCGAGGCCAAACTATGGCAAAGAGAAGCAGCATGCAATAACAATCACATAGTCAATAGACACTGAAGTATCCAAACATGGTAGTCACATAGGTCAATTTCATTAACTTGGTAACAGAGAGAAGAGAGAGTATCAGAAGCATGCAAAGGGTTAAGTAAAAAGGCCCTTCTGAAAAAGTATAGTCGAGTTTCAATGATAGCTGGAAATCAAAATCGCATAAAGAAACAAATGCTGAAACAAAAATGTTTCAAATCCAGTCAAGCAACTTCAAACAGATGAGTTGCACAAGCAGCTTCAGAAGTTCGAATAGGCCTCCAAAGAAATTAGGATTTTTGAAACCAATCGAACTCAAAGATGACGAACAAGTAAATCACACAACAAATAGTCTCAAAAACTCGAATGAACCCAAACTTAGGGTTTTTTAACACCAATCGAGTCTAGGGATGAAAAACAGATAGATCAAACAAATATTAACAAAAAATAGATTCAGAAACCTAAAAGAAATTAAGGCTTTTAACATGCAAATTCCAGTAGAAGAACGACATAAGGAAACACAGTAGAACATGTCAAAAATCAGAGAAAGCTTCGAGATAACTTAGCCAAAACCCTAATCAGAAAAGGTAAAGGGTTTTGAAGGTAGAGTTTTAGGAGAAACTTTTTTTTGAAAAAACGTTTAGAAGTTTAGAGCAAACACAGATCTAAAACAGATCTAAAAGAAATCGGAAGAACCTTGAAGGTTAGGGTTTCAGAAGAAACCCAAATGGTGAGAAAGGCTTTGAAACACCATCGATCTAAGCAGGAGAGTCAAGAATCATACTCGAATAGCCATGGCTGGCCGGAGAAAGGTCAGAGACGACCGTAGAACACTCATAAACTGAAAACGACCAAGGTTTGGACCAAACTTTCCAGGATCTAGCCTTGAAACCAGGATAACCGGACATGTAGAAGCTATAGGAGGTGGATAGAGGCCTCCGATGGCATAGGAAGCCATGGATTTGGGAGGTTTCAGGGTTGGAGTTTTGTCAAGACCCAAACCGAAGGGCCGCGACGGGCACCCGGTGCCTTACTCAACCGAGTACCAACGTAACATATCTTTCTTATCATACTATCATGGGTAAATGAGCTAGAAAACCCGTCATGAGAGAACAAGAATAAAACATAAGGGAATACTCAACATATGATGATCCAACATGATATACAAACTTATACATGTGACATACGGGCCTATAAGGCCGACATGACCATTTGTAAACTCAAAACACAGGCCGACAAGGCCATAAAAGTATCCATACACCTGACATCTGTCTACAAGCCTCTAAGAGTACATGAAATCATAAGCGTCGGGATAGGGCCCCACCATACCAATCAATACATATCCAAAGCATACTGACCAAATAGGCAACTCCGGAGCAAGTGGAGTGCACCAACACCTTCACTGAGCTGATAGCCTACTAGGAGGAATGTCAACCTGTCTATCGGGACCTGCGGGCACGAAACGCAGCGTCCCCAGGCAAAAAGGGATGTCAGTACAAATAAAGTACGGAGTATGTAAGGCAGGAAAGCATAAACCGGAACAGTAATGTAAAGAGAGATAGAGGAGATACAACCTATAACATCTGAGTGCCTCTGGGGGCTACAGACATGAAATGCATAACACATATATATACATAAACTTCTAAAAACATACGCCTCTGTGGGCATCATCATCGTCATATCGTACCCGGCCTCAAAGAGGACTCGGTAAAAACGTACCCGGCCATCATAAGGCTCGGTAGAATCATACCCGGCCACGTGGAGCTCGGTAAACCCAACTAATCAGTGGTTGCACAATAGGTGCCGTACCCGGCCGACTATAGCTCGGCTCGATAGAGTAAAATAGATACTATATATATAATGCATGCTAGACTTATGGAATCACGGTCTAAACCTTTTGGAGTGACGTAAGGTCATTGCACCCTCGATTAACATTATGGACATCATACCATCAATATGAACTTCACTAGGACTCAAGGATCATACATACTTTCTTAGAATAACTTTGTATGGAAAGAACAACATGGACAACCTTAGTTGCTAGGAGTAGATTCATTATGAAATAGCGTATCGTTTATGTTCATTTCATGTTAGATCATGCCAAAAGAAAGAAGAAAGGGCCTTAACATACCTTAACTCCGCTGAGTCCTTAATGACTTCCAAGCAATTCTTCAAACAACTCAATTTAATCTACCATGGCATAAGGAGATTCAAAATCAGTACTGAGTAAAGGCTAAGTCCGCAACTTAAACTAGTAGCTTGTTTACGTAAATTTTGGCAGCATCTCCTCTATAACAAAGCCATCCTCCAATACCATATACCAACAACAACAACCAGAGAAATCCATCAACATATAAATGTCGATAACAAGACACCATATAACAACAACAAGTCACAACTACTTCACGACGAGCGGCAAGCTCCAATTGGAGTCCGTATAACCCATATACCCCTTATAGACATCTTACATTAACTTACAAGTATTATTAACATGATAATGAAGTCATTCATCAATGATTCCATCCTTATACCATATATTTATAACAAAGGAAATAATCCACAACTCCAACTATCTTCAATTAGTAACTTTATTCACTAGTTCATGTCTACTCCATCCATTTAACTTAATCAATATCAATATAACCTTAGGCACATGCAAGAACAAAATATACCTACCTCCTACAGTAACTTCAAGTCGAAATCCAAGTTATATTCAGCTTAAAACAACCCTCAATGGCAATACAACACCATAGAAGTGACTTAAGCTAATCCAAGTATTATCTTGTAGTTATCATCCTAACAACTTAACCAACATACAAGCAAGCTTAAGCATAATTAGTAGGCTGTTAAAATCACCTTAGACAGCAGCAAAAACTTGGAATTTCATCCAAATACAGCCCACAACAATCCTCAATGACAACACAACCTCAAATAGGTGTTGTTCTTCACTAGAACTAGGTTTTGATGTTGAAATATGGTGTAATCACTTTGGAATCACTTCAAACCCTTGTGGAATCTGTTTAGAAGGGTTAGGAGAAGTTTGGAGACGAAGTTGAGTTGAAAATAAGTGAAAAATAGGCGTCCAAATCGTTTATAAAGTGAAGTAGGTCGACCACCGCCTAAGTGGGTCCCATAGGGAGCTGCTTGCGCGGTCTCGCGAAAATGCGAATATCTCTCTACTCCGATATCGTATTAATGAACGGTTTAATGCGTTAGAAACTAGACTCGTAGATCTTCAATTTGGTAGGTAGAACACCCCATGATTCCAAGTATATTTGGATAAATGGTCAGATAAATTTGACCAAAATTTCAGCAAATTTATGAATGTAACTTGTGATGACCTTTGCCAACTCTTGTTCCACAACTTGCTTGCCTTCAAAATGTAGAAAATGAATATCATACGACTAAAATAACTCATAGATAACCTCCTTATCATTTTAAGAACCCTAGTCTCACCCCAAAGTACATGTTATAACATTCCAAACTTGTCGACTTTCGACGAAACTTATTTTCTTCAATTGGTTTAGCTTCTAAGATTTCCAACCCTCTTGGTACTTGTTATTCATGATCTTAAATATTTGTAGCCTCCAAGGTAACATGATTAACTTACTTTATTTTCTTCCAAATATAATCTCATTTCCGAGCTTAAATCAATGACTTACGATGTACTCTCACGTATGAAAACTTGGGGTGTAACATCATTCCCCCCTTTGGAACATTCGTCCTCGAATGTTGACTGATGCACTTATCAGTTTCATAAACTATGGCTCTTACGAATACTTTAATGCTCATCTTGCCATCTAAGCAACTGTTTTGTGAATAAATCTGAACGCTTGGGCATTCCCCCCTTTTAGTCCTCTTTGTCACGCCATGACATGTGGTCGGAATTCTTCCAACATCGTAACATTTGCTACCTTATGTCATGCAGTATCTACGACTGTGTTCTTGTATGAGCGCCTAGCGACTCTTCTTCCCTTTTTTCTCCATCTTTTAGCCTATCTCTAAGCCTCACTTTATGAACATATACAGAATTATGACAAGCTGTCCCTCTAGGCTTCTATAGGTGTACTGATGTCTTTCACTTGGTACTTTATCGAACTTAAGACTATTGCTATCTCTCGTTTCATAGACTTGTATATCTATCCTTATGGATTTACTACATCTAGGCAGGTTATACTATACCATAAAACTTACTTCGATTTATTATTACCGAGGTTTGCTACCCATCTCCAGGTTACTCTCTCGCTGTTTATCCTATGTGTACAAATCTAAGTCCTTTAGTGTTTCCTCATCATTATTCATCTTAAGAATAACAAACAAATCTCATCTCGTACTTTGGAACTTGTACCCATCTATTGTTTATTCACCTTAATGTTGATCTATAATCTATCACTGATAACTTGCAACCTCTTACATAATACACTGCACTAGGGCTCACATCTTATCGGGGAACATCTGAAGTGATTTTCTTGATCCACCTAGGGATAATACTATACTTCAATAACCGTATTTCATTGCATCCTAACGCGATTCGTCTTATGGGGGTATTCTAATCCCGTGCAATTAATGAAATCCCTTTCTCGTTAAATTGTTACTCAATCAAAGGCCTAAGCGTCATCCTCTTATCTATGACAATTACACCCTTATTCTACTACCAGGGCAGCATTCCATCTCTTCTAAATGCACCTAGTCTTAGACTCCTCTGTGTTCATTCAGGCTGTACCGAGATTTTTATTACATATGGAAATCATCAGCTCCCTTGTTTTGATGGGTTTAATCCCGAGGACATACATATTCTCGTCACTTTCTCACTCACCTTTTCATATCCTTACTCCTATCTACCTAAAACCTTGTTGCTCTATAATACTTCACCTTAGGACCTACACTGATCTGTTTATTCTACTCACAACCTTCCTTTAACTTGCTAGCACCATAAATTTCCTTTCGTGCCTTCTCAGTTGTCCATAAATGTAAGCAATTACTTTTGTTGGTCGTTCTATCACTTGTTGCATGAATACTTGGCTTGTCTTTTTGCCCACGAATACTATAATTTCTTGTACCTCATATGATCTCAAACATCACCTTTGATGGCTTTTTTTTCATTCATTAGCCATATTCCCCCCTTTAGCGGAGTACTAAGATTTAGTAATACGACGATCTACCTATAGTTGTTTTACCTCTTCATCTTTGGCTTCTTTTCACATTATCCTTAATCGCTTTATCGTAACCTTCTGTACCAGGGATAACTAAATTTCTTACGCACGAAGGTGACACCTACTGTAACTGGCACACTTAGTCCCTTAAGATTAACTCTGCTCAGAATGCTTGCTTTAGGTAAGCGACTTCCTAAATGGCCTTTAAAGGTTATTTGCCTTTTGTCTATTCTATTATTGTTTAAACACGGTCTCTGAAATTCTCACAATACCGACTATTACCAATTCCTTCGATCCCTAATTCATGTTCGATTTTTTTTATCTTATTTACTATCCCATACTAAATTCTATTACTACTGGGATCTAATTTTTCCTTCTGGTAATCACGTTCGAGTCACCAACTCAATTCTCGAATGAGGATATAGCCTTTGGCCTATACTCTTTTATTGTCTCAAGGCCTGTCACCTCCTGTCTTTTTCCTTCACTTGACTATAGACTCTGTCATTCTGTCATATTTTGATTTACCGTTATCATCATTTATCACATCTTCCTCATAATACTTCAATTACTCTCTTCTTATTCTCCGGCTAATATTTCTGTCTATCACTTTATTATGAAAACTTCAACAAAACACTCTTTCACTTTTAGCTCCCCTTGCTTCATCTCAATGGCTCTTCAGGTCACCTAGCATTCTCTCTTTACTAGGAATGGGAGCCATACAAAGGTAAATATTTATCCCTTCTAGGATTCCAGTGCCAATCTTCTAAATTTTTCACGACATTCTAGTATTTATATCTAAATATACTATATTGCACCATCGGGGTGTCTCACAAGGAGAACTATTACCACATTTGCAATATCCTTCGGAAACGTTAGCTAATGATAATAATCCATCTATCATTTTGGGTTACTCTAACCCTAATTGGATCATGCTATCCCCTTCTTCTCTTAAACTATATCTGTCAACTCCCATAGGGCATAACTGAGATGGGTGTGGCCAATTGTACATACATCTGTTACTGTTGAATGCTTATATTTCTCTGCTTGAATTGCAAATACTGTATAATCTTCATTAGCTGGTACCGTCGTACGTCTTTTAAACGTTGTNAGCTCGTAGCTCATTTAGGCTTGAAATGCCAAAGTTTAAATTTTTGACGTTTCCGGTTCGATAGTGAGTTTTTGATCCGAGGGTCAGATTGGAATTCCGGAAGTTGCAGTAGCTCCGTCATGTCATTTGGGATGTGTGTGCAAAATTTCAGGTCATTCGGACGTGTTTTGGTTAGGTTTCTGATCGAAAGCGTATTTGGAAGAAACTTGTAGTTCTTAGGCTTGAATCTTTGATTTAATCGAGTTTCCGGTGTTGTTTTAGGTGTTTAAAGGATTGGTACAGGTTTGAATAAGGTATTAGGTGGTATTGATGCATTTGGTTGAGGTCCCGGGGGCCTCGGGATGATTCCGGGTGGTTAACGGAGAAATTTCTAAGTAATTGCTGCAGCTGGTATTTTTCTTTCTGGTATTTTCGCTTCTGTGGCTTGGGAACCGCAGAAGCGACCTTGGACGTCGTAGAAGCGGCTTGTGCCCCCTTCCTCAGGAGCCGCAGAAGCGGTGCCACTTCCGCAGAAGCGGCCCAGCTACCGCAGATGCGGTCCTACCCCTTTTAATGAAAACCGCAGAAGCGGTTGGCTTTCCGCTTAAGCGGGACCACAGAAACGGTCCCTTGTCCGCAGAAGCGGAAATGACTGTTCAGAAATATCAATTTCGAGGGTTTAATTTCATAAGTTTGAAAATCAATTGAGAGCTCGGGAGAAGGCGATTTTGAGTGGGTTTTGAAGAGAAAATCATTGGGTAACGTTTCCTTGATCCCTTTTCATTATATTTCATCATTATATAGCTAAATACCCCATTGGAATTCGAATTTTTGACCAAAAATTGGATAATTTGGGGTAAAACTTTATTGGCTAGACTATTGAGTTTTGATTGGGCATTTGACCTCCGATTTGGGAGATTTTTATATGGTTAGACTCGTGAGAGTACGAGGGTTCTAAAGATGTGAAAATTATTCAATTCCGAGATGTTGGCTTGAGGGGCGTTTGGTCATTTTATCTATTTTCGCGCCGTAGCTTTAACTTTAATAGTGGAATCAGTTGTTTGCAATATTATTTACGATATGTAATTGAATTGAATAGATTTGGGCAATTTGGAGTCGGATACTCGTGGCAAAGGCGTGGTTTCTATTGATATTGAGCCGGTTCGAGGTAAGTGGCTTGTCTAACCTTGTGTGGGGGGGACCTTTCCCCTTAGGATTTGTTATTTGTTGATTTGAGTGCCTTGTACGCGAGGTGACGGGCGCGTATTTGAGCCAATTATTTAAAATCCGGTTTCCTTAAGATATTGAGATTGAGTTCCTTTCATATTTGCTTTATTCTACATGCAATTATAACCTGTGCTAGATTAGGAAAACATGTTTAGTTGATTTAACTTGCCTAATTGCTTAAGTTGCCTTGATTGTACTACGTGGAGCATGCTAGGCCAGTACTACCTGTTGCTTGTCTTTTGTACTTCGTTTCCGTGTACCTTCTGGTTGTGATTGCGCATTTACATTGGGACTATGGATGTGGGATTCCGGTAGCTCCCCCCCCCCCCCCCTTGTTTGTTTAATTTGGGACTGCGGGTTCGATTCCCGATAGATCCCCCTGCACTTTTACTTTGGGACTGCCGGTTAGATTCCCGATAGATCCCCCCTGTACTTTTACTTTGGGACTGCGGGTTAGATTCCCGATAGACCCCCCTGCACATTGGTGGTTGGACTACGGGACAGTATCCCGGGAGATCCTTCGGATGTACACATATGATGGACTACGGGACGGTATCCCGGGAGATCCACTGCACAGTTGAGAAAAAGGGCTACAGGACGGTATCCTGGGAGACCCTCATTGTTATCATTGGTATTGAGCTGTCTTTACTCTGTGTTTATTCTGTACTCGTGTAGTTGTTATAGCCTTGTTGACTTGTCTTATTTCACTGCTGTACTTATTATATCTGTCAGATTTTTATATTGTTAAAATATTATTATTATTATTATATTTTGTCTCAGTAGGGCCCTGACCTTCCTCGTCACTACCCAACCGAGGTTAGGCTTGGCACTTACTGAGTACCGTTGTGGTGTACTCATGCCCTTCCTGCGCATATTTTTCATGTGCAGATCATCCAGGTACCTCCACTCAGGCGCACTATCAGTGAGGCAGGAGGACTACGGAGACTTCGAGGTAGATCTGCTGCGTCCGCAGACCGACGAGTCTCCCTCTTACTTTATTTTTAGTACTTAGTTTTCCTTCTTTCGGTTGTTAGAAATTCTGGAATTTGGAACCTTTACTATACACTTTTGTATCCTGTGTTGCCCGTGAGTTTCCGGGTTTTGGGAATTGGTTTAGACTTGTGATATTGAGTTGTACTTGCCAAGCGGCATTCAGTATAGTTTCCTTTAGATATTTGATTTGAATTTCTCTATTTTTCCGCAATTATTATATTTCCGCAAATGTTAGGCTTACCTGGTAATGGGGACCAGGTGCCGTCATGACATGTTCACGGTTGGTGAACTAGGGTCGTGACAAGTTGGTATCAGAGCTCTAGGTTCATAGGAGTCACGGAACACAGGCCGGCTTATTAGAGTCTCGCTGATCGGTACGGAGACGTCTGTACTTATCTACGAGAGGCTAGGTAACCGTTAGGAAAATCTCACTTCATTTGATTCCCTGTCGTGCGAAATTTTTGACATCACAATCCTAAAATTCTGCCTTCTATTCTCTCACAGATGGTGAGGACACGTGCTACTCAAGATGATCAGGCACCCGCGCCCCCTACTGCAACCGTCAGAGGCCGGGGCCGGGGTAGAGGCCAAGGATGCACCAGTGGTGCAGCGAGAGCACCTGCGCGAGCTGCCGCCGAGGTACCATCAATAGATCTAGCCGGAGTTCAGTCACCTGACACGCCTACGGCTACTACTACTCCAGCTCTTCAGGAGGCTTTGGCGCAGTTCCTGAGCATGTTTGGTACGTTGATTCAAGCGGGATTGATTCAGGTTGTACCGACTACTTCGTAGATTGGGGGAGGGACCCAGACTCCCGCCGCCCCCACTCCAGAGCAGCGAGTTCCTATTGGTCAGGTTCCAGGCGTCATGGCGACACAACCTGTGGTCCCAGTTCAGTGGGTGGTGAGGACCTCTCGCCAAGTAGGAGACAGGTGGGTCCAGGAGAGAGAGGACAGACGAGGTCAGGAGGGAGAGTATAGAGGGGTGAGTAGACCTCGTAGACCGGGGAGATATACTGGTCCTTATTTTGGAGGCAGGGTGCGTCATGGTAGAGGTTTTGTGGGCCAGCCAGCTCAGTTTGCATCTCGGATTTCACACGGAGTTTCAGGTGTTCAGGGGTCTCGGAGTACCCGTACCGCACAGTTCCCACTGCCACGTCAGTCGCGAGGTTGCTTTGAGTGTGGTGACATACGCCATGTGTTGAGGTATTGCCCTAGACTTGGGAGGAGTGCATCTCCACAGACTTCTCGGCCACCGCGCGCCCCGCAGAGTTCTCAGGCTATTGTTACAACCCCAGTTGCTACCGCACCTACCCGTACCGAGATTGTTGCCTCCGATTCTGTCATCACAGGTATTGTCATGGTTTGTTATAGAGGTGTACCGATTCTGTTCGATCTAGGCTCCGCTTATTTTTATGTGTCTTCTTATTTTGCTCCGCATTTGGGTGTACCTCGGGATTCCCTTGAGTCTTCCTATTTATGTTTCTACTCCTGTGGGGGATTCTCTTATTGTGGACCGCGTTTATTGGTCATGTTTGGTTACTATTCGTCGTTTTGAGACCAGAGCAGATTTATTGTTATTCAGTAAGGTTGATTTTGATATTATTTTGGGTATGGACCGGTTGTCGCCCATTATGCAATTCTTGATTGTCACGCCAAGACCGTGACGCTGGCCATGCCAGGTATACCGCGTGTTGAGTGGAGGGGTGCCTTAGATCACACTCCCAGTAGAGTTATCTTTTTCCTTAAAGCTCAGCGTACGGTTGAGAAGGGGTGTGCCGCGTATTTAGCTTATGTGAGAGATGTCAGTGTTGACAACCCTTCTGTTGATTCAGTTCCAGTGGTACGGGATTATTCGATGTGTTTCCAGCTGATCTTCCGGGCATGCCGCCCGATAGAGACATTGATTTTGGCATTGATATGTTGCCGGGCACTCAGCCCATTTCCATTCCTCTGTATCGTATGGCTCCTCCTGAGTTGAAGGAGTTGAAGGATCAGTTACAGGAATTGCTTGGTATGGGTTTTATCCGACCCAGTGTTTCATCATGGGGTGCTCCTGTTTTGTTTGTGAAGAAAAAGGATGGTTCTATGCGTATGTGTATTGATTATCGCCAGTTGAACAAGGTTACAGTGAAGAACCGTTATCGCTTGCCTCGTATTGATAATCTGCTTGACCAGCTTAAGGGCGCACATGTGTTTTCTAAGATTGGCTTGCGCTCAGGGTACCATTAGTTGAAGATTTGGGAGCCAGATATCCCGAAGACTGCCTTCAGGACTCGGTATGGTCATTACGAGTTCCTTGTTATGTCATTTGGGCTGACCAATGCCCCAGCAGTTTTTATGCATTTGATGCACAGTGTGTTCAGGCCATATCTCGACTCGTTTGTTATTGCTTTTATTGATGATATTCTGGTGTATTCCCGAAGATGAAAATCATGAGCAGCACCTGAGGACTGTGCTTCAGACCCTGAGAGAGAAGAAGTTATATGCAAAGTTCTCAAAATGTAAGTTTTGGTTGAGTTTTGTGGTATTCTTAGGCCACGTGGTTTTGAGTGAGGGCATTCGGGTGGATCCGAGGAAGATAGAGGTCGTGCAGAGTTGGCCCAGGCCGTCCTCAGCTACAGAGATTCGCAGTTTCCTTGGTTTCGCGGGCTATTACCGTCGTTTTGTGGAGGGGTTTTCTTCGATTGCAGCCCCTATGACTAGATTGGCTCAGAAGGGTGCCCCATTTTAGTGGACAGAGGAGTGTGTGGCGAGCTTTCAGAAGCTCAAGACAGCTTTGATTACAACCCCTATTTTGATATTGCCTACTGGTTCGGGGTCCTATACAGTTTATTGTGATGCCTCACGGGTTGGCCTTGGAGCGGTGTTGATGCAGGACGGTAGAGTGATTGCCTATGCGTCCAGACGGTTGAAGATACATGAGAAGAACTACCCTGTCCACGACCTTGAGTTAGTTGCTATTGTTTATGCCTTGAAGATCTGGCATCACTATTTGTACGGTGTCCCTTGTGAGATTTATACTGACCACCAGAGTTTGTAGCACTTGTTCAAGCAAAAGGATCTAAATTTGCGCCAGAGGAGGTGGTTAGAGTTGTTGAAGGACTATGATATTACCATTCTGTATCACCCGGGCAAGGCCAATGTAGTGGCAGATGCCTTGAGTCGCCGGGCGGAGAGTTTGGGGAGTTTGGCATATCTACCAGCTTCAGAGAGGCCTATGGCGATGGATGTTCAGGCCTTAGCCAGCCAGTTTGTGAGATTGGATCTTTCAGAGCCCAGTCGGGTTCTAGCTTGTGGTTTCCCGGTCATCCTTATTTGATCGTATCAAGGAGCAGCAGTATGAAGACCCTCATTTGCTTGTCCTTAAGGATGTGACCATTGGAGATGACGGGGTATTGAGGATGCAGGGCCGGATTTGTGTGCCCAATGTTGATGGGCTTCGAGAGATGATTCTAGCAGAGGCCCATAGTTCGCGGTATTCCATCCATCCGGGTGCCGCGAAGATGTATGAGGATTTGAGGCAGCACTATTGGTGGAGGCGGATAAAGAAAGATAATGTTGGTTATGCGTCTAGATGCCTCAACTGCCAGCAGGTAAAGTATGAGCACCAGCGCCCGGGTGGGTCGCTTCAGCAGATAGAGATTCCGGGGTGGGAATGGGAGCGCATCACCATGGACTTTGTATCGGGACTCCCACGGACCTTGAAGAAGCTTGATGCCATTTGGTTCATTGTGGATCGGCTGACCAAGTCCCCTCATTTCATTCCTGTGTGTACCACTTATTCATCGGAGCAGTTGGCAGATATTTATATCCGGGAGATCATCCGTCTGCATGGTATTCCAGTTTCTATCATTTCGGACAGAGGTACTCATTTTACATCGCGGTTCTGGAGAGCCGTGCAGCAGGAGTTAGGTACCCAAGTGGAGTTGAGCACAGCATTTCACCCCCAGACGGACGGACAGTCCGAGCGCACTATTCAAATTCTTGAGGATATGCTCCGTGCGTGTGTGATTGAGTTTGTAGGGTCTTGAGATCATTTCTTGCCATTGGCGGAGTTTGCTTACAACAACAGTTATCAGTCCAGCATTCAGATGGCGCCGTATGAGGCTTTATATGGTAGGAGGTGTAGATCTCCGGTAGGTTGGTTTGAGCCGGGTGAGGCCAGGCTATTGGGCACAGTCCAGTCCAGACAGAAGAGTTATGCGGACAGGAAGGTTCGTGATGTTTCATATATGGTTGGTGAGCGGGTTTTGCTTCGGGTTTCGCCTATGAAAGGTATCATGAGGTTTGGGAAGAAAGGAAAGTTGAGTCCGAGGTTTATTGGCCCTTTTGAGGTCTTGAGGCGAGTTGGGGAGGTTGCCTATGAGCTTGCCTTACCTCCCAGTTTGGCCGGGGTTCATCCGGTATTTCATGTTACGATGCTCCGGAGGTATCACAGTGATCTGTTTCACGTGTTGGATTTCAGTTCAATCCAGTTGGACAAGGATCTATCCTATGTTGAGGAGCCAGTGGCTATATTGGACAGACAGATCAGAAAGTTGAGGTCAGAACATTGCTTCGGTGAAGGTTCAGTGGCGGGGTCAGCCGGCCGATGAGGCGACTTGGGAGGCCGAGCAGGATATGCGCAGCCAGTACGCTCATCTTTACAATACTTCAGGTATATTCTCTATGCTCGTTCGAGGACGAACGAATGTTTAAGTGTAGGAGGATGTAACGACCCGGCCGGTCGTTTTTTGAAATTACGCCCCGATCCCCCATTAACTGCTTCCCCTAAGTTCATTTCTGCTATTTTGGTTTGCCGGGACGTTCGGTGTTTAGTTTTGGAAAGTTTTGGGACACTTAGTCCCTAAATGAGAGCTTAAGCGTTGAAAAGTGGTCCGTAGTCGGAACAGTATGAAGACGACCTCGGAATGGAAATCTGATGGTTCTGTTAGCTCCGTTAGGTGATTTCAAGGTTGGAAGCGTGTTCGAAATGTATTTTGGGAGCTCGTAGCTCATTTAGGCTTGAAATGCCGAAGTTTGAATTTTTGAAGTTTCCGGTCCGATGGTGAGTTTTTGATCCGAGGGTCGGATTGGAATTCCGGAAGTTGCAGTAGCTCCGTCATGTCATTTGGGATGTGTGTGCAAAACTTCAGGTCATTCAGGCGAGGTTTGGTTAGGTTTTTGATCGAAAGCGTGTTTGGTTGGAATTTGAGGTTCTTAGACTTGAATCTTTGGTTAATTCGGGTTTTAGGTGTTTTAAGGATTGGTACAAGTTCGAATACGGTATTAGGTGGTATTGGTGCTTTTGGTTGAGGTCCCGGGGGCCTCGGGATGATTTCGGGTGATTGACGGAAAATTTTGAAGTTGAATGAATTGCTGAAGGTTCTGTCATCTGGTATTCCCGCTTCTGCGGCTTGGGAAGCGCAGAAGCGGAGCCGCAGAAGCGGCTAGACCACCGCAGGAGCGAAATTCGAGTGCTTCTTCAGTTTCCGCAGGTGCGCAAGTTTAACCGCAAAAGCGGTTACGCACCTGCGAGATAGTAGTCGCAGATGCGGTCCTTGGAATTTTTTTTGAAACCGCAGAAGCGGTAATGATTCCGCATAAGCGGCAACCGCAGGTGCGGTGAAGGGCCGCAGAAGCAAAAATCTTGACTTTAATGAAGAACCGCAGAAGCGGCTCGTGGTCCGCAGAAGCGGGACCGCAGAAGCGGTCCCTTGTCCGCAGAAGCGGAAACCCCTGGACAGAAATAGAGATGTCGAGGGTTTGAGTTCATAAGTTGCAAAATCAATTGAGAGCTCGGTTTANATGGCTGTTCAGAAATATCAATTTTGAGGGTTTAATTTCATAAGTTTGAAAATCGATTGAGAGCTCGGGAGAAGGCGATTTTGAGTGGGTTTTGAAGAGAAAATCATTGGGTAACGTTTCCTTGATCCCTTTTTATTATATTTCATCATTATATAGCTAAATACCCAATTGGAATTCGAATTTTGGACCAAAAATTGGATAATTTGGGGTAAAACTTCATTGGCTAGACTATTGAGTTTTGAGTGGGCATTTGACCTCCGATTTGGGAGATTTTTATATGGTTAGACTCGTGAGAGTACGAAGGTTCTAAAGATGTGAAAATTATTCAATTCCAAGACGTTGGCTTGAGGGGCGTTTTGGTCATTTTATCTATTTTCGCGCCCTAGCTTTAACTTTAATAGTGGAATCAGTTGTTTGCAATATTATTTGCGATATGTAATTGAATTGAATAGATTTAGGCCATTTGGAGTCGGATAGTCGTGGCAAAGGCGTGGTTTCTATTGATATTGAGCCGGTTCGAGGTAAGTGGCTTGTCTAACCTTGTGGGGGGGGGGGGGGGGGTACCTTCCCCTTAGGATTTGTTATTTGTTGATTTGAGTGCCTTGTACGCGAGGTGACGGGCGCGTACTTGAGCCAATTGTTGAAAATCCGGTTTCCTTAAGATATTGAGATTGAGTTCCTTTCATATTTGCTTTATTCTACTTGCAATTATAACCTGTGCTAGATTAGGAAAACATGTTTAGTTGATTTAACTTGCCTAATTGCTTAAGTTGTCTTGACTGTACTACGTGGAGCATGCTAGGCCAGTACTACCTGTTGCTTGTCTTTTGTACTTCATTTCCGTGTACCTTCTGGTTGTGATTGCGCATTTACATTGGGACTACGGATGTGGGATTCCGGTAGCCCCCCCCTCCCCCCCTGTTTGTTTACTTTGGGACTGCGGGTTCGATTCCCGATAGATCCCCCTGCACTTTTACTTTGGGATTGCGGGTTAGATTCCCGATAGATCCCCCTGCACATTGGTGGTTGGACTACGGGACGGTATCCCGGGAGATCCTTCGGATGTACACATATGATGGACTACGGGACGGTATCCCGGGAGATCCACTGGACAGTTGAGAAAAAGGGCTACAGGACGATATCCTGGGAGACCCTCATTGTTATCATTGGTATTGAGCTGTGTTTACTCTGTGTTTATTCTGTACTCGTGTAGTTGTTATAGCCTCGTTGACTTGTCTTATCTCACTGCTGTACTTATTATATCTGTCAGATTTTTATATTGTTAAATTATTATTATTATATTTTGTCTCAGTAGGGCCCTGACCTTCCTCGTCACTACACAACCGAGGTTAAGCTTGGCACTTACTGAGTACCGCTGTGGTGTACTCATGCCCTTCCTGCGCATGTTTTTCATGTGCAGATCATCCAGGTACCTCCACTCAGGCGCACTATCAGTAAGGCAGGAGGACTACGGAGACTTCGAGGTAGATCTGCTGGGTCCGCAGACCGACGAGTCTCCCTCTTACTCTATCTTTATTACTTAGTTTTCCTTCTTTCGGTTGTTAGAAATTCTGGAGTTTGGAACCTTTACTATACACTTCTGTAGCCCGTGTTGCCAGTGAGTTTCCGGGCTTTGGGAATTGTTTTAGACTTGTGATATTGAGTTGTACTTGCCAAGCGGCATTCAGTACAGTTTCCTTTAGATATTTGATTTGAATTTCTCTATATTTCCGCAATTATTATATTTCTGCAAATGTTAGGCTTGCCGTCATGACATGTTCACGGTTGGTGAACTAGGGTCGTGACACTCACAAGGAGAACTATTACCACATTTGCAATATCCTTCGGAAACGTTAGCTAATGATAATAATCCATCTATCATTTTGGGTTACTCTAACCCTAATTGGATCATGTTATCCCCTTCTTCTCTTAAACTATATATGTCAACTCCCATAAGGCATAACTGAGATGGGTGTGGCCAATTGTACATACCTCTGTTACTGTTGAATGCTTATATTTCTCTGCTTGAATTGCAAATACTGATAATCTTCATTAGCTGGGTACCTCGTACTCTTTTTAAAGTTGCTTCTTTTACTTATTCAAACTTGTATCCATCTCTTGATTCTCTCGTCCCTCTTTACCATATGGATGGATAGATATTCATGCCTTGGGGCTCCTTATCAAGAAGCTCACACATCTTAGTACACACATGATTTGCTGAAGACCTTACATTTATTCATCATAAGCATGATGCAAAATCGAGTTCCTCTAACTCAGCTCTTCCAGAGCCACATTCAATCTCTTACCAACTGTCTTTGTGGATGTAGGTATCGTTGTATTACGACTAAAGTCGAATTTAGGAGTTTGAATTCTTACAACTGAGCTCTACCACACAATCTAGAATAAGAAGAAAGAGTGACAGTCCTAAATGCCCTGTATCCTCCTACTTATAAGTGTGGTGCACAACACACCCATAAACAAGACTCTACTAGACACGGCTTGTAGACTCCCTAGGAAAGAACTGCTCTGATACCACTTTTGTCACGACCCAAACCGAAGGGCCGCGACGGGTACCCTGTGCCTTACTCAACCGAGTACCAACGTAACATATCTTTCTTATCATACTATCATGGGTAAATGAGCTAGAAAACCCGTCATGAGATAACAAGAATAAAACATAAGGGAATACTCAACATATGATGATCCAACATGATATACAAACTTACACATGTGACATACGGGCCTATAAGGCCGACATGACCATTTGTAAACTCAAAATATAGGCCGACAAGGCCATAAAAGTATCCATACACCTGACATCTGTCTAAGCCTCTAAGAGTACATGAAATCATAAAGGTCGGGACAGGGCCCCGCCATACCAATCAATACATATCCAAAGTATACTGACCAAATAGGCAACTCCGGAGCAAGTGGAGTGCACCAACACCTTCACTGAGCTGATAGCCTACTAGGAGGAATGTCAACCTGTCTATCGGGACCTGCGGGCATGAAACGCAGCGTCCCCAGGCAAAAAGGGACGTCAGTACGTATAAAGTATCGAGTATGTAAGGCAGGAAAGCATAAACCAGAACAGTAATGTAAAGAGAGATAGAGGAGATACAACCTGTAACATCTGAGTGCCTCTGGGGGCTACTGACATGAAATGCATAATACATATATATACATAAACTTTTAAAAACATACGCCTCTGTGGGCATCATCATCGTCATATCGTACCCAGCCTCAAAGAGGACTCGGTAAAAACGTACCCGGCCATCATAAGGCTCGGTAGAATCATACCCAGCCACGTGGAGCTCGGTAAACCCAACTGATCAGTGGTTGCACAATAGGTGCCGTACCCGGCCGACTATAGCGCGGCTCGGTAGAGTAAAATAGATACTATATATATAATGCATGCTAGACTTATGGAATCACGGTCTAAACCTTTTGGAGTGACGTAAGGTCATTGCACCCTCGATTAACATTATGGACATCATACCATCAATATGAACTTCACTAGGACTCAAGGATCATATATACTTTCTTGGAATAACTTTGTAAGGAAAGAATAACATGGACAACCTTAGTTGCTAGGAGTAGATTCATTATGAAATAGCGTATCGTTTATGTTCATTTCATGTTAGATCATGCCAAAAGAAAGAAGAAAGGGCCTTAACATACCATAAACATGTTGAGTCCTTAATACCTTCCAAGGAACTCTTCAAACAAGTCAACTCGATCTATCATAGCATAAGGAGATTCAAAATCAGTGTTGAACAAAGGCTAAGTCTGTAAGTTAAGCTAGTATCTCGTCTACGTAAATTCGGGCAGCATCTCCCTTGTAACAAGGGCCTCCTCCAATACCATATACCAACAACAACAGCCAGGGAAGTCCAGCAACCTATAAATGTCGATAACAAGACACCATATAACAACAACAAGTCACAACTACTTCACGACGAGCGGCAAGCTCCAATTGGAGTCCGTATAACCCATATACCCCTTATAGACTTCTTACATTAATTTAACAGTATCATTAACATGATAATGAAGTCATTCATCAATGATTCCATCCTTATACCATATATTTATAACAAAGGAAATAATCCACAACTCCAACTATCTTCAATTAGTAACTTTATTCACTAGTTCATGTCTACTCCATCCATTTAACTTAATCAACATCAATATAACCTTAGGCACATGCAAGAACACAATATACCTACCTCCTACAGTAACTTCAAGTCGAAATCCAAGTTATATTCAGCTTACAACAACCCTCAATGGCAATACAATACCATAGAAGTGGCTTAAGCTAATCCAAGTATTATCTTGTAGTTTATCATCCTAACAACTTAACCAACATACAAGCAAGCTTAAGCATAATTAGTAGGCTGTTATAATCACCTTAGATAGCAGCAACAACTTGTAATTTCATCCAAATACAGCCCACAACAATCCTCAATGACAACACAACCTCAAAGAGGTGTTGTTCTTCACTAGAACTAGGTTTTGATGTTGAAATATGGTGTAATCACTTTGGAATCACTTCAAACCCTTGTGGAATCTGTTTAGAAGGGTTAGGAGAAGTTTGGAGACGAAGTTGAGTTGAAAATAAGTGAAAAAGAGGCGTCCAAATCGTTTATAAAGTGAAGTAGGTCGACCACCACCTAAGTGGGTCCCATAGGGAGCTGCTTGCGCGGTCTCGCGAAAATGCGAATATCTCTCTACTCCGATGTCGTATTGATGAACGGTTTAATGCTTTAGAAACTAGACTCGTAGATATTCAATTTGGTAGGTAGAACACCCCATTATTCCAAGTATATTTGGAGAAATGATCAGATATATTTGACCTAAATTTCAGCAAATTTATGAATGTAACATGTGATGACCTTTGCCAACTCTTGCTCCACAACTTGCTTGCCTTCAAAATGTAGAAAATGAATATTATACGACTAAAATAACTCATAGAATAACCTCCTTATCGTTTTAAGAACCCTAGTCTCACCCCAAAGTACATGTTATAACATTCCAAACTTGTCGACTTTCGACGAAACTTATTTTCTTCGATTGGTTTAGCTTCTAAGATTTCCAACCCTCTTGGTAATTGTTATGCATGATATTAAATATTTGTAGCCTCCAAGGTAACATGATTAACTTACTTTATTTGCTTCCAAATATAATCTCATTTCCGAGCATACATCAATGACTTACGACGTACTCTCACGTATGAAAACTTGGGGTGTAACAAGTTTGATGGTGGCGGCTGGGTTTGAGAGGGGTTTGAGAAAGAAAGGGATTCAGGGCGGAGTCTGTGAAATGGTTAGGGTTAAGGGGTAGATTGAGATTAAAAAAGGTAAGGGCCGATATTGGTCGTTGATCATTTAGATCAACGGCTAGGATTAGGTAGGGGATCCGGGTTGGGTTATGAAGATGGGTTTGGGTCGAATTAATTGTGAATTGGGTCGGGGTAATTGGGCCTCAGATTGGGTGTGAATGGGGTGCCAAATCAGGCTAAAATTGAAATGAAAATGGGCTAACATTTAAATAGCCACTTTTTCCTATTTGATTTATAAAAAATAGTAAAATAATTTCGGGAAATAAACTAAAGGTACTAAAATGACTAATAGTACATAATTATCAAATTAAAAATACTGGACTTTATTTTTATAGACATAAACGCAATTAAATCTAAAAGAGGCTAATATTGCAATTATATGCAATTTAGCTTTAAAAATACTAAATAAATTTGTAAAAATATGTAAAAATTATATTAGTCACATTTTAATAATATGAAAATCCAATAAATGAATCACCAAAAATAATAATTTTGGAAATAATTATTGGGTATTTATGGATAAAATAGTGCAATATATTGATTTAAAAATCCTTAAAAATTAAGAAAAAATAGTAAAACATTTGGGCATACTTATATAGGCATGCTCATGCTATTTTGAAAGTAGTTTGCATGTTTAAAAATATATAGGGAAAAATTGGGTATCAACAATAAATAAAATGTTTCATTTTCTTTTCATATAGCAAGTGTGAAATACCTCTCTATGTTCATATATCAATATGTGTAAGAGGTCATGAATGACGTGATACCGTACAGCATGAGGAAAATGCATCTCTATGCCTGTATGTCATGTGTGCATGTCAATGCCATGTATCTCAGAGATGAACACATGTACTCACACTCTCAGAGTACTCAGTCTCATTGTCTCATACTTTCCACTCATCATGCTCAATCACTCACTAGTTATATGGCCAATCCGGCCTAGGGAAGATCCATCCCGAAACATATACATCAACTGACCTACAGTACTGAGTAGGGCCAAATCCAGCCCGTGGGGAAGATCCATCCCCAGGTACATAAATGCTTCGGACAAGATCCATGTCCAGGGAAGATGCATCCCTCAATATAATCAATAGCGCTCACCGAGGGTGTGCGCAGACTCCGGAGGAGCTCCTTGAGCCCAAGCGCTATAATCCACACGGACAACTCACGTACTATAATATCAATATCAGAATCCGCACGAAAAACTCACATGCTGCACGGACAACTCATGTCCTATAGTATTAATATCCTCACAATCAGGCCCTCGGCCTCACTCAGTTATCAATCTCTCCAGTCTCTCTCTCATGGGCTCACAATGCCATGAAAACTAGCCCGAAAATAATGATATGATGTATCAATAAATAAAAACAGATACTGAGATATGATATGTAATGAATGAATATGACTGAGCATATAAAGCAATGAAAGCAGATAACTCAACAGCAGAAATGACCTCAATGGGTCCCAACAGTATAAGCATGTAGCCTAGACCTGGTTTCTAACATGGATCACAGCTCAATAGCTCAAATACGTAGAAATTTTATGATTACAAGTAAGATGAGGTAACTACACAGTACCACAGAAATAACGGAGTACAATTCACACGGTGCACGCCTATCACCTAGCATGTGCGTCACCTCAACACCAATCATATAGCACGTAATTCGTGGTTTCATACCCTCAGTATCAAGTTTAGAAGTGTTACTTACCTCGAACAAGCAAATTCCAATACCGAGCAAGCCGAGTGATGCTCCAAGAACGCCATTCCGCGCGTACCGACCTTCGAACGGCTGGAAACTAGCCAAAAGCAACTCAAATACATCAAATAATGCCAAAGGAAACAAACCCATCGATAAATGTTGAATCTTTAATCAAAAGCCCAAAATCATCCAAAAAGCCCAACCCGAGCCCACACCTCGAAACCCAACAAAAATAATAAAATAATATAATCCATTCATTTATGAGTCCAACCATACTAGTTTCATTCAAATCCGACTCCAATTTGATGTTCAAAACTCAAAAATTCCCATTGTGAAACTTTAGGCTAAAATCCCCCAATTTCTCTTTAAAGTTCATCAACCAATTTCCAAAAATGAAGATAGATTCATGAAATAAGATCAAAACCAAGTGTATAACACTTATCTAATCCTTGTGATGAAAATTGCTCCAAAAATCGCCTCAATCCGAGTCCCACATCTCAAATATGAAGAAAGAACCAAAACCTTGATTTTATAGTTTCTGCCCAGCATATTCGCATATGCGGTTAAAATGTCGCATCTGCAACCTCTGCTTCTGCGGATAAAATCTCGCCTCTGTGAAGCCCATGGAGGCTGGCCCTTCTGCACCTATGGACATTTTTCCGCCTCTACGCACGCGCAGGTGCGCCAACAACTCCCGTTTCTGCGCCACCTGCCGCCTCTGGGCTAATCCTTCACTTCTGCGGACGCACATATGCGCTCTTACTTTCGCTTCTGCGACTCCCCTGTTGCTTTTGCGGCCATCGCACCTACACAAACCTACCGTAGGTGCGATCATACCAGAACTAGCAGCCCACACGAGCCTTGGCCAAAACTTCCAAAATGCTCAAAACCTCGTCCGAAACTCACCCGAGCCCCTCGGGATCCCGTCCAAGCATACCAACAAATCCCATAGCATAACACGGACCTACTCGACGCCTTAAATCACGCATAAACGATGAATCGCACCTTAAATCGAGTAATGAACTTTGAACTTTTAAATTTCCATAACTCATGCCGAAACATAGCAAACCAACCCGGAATGAACCCAAATTTTTCACAAAAGTCCCAAATGTCATAATGAAGTTATTCCAATTATCGGAACCATAATCCGAATTTGATATCAAAAAGTCCACTCCCGGTCAAACTTATAAAAAAATCCAACTCTCGCCATTTCCAGCCAAATTCAACTACGGACCTCCAAATCACAATCTGGACACGATCCTAAGTCCAAAGTCGCCCAACGGAGCTAACGAAACCATCAAAACTCCAATCTGAGATCAAATACTAAAAATTCAAACTTGGTCAACTCTTCCAATTTAAAGCTTCCTAGTTGAGAATCATTCTTCCAAATCAATTCGAATAACCTGAAAATCGAAACCGATGATTCACATATGTCATAATACATCATACGGAGCTACTCATGCCCTCAAACCGCCGAGTGGATTGTAAATTTTCAAAATGATTGGTCGGATCGTTACATATTTATTCATTAGACTTATATGGGTCATTTGTTTACAAATGTCAAAACGGGACAAAATCTAAAAACCAACACAAAACTATCTTATTTATGCAAATCACCAATGATTATGCTCCAAAATCAAGATGAAAAAATGGCTCGGTATGACAACCTATGAAGAGAATTGGTATAAAAAAGTCCTAGTTTTAAATATTGGCACCCTATAGCCAACTTTATGTTTTTCTTTTTTTTAATTAGTATTTCATAGCCAAAATTATTTTTATTCAAAATCAAAAGTAACGTTCAGCACATCCCCCTCTCTCTCTCTTTAAAGCTATTCTTCTCTATCTTTCCCAAATTTCAAAATTTTCAAATCCCCCAAATCTCTCTCTTCTTCTCTGATAAATATTCTGTTATGGTTTCTTCTTAATCTTTTTCTCAACTATTTCTCTATATCAAGAGTCTTTTGTAGAATTTTGTCGAGAATATCAGCATTCTACCAAGTTGAAAGATGGGTAAAAATTCAACCTCTAAGAAATCAAAGTCTAAAGCTACAGTGGTCAAATCTTCATATCTTCATGTCGATTATGAATCTGTACTTATCTTCGAGAGGCTGCAGAACCCTTAGGAAACTTCACATTCTTGAATTCTTGTAGTGCGAATCTGTTGATTCTGGTAACTAAACTTCTGTTATTCTATTCTCTCAATGATAGGGAGGACACATACTACTGCGCAGGACGGACAACCACCAGTACCACCAGCCAGGGCCGCGAGAGGCTGAGTTCGCGATAGAGGACGAGGTAATGGCAGAGGTGCAGCTCGCACAACAGCTAGTGCAGTACCTGCAGATCCACCAGTTGCCCCAGTTCAGGATCATTTCCTAGTTGTGGATGCGCCAATGGCACCAGCTCAGGCACCAGCTGTGCCCATCGTGATTCCATGCCTTTAGAAGGCCTTAGCTAAAATTTTGATCGTATGCACCAGTCTTGCTCAGGTGGTCTATATTCCGGCCACAACAGCCATTTCCTAAGCCGAGGGAGGTACTCAGACTCCCGCCGCCCGGACACCCGAGCAGGTAATGCAGAGACTCCAGACACCGGGGGCACTACCAGCCTAGCCGATAGCAGCTGCTCAGGCCCATGTAGTTCCTACTATGACTGATGATGAGCAACGGAGACTAGAGAGGTTTGGTAAACTTCAGCCTCTATCCTTCAGCGGGGCAGAGTCGGAGGATACCCAGGGTTTCTTGGACAGATGTCAGAGGATCCTCCATACAGCAGGTATTCTAGAGATCAGTGGGCTCTCGTTCACTACTTTTTAGTTTACTAGAGCTGCCTTCACCTGGTGTGAGGCTTATAAGAGGCGCAGGCCGGTTGGTGCAGAGCCACTTACGTGGCAGGAGTTCTCCATCCTCTTCTTAGAGAAGTATGTGCTGCAGTCTCACAGAGAGGAGCTGCACAGACAGCTTGAGAGGTTGCGGCAGGACGATATGACTGTGACACAGTACGGGATGAGATTTATTGAGTTGGCCCGTCATGCGGTTTGGCTAGTTCCCACTGATAGGGAGAGGATCAGGAGGTTCATTGATGGCCTCACATTTCAGCTGCGAGTGCTTATGACTAAAGAGAGGTGTCTGGTGCTACTTTTGATGAAGTTGTTGACATTGCTCGGGAGATAGAGTCGGTCCGCAACCAGGAGCGGGTTGAGAGGGAGGCCAAGAGGTCGCGTGGATCAGGTAGTTTTGGTGGTTTTCCTTCTAGAGATCAGTTCCACCACGAAAGGGGTCGTCCCTATAGACATGCTCAGACGGCTCGTCCAGTTCACCGTGGTGCATCATCTGGCCATGGTCCACATAGTTCTCAGCAGGGTCACTTATCTTTCGGTGCCCTTCTAACTCAGAGTTCACCTCATGCACCATCAGCTCAGGATTCATCTATGTCAGGTTCTTCTAGTGGTTATCCCAGTGCTCGGGGTTCCCTTCAGCCCCTACTGCCATTTGCAGGGAGAGGTTGCTTTGAGTATGGAGATTTGGGTCATATCAAGATGTACTGTCCCTGCCTTTTGGGAGGTTCATATCAGTAGAGGAGTCAGCCTTCGACTTCAGCACCAGTTACTTCACCGCCCGCCCAGCCAGCTCTGGGTAGAGCTCAGTCAGCTAGGGATATCCCTAGAGGGAGAGGTCGATCAGGTGGCAGTCAGGGCCATTTCTATGCACTCCTTGCCAGGCCAGATATTATTGCTTTAGACACAGTGATCACAGGTATTTTCTCAGTTTGTCACCGGGATGCTTTTGAATTATTCGACACTGGTTCCACCTATTCATATGTATCATCATATTTTGCTCATTATCTGGATATGCCCTGTGAGTCTTTAACTTCATTTGTTCATGTATCTACGCCGATGGGCGATACTATTATTATGGATCGTGTGTATCGATCGTGTGTAGTGACTATCGGGAGATCGGAGACTAGAGTTGATCTCTTGCTGCTTAGTATGGTTGATTTCAATGTGATACTAGGTATGGATTGGTTGTCTCCATGTCATGCTATTTTGGACTGTCATGCTAAGTTGTGACATTGGCGATGTCGGGGTTGCCACGTATTGAGTGGCGCGGTTCTTTAGATTATGTCCCTAGTATAGTGATATCATATTTGAAGGCCCAGCGAATGGTTGGGAAGGGTTGTTTATCTTATTTGGCCTTTGTGAGGGATGTTAATGCTTAGACCCCTACTATTGATTTGTTCTAGTAGTGCAAAATTTTCCGGATGTGTTTCCTGTAGACCTGCCAGGCATGCCACCTGACAGAGATATTGATTTTGGTATTGACTTGATGCCGGGCACTCAGCCCATTTCTATTCCTCCATACCGTATGGCACCGGCTGAGTTGAAGGAATTGAAGGAGCAGCTTCAGGAACTCCTTGAGAAGGGGTTTATTAGGACTAGTGTGTCACCTTGGGGTGCACTGATTCTGTTTGTGAAGAAAAATGATGGGTCTTTGAGGATGTGCATTGATTATAGGCAGTTGGACAAAGTCACAATCAAGAACAAGTATCCTTTGCCGCGCAATGATGATCTATTTGACCACCTTCAGGGAGCGAGGGTGTTCTCCAAGATTGATTTGAGTTCAGGGTATCACCAATTGAAGATTCGGGACTCAGATATTCTTTAGACAGCTTTCGGGAACCGTTATGGTCATTATGAGTTCCTTGTGATGTCTTTTGGGCTGACCAACGCCCCAGCAGCGTTCATGCATCTGATGAACAGTGTGTTTCATCCTTATCTCGACTTGTTTTTTATTGTATTCATTGATGATATCCAGGTGTACTCTTGTAGCCAGGAAGAGCATGCCCAGCACTTGCGGATTGTGTTGCAGCGGCTGAGGGAGGAGAAGTTTTATGCCAAGTTCTCCAAGTGTGAGTTCTGGCTCAGTTTAGTGGTGTTCTTGGGGCACGTGGTGTCCAGTGAGGGTATTTAGGTGGATCCGAAGAAGATAGAGGCAGTTTAGAGTTGGCCCAAACCTTCTTCAGCTACAGAGATTCAGAGCTTTCTTAGTTTGGCTGGTTATTATCGTCGGTTCGTGCAAGGTTTCTCGTCTATTGCATCGCCCTTGACCAAATTGACCCAAAAGGGTGCTCCTTTCAGGTGGTCGGACGAGTGTGAGGAGAGCTTTCAGAAGCTCAAGACTCCTTTGACCACAACTCCAGTTCTAGTTCTACCATCAGCTTCTGGTTCTTATACGGTATATTGTGATACTTCTCGGATTGGTATTGGGTGTGTTTTGATGTAGGAAAGTAGAGTGATTGCTTATGCTTCGCGCCAGTTGAAGCCCCATGAGAAGAACTACCTTGTTCATGATTTGGAGTTGGCTGTCATTGTTCATACGTTGAAGATTTGGAGGCACTATCTCTACGGTGTGTCTTGTGAGGTATTTCCTAATCATCGTAGCCTCCAACACTTGTTCAAATAGAAGGATATCAATTTGAGGCAGCGGAGATGGTTGGAGCTGCTAAAGGACTACGATATTACAATTCTGTATCATCTGGGAAAGGCCAATGTGGTGGTCGATGCCTTGAGTAGGAAGGCAGTGAGTATGGGCAGTCTTGCATTCATTCCTATTGGGGTAGAGACCTCTTGCAGTTGATGTTCAATACTTGGCCAACCAGTTCGTGAGATCGGATATTTCGGAGCCCAGTCGGGTTCTAGCTTGTGTGAGTTCTCGGTCTTCCTTGCTTAACCGCATCAGAGAGCGCCAGTATGATGATCCTCATTTGCTTGTCCTCAAGGACCAGGTTCAGCATGATGATGCCAGAGATGTGACTATTGGAGATGATGGGGTGTTGAGGATACAGGGCCGGATATGTATGCCCAATGTAGATGAGCTACAAGAGTTGATTCTTGAGGAGGCCCACAGCTCGCGGTATTCCATCCATCCGAGTGCCATGAAGATGTACCAGGACCTGATGCAACACTATTGGCGGAGGAGAATGAAAAAGGATATAGTTGGGTACATAGCTCGGTGTCTCAACTATCAGTAGGTAAAATATGAGCACCAGAGACCGGGTAGATTGCTTTAGAAGATAGAGATTCCACAATGGAAGTGGGAGCGGAACACCATGGATTTTGTAGTTGGTCTCCCATGGACTTCGAGAAAGTTCGATGCTATTTGGGTGATTGTGGATCAGCTGACCAAGTCCGCGCACTTCATTCCTATGTGTACTACTTATTCTTCAAATCGGTTGGCTAAGATTTACATTAGAGAGATTGTTCGCCTGCACGGTGTGCCAGTTTCCATCATTTCAGATAGGGGCACGCAGTTTACATTGCAGTTTTGGAGAACCGTACAGCGGGAGTTGGGTACTCAGGTTGAGTTAAGCACAACATTTCACCCTCAGACGGACAGACAACACTATTCAGATATTGGAGGATATGCTATGCACTTGTGTCATTGATTTTGGGGGTTCATGGGACCGGTTTCTACCGCTCGTGGAGTTTTCTAACAACAACAGTAATCAGTCGAGTATTCAGATGGCTCCATATGAGGCTTTATATGGGAGGTAGTGTAGATCTTTGGTGGGTTGGTTTGATCCAGGCGAGGCTAGGCTATTGGGTACTGACTTGGTTCAGGATGCTTTGGACAATGTTAAATTGATTCAGGAGCGGCTTCGCATGGTGCAGTCGAGGCAGAAGAGTTATGCTGATAGGAAGGTCTGTGATGTGTCTTACATGATTAGGGAGAAGGTTCTGCTAAAGGTTTCACCCATGAAGGGTGTTATGAGGTTTGGGAAGAAGGGCAAGTTGAGCCCTGGTTCATTGGGCCTTTTGAGGTACTTCAGAGGATTGGGGAGGTGGCTTACAAGCTTACCTTTCCACCTAGCTTGTCAAGTCTGCATCCGGTATTTCATGTTTCTATACTCAGGAATTATATCGGCGATCCGTCTCATGTTTTGGATTTCAGCACGGTTCAGTTGGATGGTGATTTGACTTATGATGTGGAGCCGGTGGCTATTTTGGGGCGGCGGTTCCAGAAGTTGAGGTCAAAGGATATAACTTCAGTGAAAGTGCAGTGGAAGGTCAGCCCTTGGAGGAGGCTACTTGGGAGACCGAGCAGGAGATGCGGAAAAGATATCCACACCTATTTGAGGCTCCAGGTATGCTTATAGACCCGTTCGAGGATGAATGTTTGTTTAAGAGGGGGAGGATGTAATGACCTGGCCGGTCGTTTTGAGAGCTATAACCCCGTTCCCCCATTTTCTACTTCTTTTGTGTTCTACGGCTGTATTATGACTTATCGTGTTAGTTGGTTCGGGTCGGGAGTGATATCAGAATGAATTGAGACACTTAGTCTCTTATTTTAAATCTTAAGTTGGAAAAGTTGACTGGATGTTGACTTACGTGTAAACGACCTCAAAATTGAATTTTGATGGTCCCGTTAGCTCAGTCAGGTGATTTTGGAATTAGGAGCGCGTCTGGATTGTGTTTTGGAGTCCCGTAGTAGAATTAGGCTTGAAATGCCAAAAGTTGGATTTTTGGAAAGTTTAGCTGGGAGTGGACTTTTTTATATTGGGGTCGGATTGAATTTCCGAAAGTTGGAGCAGGTTCGTAGTGTCATCTATGACTTGTGTACAAAATTTGAGGTCAATCGAACATGATTTGATAGGTTTTGGCGTCGTTTGTAGAATTTGGAAATTTCAAAGTTCATTAGGCTTGAATCCGTGTGTAATTCGTGTTTTTGATGTTGTTTGAGGTGATTTGAGGATTCGACTAATTTCGTATCGGGATTTAGGGCTTGTTGGTATGTTTGGTTGAGGTCCCGGGGGCCTCGGGTTGATTTCGGGTAGTTGACGGACTTAGTTTTAAGTTGGTGAAATTGCTGAAGTTGGTCTGTTGATGTAACGACCCGACCGGTCATTTTGAGCGATTGCGCCCGGCTCGGTAGTTTGAGGTCGCGAACAGCTTCACATTATGTATATTGACATGCGTGCATGGTTGAATTCAGTTAATGGATGATTCAGAGTCAAATTGGAAGAAGGAAACTAGCTATGGAAGTTTAAAGGATGAGAATTTGACCGGGATTGGACTTTTGGGTAAACGGCCTCGGAACGGGTCGTGGATGATCTCAACAGCTTCGTATGGTAATTTTGGACTTAGGCGCGCGTCCGGATTCGGATTTGGAGGTCCGTAGGATAATTGAGGCATTTATGCGAAAGTTGGAAAAGTTGAAGTTTGGAAAATGAAGAAGTTTGACCCATAGTTGACTTTTGTGATATCGGGGTCGGAATGCGATTACGAGAGTTGGAGCAGCTCCGTTATGTCATTTTGTACTTGTCTGCAAAATTTGGCGTTATTCCGAGTTGAATTGATAGGTTTCGGCATGAGATTTGATATTTGAAGAATTGGAAATTCATAAGTTTGATTTTTTGTTTGATTCATTGTTTTGGTGTTTTTTTATGTGATTATATACCTCGATCGAGTCCGTGTTAGATTATATGACTTGTTTGTGTGATTAGATGGGGTCCCGGGAGCCTCGGGTGTGTTTCTGATGGGCTACGGGTCATTTTTCCCTATGTTTGAACTGTTGTTCTGATATCTAGTATTTCCTTCTATGCGATCGCATAGGAGTAGCCGCGATCGCGTAGTACAATGTCAACCTGCCATATTTTCCTTCTATGCGATTGCATTGATACGTTCGCGATCGCATAGCACGAATTTGGACAGCAGCATTTTCCTTCTATGCGATTGCATTGATTTGTTCGCGATAGCATAGCACAAATTTTTACAGCAGCATTTTCCTTCTATGCGATTGCATTGATTTGTTCGCGATAGCATAGCACAAATTTGGACAGCAACATTTTCCTTCTATGCGATTGCATTGATTTGTTCGCGATAGCATAGCACAAATTTGGACATCAGCATTTTCCTTCTATGCGATTGCATTGGTCTTTTCGCGATCGCGTAGTGTCCACCAATTTTACTCTTCGCAATCGCATCCTTCCTTACGCGATCGCATAGAACATATTTTGGTCAGTGAATATTTTCCTTCTATGCGATCGCATTAGTCCTTATGCGATCGCATAGAACATTTTGGGCCAGTAGCTATTTTCTTCTACGCGATCGCATCACTTCTTCCGCGATCGCGATGAACAAACACCTGGACAGACAGAATATATTCCAAAATCGAGGGTTACACCATTTTCATCATATTTTGACTTCTAGAGCTCGGTTCTTGGTGATTTTTGGTGGGTTTTTCACGAAATTCGATTGGTAAGTGTTCATCAACTAGAATTAAATATATTCCATGAATTTGTCTTTATATTNCCAAATTAGTATCAGTAAGTTGGAATTAAGTTTGTAGTGGTTAGAACTCTAGTTTGGAAGTGGTGAGTCGGTATTTAGTAAATTGGACGGGTCGAGGTGCGGGCCCGGGGTCGACTTTTAGGTCGATTTTTATATTTTTGTAAAGATTGAAACTTTATTATTCGGAATAGTTCCTTATTCGATTTATGTGTGTTTTGGAGTTGTTATAGTTGGATTTGAGCTGTCCGAAGGTCTTTTCGCCCGAGAAGTTCATTTTAGAGTACCGAGTTGTCGTCTTTGAGGTAAGTATCTTGCCTAACCTTATGTGGGGGGCTTCCCCTTAGGAATTGAGTCTTCTATGCTAATTGTAGTCCATGCATGCGAGGTGATGAGTGTGTGCTCGGACTTATTTGTGGGAAATTTGCCTCTAGGGTTCTTAGGTCCTTATGTGGAAAGTATCCTGTTATGATTGGGTTTCCTAGTTGCTTAAATTGCCTCTATATGCTCCATATGACGTTGTCAGCTTTCCTCTAATTCTTACGTGTTACATTGACCCTTAATTGCCTTAATTGAAATGATTGCCTTTCTTATTGTTTTGATACTTCTTGATTGTGAGTTCCTCTATGACTTCGTGCAAATAGGTTACATGTCCAATTGTTGTGGTTGCCGGTGTATCACGTGCTTATTGTGTCTTGTTGTGTAGTTGAGGTTTCATTGTGAAGTTAATTGTTGGTACAAGTTTGGTTATAGCTGATTCCCTTGATGGGACATACTTAATTCTTACTGTTGGTTCCCTTGCCGGGACGTGTTTATTCTTGTTGTTGACTCCCTTGTCGGGATATTGTTGTTTCCTTATTATTCCCTTGCCGGGATTCTTTCGTGATTGGCGTTGATTTATATTATATGGATCGGGTTGCACGCACAACAATACTAATATGGATCGGTTGCACGCCGCAACAATATTATATGGTTGGGTTTGCACGCCGCAACAACATTATATGGATGGGTTCCACGCCGCAACATATTATATGGATCGGGTTGCACGCCGCAACATCACCTATATGACTGGATCCGGTTGCACGCCGCAACAATATTATATGATTTGGATCGGGTTGCACGCCGCAACATCACTATATGATTTGGACGGGTTGCAACGCCGCAACAGTAATATATGATTGGGATCGGGTTGCACGCCGCAACAAGAAAGAATAAAAGTGAATGTTGATTCTTATGGTGAGAAGAGAGTAAAAGCACGAAGGGTGATGCCGTGCACTTTCTGCTGTTTGTGTTTTATTTGTTGTTTATCATTAAATTTTTTTTTTAAACAGTTTAATGCCTTTATTGTTGTGATCCTTTTGTGTTAGAACCCAAATATTTACTACCTCACCCTATTTAATATATATGTAATATTTCCAATACTTCAACTTCAATAATTGTTACATCCTCAATTCAATTAGTTTCTTAATTATATCCCTTAAAACCGTCTGAGGTTGGTATTTTTTTTTATGGGATTTCTACTAAGTTTTAAGTTATTAACTCCCATGTTAAAGGTAATAATTCTCAAATGTTGTATTTTTAATTGAAAGGGGTACTTTCTTACTCGAATGATTTCTAAAAACAACTTCATCTTTTCTCGCCCATTTTCCAAATTCATTTAGAAATTGTAATTTAATTTATATTATGTAAATAGGACTTCTTGAACATCTTAAGTGCATTTGTAAGGACATTTTGTATTGTATATCATGTGGATTTTGTTGATAAGAGTGAGATGGAAAATATGTGGGCACAAGGTGCCATATGTGCTGAAAGTTCGAAAGTTGAGATTATGATATGAGAAATCGAGGATGGAAATGATCGGGATGGTGTATTAAACATGATGTGATTGATTGAGTTGGCATTGTTTTCTTTATTTGGATACATTCTTACTTGTCTCCGCCTCTGTTATGTCAGTGTTGAATTGCTTGGGTTATCTGATTTACTTGGTTTCCGTTTGTTACTATCCGTGTTCTCCCTTTATTATTTATGTTGTTTGTACTTGGATTTTCTCTCCGCAGTTGATATTACTTCGTTATCTTTATCTTGATGTTTTATTATCATATCCTGTTCATGTCATTTGACCAGTAGGTGTCCTGATTGTTCCTCGTCACTACCCCACCGAGGTTAGTCTTGATACTTACTGGAAGCCGTCGTGGTGTGCTCATACTACACTTCTGTACATTTTTATGTACAGATCCAGGTATTTGATCGTAGTATCTGTGCGGGTCGTTGCGGTGGAGACTCAAGGTAAACCTGTTACATCGTTCGCAGGCCTCGGAGTCATCTTCATTTGTATTTATTTCCATTTGTTCCTTTTGTTTCGGAGCAGTGATGTATTTATTTTGTATAACTACTCTTAGAAAGGCTTGTGACTTGTACCACCGATTTTGGGAATTTTGAATTATTCAGAGTTGGTTAATTTAAAGTTAGTAAGCATCAATGTTATTTCAGTTTATGTTAGGCTTACCTAGTTTAGAGACTAGGTGCCATCACGACTCCTTCGGAGGGATTTCTGGGTCGTGACAAGTTTTTATCAGAGCTCTAGGTTCATAGGTGCTACGAGTCATAAGCAGGTTTAGTAGACTCTTGCGGATCGGTACGGAGACGTCTGTACTTATCTTCGAGAGGCTACAGAACTATTAGGATAATCTCATATTCTTCATTCCTTATCGTGCGACATTGATTCAGCTCGATGCATATAACTTATGTTCCTTTACATCCACTCGTGTGTAATATTACGCTCTCGGTGTCTGCTACGCGCCAGTGGTTCGTGATGCTACAAACAGGCTACGAGAGAGTCAAGGATGCTCAGACATTTTCTCAACGTGCTGTCCAGACTGGAGATACAGAGGTAATAAGAGACTATTCAGTTATTTATATGGAGGCACAGCGGAAGCGTGGTGGGTGTTGATTGAGGATAGTTGGCGGTATTGGAGTACCTTGTGATTTGTGTTGTACGAGCTGTGAAGGTCAGCCCTGCGGATCATCAGACGTTGTTTTCTATGGCTTTGCGCCAAGTGGAGGAGTCTATCAACGGCATTCAGACTGCATAGTCAGACTTGCGTCAGTTTCGGCCTGAGGTATATGTATGTGTGGTGTTGGTAGGTTCCCGGAATTTGTATATGACTAAGGTCTGAGATCTTGTACGGGACGATGTTGGGACTTTGATTGGGATTATTGCATATCGACTATCCGAAGAAATGGGTCAGCTTTGTGATGTTGGGTCAGCATAGCGATAAAGTGATTGGTTCTTTGAATAGGAATTTTCTACTGGTATTTGTGGAAGCACTCTTGGATTGGACGGTTTGTGTGACTCGGTTGAGTTGGGGAGGTGCAGTCCTGATGGCTTAATTGCGTGCGGGCGGATCTCGGAGGGTTCTTAATGGTTTGACTATGGCTTGAGTGGGTATCTACTATGGGCGTAAGGAATATGTGGTACATTGTGGCATTCTCCAGAATAGGCATCAAAAATTAATGGGGTGTTGACATTGTTGGCTATCATATGTGAAGAGTGTGCATTTTGGAAAGGACCTTGAGTTTTTATTTACAGTGCGTGGGTGGTAGTATGGTGATTACTGGATTTTGAGGCTTTCGAGGTTCATGTTTTGTTACGGGGCCAGAAACTCTATATAAGTGCTTCAACAGAAGGATAGGGTGTAAGTGTTATATCAGCCATTTGATTTGCATAGTGGAGTATGAGTATGGAAGTTTTGGTATTCCTGAGGTTTTGGGCTGGATGCCCTCATATGTGGACCATTTCCTACTGGCGGGTCGTGAAGAAACGTTGAGGGTGAGGTAATTAATAGCATGCATGATTGATAGGTCGCTGTGGATTTTTGGAAAGGATATTTACCTATTTGGAAATAATTAGGATTTGGGTTGGGGACTGTTTGAATGCTCCATGAGAATATGTATCTTGTATAAGATCAAGTTTGTGTGCTCCTGTGAGATTGTCATTATGTTTATGTTACCGGGCAGAATGAATATTATTTATTCCCCTAGCCTATGTTATGTGCTACTCTTTTATGCTGTGTTAGGTGAAGAGGTTGTATGATTATACCCCATTCATGTTGTAACTCTGTTCAGGCCTTATGGCGAGGCGGGCGAGATAGCCCCCGTGATGTTGATTTGCTCGTTGCACCTTATATAAGCTTGCTTCTCTCATATTTTATTACTTCTATTCATTGTTCCCACAGTTTTACTTGTGCACTCTGTTGTGCCTGATATCAATATTTATGTGATCAGTGGACTCGAGCATTTTGGCTTGATGAGTATTTGGGAGCGGGCTGCACGCCGCAGCGGATGTTATGTGTGTCGACGCCCCCTTTTTCTCGTGAAATCGGGTTTACGACATTCGGGAAGACAACTCTATTCCCGTTTGGGAATTGGGTTTTTGGAATTGAAGAGTCGCCACCTAATGATTGAGTGCATTAGGACACTAAGAAGGGTTTTGAATTGGAAAACCATAGTTCGGGTAAGGGCTAGAAATTATCTCGAGGGGAAGGTGTTAGGCACCCCTCAAGATCCACTAGTGTGGTTCCCGGCCATGCTATGTTGTGACTTTAATGTAAACAAGTATACAAATAAATTTACACATAAGGGTTGCAAACAAGCATGTTGGAATCTATACTTTGTTTGAGGGAGAGTCTAAGTGCAAGAATTAGTCAAGACATTGAATAAAACAAAGAAGAAAGAGTTAGAAGTAAAAGGAATAGTGCAGTGAAAAATTAAAGGGGAGTTTTTGGGTAATTTGAAAAGACAGAAACATAAGGAAAAGGGTCCTAGGTTTATAAATCACATGGATCATCCACACAACACCGGTAACCAATCGTACGCATAGTGTTATCGCGTGATCATTATCTCCATGTCTACCCTTCCCACCCCGTAAAGGTTAGTTAAACGTGTGGATTGGTCACGAATGCTTATTGCATGCTATTACCCGTCCCGTCCTATAAGTCCTAGAGGGTATTTAGGACCACTATCCTTATAGGGTAAGGTCTAGGCTGGACCCTTAGGTTTAAAGGACAAAATGCTATGTGACGTACATAACAAGTAGGACTTCACATAAAGGGGAACATACAAAGGCAAATAAGAGGCTCACAGATCCCTCACAAGTAAACTTGTAATTAGCACGTCTCAAACACTGTTAAGGTCTAAAAAGAGTTCAAAACAGGAAGGTCGGAGAAAATAAATTGCGAAAGAAGCCTAAGATTTAAAACTAAGTGCCTTGAAGAATGTCCGATTTTCAGAAAGATGAATAAAAGATGGCAGTAAGTTGCAACAGTTCAGGAATTAGTAAAAAAGTATAGATAAACTTGTTTAAAACATACTTTGAAAATATAGTAGTAGTATTATAGTAGCCTACCAAAGCACGATTCTGGACAAGCAAACAACTCAGTAAAAAGCATGATAAAA
>NC_031995.1:67096014-67184253 GCF_001879085.1 Nicotiana attenuata | reverse complement strand
GAGAGTAAGAGAGAACTCAAAATGATATCAGTATGCTCTGTGTGTATGTGTTTGTGTATGGCTTAGTGATATTTGGTGTGTTATGCAAAAGAGAATAGAGTATTTATAATGCTGAAAACGAGTAAGAAAAATAAGGTAAGGAGTACTAGTTTTTACATAATTTTGGAAACAATAATCAATCAGCATCAATTAAAGACACAGACTCCTCTAATTAGGGAATCAAGTTCAAACGGTACAATCATAGCTAAATAAGGAAAAGGAATCAACTCATAGACTGATTTTAACCTAATTAAAGCAGTAACTTCATGTGGAATATAATAAAGGCCAAATACAGAATGTTTTAAACAAGGAAGATATATATTGCACATAAATAAGGCAAAATTCAATCTAGTTCTTAAAAATCAATCAAAGTACCACGGATGAGACTGAAAATCTCAATAAATCAGTGCTAATTAGGTAAAGCATCTGGCAAATAGGAAGCAGTACATAATTGTAGGCAAAACACACAAATGCATATATTCAATGAAAATATCACAGTTTTGCGGAAAGATGCATAGAATCGATGAAGCCTTTAAATAAACAAGTAGTCAAACCTAATAATCATCAAATAGCACTTAAGTCAGAGAAGCCCTAAACAGGGGGTCATAGAACAGTAGAGGATTAAGACCCCTAACAACGAGAATCACAGAGAATACATGAACACAAGAAACAAACACACATAGTCAAAACGGGCTAGAAAGAATTAGGGCTTTCCAGCCTAGTAACTCAGATAGCAATGAAAACATAAGAGGATCGTTCAAAATGTAGTAGAAATCACCAAATTAGAAGTAAAAACCATTTTTTGAAAAGGGGTTAAGAAACCCTAATTTTAAAATTGAACGATCGTTTAAAGATGAGGCTTTTTTTTCAGAGAAAAGAAACGTAGAAAAACTTCGTAATACTGTAGATCTAGAGTAGATCTGAAATAAATTGAAGAACATAGGGTTAGGGTTTCGTGGAACCCAGAGAAGAGGAAGAACCTCAGAGATGGCATCAGCTTAAGCCGGAAAAGGTTGTAGACCATTACTCAGGCGGGCGGGGAGGCAGGAAAGTGGCATGGGACAATGGGAGGCAAGAGAACCGTTCCGAGCTCGCCTGAGGACCCCAGGGTATCACTGGACCGGTGAGAGGTAAGTAGATGACCAAGAGATGATGAAGAACCAAGGTTTCTGTTGAGAAACCAACCAGCAAAGATAGACAGAAGTCATCAGAGGGGAAGAAGTCAAGGAGACTTCTAGAGATTCACAGAGAGAGATCAAGAGATAGAGAGAGAGTGAGTCGTGAAAGAATGAGTCGGGGAAAGGGGGGTGGGTGAGGGTTTAATTAAGGTAACTTAATCTGGGTCGTTGATCTTATTTGATCAACGGCTCAGATTAAAATAGGAGTGGATCGGGTCACCCAGGGATTGGACTGGGTTGGTTCAGATAGGGGTATTGGGCCGTTAAAATTGGGTTTAAATTGGGGCTGTAATGTGGCTATAATTGAAATGTAAATGGGCTATACGTTAAATAGCCAATTTTCCCCTTTTAATTTAATAAAAATAGTTAAAAAACAATTTTCAAAACCAATTAAAAGCACTAAATTGATTAATAATATATAAATGTTAATTAAAAAATACTAGGAGCGATTTTGTAATTATAAAACACTATTAATCGAAAAATAGGCTATAATTGCAATTACATCAATTTAGCTTTAAAAGTACCCAAATAAGTTTTATAAAAATATGCAAAAAATCACCTTAATTATACCTTGGTGTAGATATGAGAATAAAATAAATTATTCACCAAAAAATGATAGTCTGGAAATAATTATTGAATGTTGTACTATTAAAATAGGCAACAAATTGATTTTAAAAATCTTAAAAAATAAAGGAAAAATACCAAAACTTTGGGGCATGATTATATATGCCTGTACATGCTATTTTGAAAGTATTTTGCATATATAAAAAATATAGGGAAAATTGGGTATCAACAGCTGCCCCTCTTTACCCGGGAAGGATGAAAGAGTTGTCGGGTAAAGATATGATGACCAATTTTGACCGCGAGAAACGACTTGCAAAGGTTTTGACCGCGCTCTGGTTTCTGAGCTGCCTACATATCCCTGGTTTTACAGGAATCAGGTCATATGTAGTTCAGGATACATCGACGGAGTATGCCGATGGAGGTTTTTGAAGAGACGGGCGCAATATTTAGGTTGGGAAGGGTGATCAGGTACTGATGGGCTGTGAGAACCGGAGCGAGATCGCTCCTGCTGTAATGGTCGTGGCCAGCTGACGTACCTGCAATTAAGTAATACAAGCATATCGTGCGGAATTTAAACGTGATGCAAGTTCCCATTGGACCATGAATGTTGTCTTTGGACGGTTAAGATGACGTCCTCAGACCATGATGTCTTGGGCCATGAAGCGCATAATAAAGGATTCGCGGGCTATGAAATGATGTTCTCGGGCTATGATAATGGTGCCTCCGAACCATGATGCCTTTGAATAATGATGTGCAGAATATAAAGCGGGGTCCTCGAGCCATGGCATGGGGTTCTCGGGCTATGAAGATGGTGCCTCCGAACAATGATGCCCTTGGACAGTTTGGCGGTATTTCAGCCCATGAAATGCGAGATTTGGCGGTATTTCAGCCCATGAAATGCAAGATTTGGCGGTATTTCAGCCCATGAAATGCACGATTTGGCGGTATTTCAGCCGATGTGAAAAATAAATGTAAATGGCAATATTTCAGCCGACAGAAATTTAAATAATGCTGGCGATGTTTCAGCCGATGTAGAAAAATGTAAATGGTGATATTTCAGCCGACCGGAATTTAAATAAAGTTGGCGGTGTTTTAGCCGATGTAGAAAAATATAAATGGCGATATTTCAGCCGACAGAAATTTAAACAATGCTAGCGATGTTTTAGCCGATGTAAAAAAATGTAAATGGCGATATTTCAGCCGACAGGAATTTAAATAAAGTTGGTGGTGTTTCAGCCGATGTAGAAAAATGCAAATGGCGATATTTCAGCCGACAGAAATTTAAATAAAGTTGGCGGTGTTTCAGCCGATGTAGAAAAATGTAAATGGCGATATTTCAGCCGACAGGAATTTAAATAAAGTTGGCGGTGTTTCAGCCAATGTAGAAAAATGTAAATGGCGATATTTCAGCCGACAGGAATTTAAATAAGGTTGGCGGTGTTTCAGCCGATGTAGATGGAGGTAGAGCTTAACCTCGGAAGGCAGAATGGTAGCCTTATGCAATGCAGAAAAAAATGCAGATGGAGACAGTGCTTAGTCTCGGAAGGCAGAAAAGTAGCCTTATGCAATGCACAAATGCAGATGGAGACAGAGCTTAGTCTCAGAAGGCAGAAAGGTAGCCTTATGCAATGCAGAGAAAAATGCAGATGGAGATAGTGCTTAGTCTCGGAAGGCAGAAAGGTAGCCTTATGAAGATGGAGACAATGCTTAGTCTCGGAAGGCAGAAAGGTAGCCTTATGCAATGCAAAAATGCAAATGGAGACAGTGCTTAGTCTCGGAAGGCATAAAGGTAGCCTTATGCAATGCAAAGAAATGCAGGATGGAGACAGTGCTTAGTCTCGGAAGGCAGAAAGGTAGCCTTATGCAATGCGAAAAATAAAAGTGAGGAGTAACGAAATCTCTTAGCTGATAGATGATAGCTGATAGTTGATTGTCATTGGGGCCGCTGGGAATGTCGTGCGCGGGTAGCACTTGTAAATGGGCGATGATCTTGAGAATTGTATTCCTGAAAAGTGCGAGTTTGTAATCGTATCCGATGATTCTATGTTTTTGGGGTGCCTGCATTCAAAGAAAGATTGTGAGTTTTGTCAGGGGGGAAGGTTAGTTCGTCTTCCTGTGGACTTCGCTTGTCCTACTCGGCTCTTGCTTTCATTTGGGGTAGCGTTGTTAAACAAAGCTATTTTGACAGTAGCCATGCATGATTTAGTAAAATAAAACATGATGTAAATACATAAAGGTAAAATGGTTTTAGATGAACCGATGATTGCGACACGGTTCAAGATATTGCGACCTCTTTTGCTCCGGAATTTTGAGGGTCCTCCTCAAAATTCTGCCCCAGTTTACTGGGCTGGTGCTTCTGATGGTTGCGCGTGATGATTGGCGAAGATCAACTTCGAAATTTTGAGGGTCCTCCTCAAAATTCTTCCCCAGTTTCCAATGTCGGGGGTAAATAAATTTTATTGAATTGTGACCGAGCCCATAAGGCTGCCTACGTATCCCCTCTTAAACGGGAATCAGGTTAGACGTAGTTCAAATTACATCATAAAGGAATCATAACACATAGTAGCGTTTGACTGCGTCTGAATTAATTGGCTTTGGCCAAACTTCTCCATCCATTTCTGCGAGTATGAGGGCTCCCCCGGTTAGAACCCGATGAACCATGTACGGACCTTGCCAGTTGGGAGAGAATTTCCCTTTGGCTTCATCTTGATGCGGAAAAATCTTTTTCAGTACTAACTGCCCTGGCGCGAACTGTCTTGGTCTGACTCTCTTGTTGAAGGCCCTGGTCATTCTATTCTGATAAAGCTGACCGTGGCAAACTGCATTCAGTCTTTTTCCGTCTATAAGGGCTAATTGCTCGTAACGACTTTTTATCCATTCTGCATCTTCAAGTTCTGCTTCCTGCATAATTCTCAGGCAGGGTATCTCCACTTCGGCTGGGATGACTGCCTCGCTACCATAAACCAACATATAGGGTGTCGCCCCAGTTGATGTGCGGACTGTGGTACGGTATCCCAATAAAGCAAAGGATAGCTTTTCATGCCACTGCTTGTGTTTCTCTATCATTTTCCTTAGTATCTTCTTAATGTTCTTATTGGCCGCTTCTACGGCACCATTCATCTGAGGCCTGTAGGTTGTAGAATTCTTGTGCCTAATCTTAAATGTCTCACACATTGCTTTCATCAGATCACTGTTGAGATTGGAACCATTGTCAGTGATGATTGACTCTGGGACGCCGAACCGGCAAATGATACGGTCGCGAACGAAGTATGTCACAACCTTCTTGGTTACCGCTTTATATGATGCTGCTTCAACCCATTTGGTGAAATAATCAATTGCCACCAGAATGAACCTGTGTCCGTTTGATGCGGCGGGCTCGATAGGTCCGATGACATCCATTCCCCAAGCGGCGAACGGCCATGGCGAGCTTGTTGCATTAAGCTCATTGGGAGGCACCTTTATCATATCTGCATGAATCTAGCAGCGATGGCACTTTCGATCATATTGGATGCAGTCCGTCTCTATGGTCATCCAAAAATAACCAGCTCGGAGTATTTTCTTGGCTAAGACGAAACCATTCATATGCGGGCCACAAGTCCCTGCATGAACCTCCTCCAATAACCTGGATGCTTCTTTTGCCTCGACACACCTTAGTAATCCCAAATCGGGAGTCCTCTTGTACAGGATTCCTCCGCTGTGAAAGAAGTGATTGGATAACCTCCGCAGTGTGCGCTTTTGAGTAGTGTTTGCAAGCTCTGGATACTCTCCTGTTGACAGATACTTCTTAATGTCATGAAACCATGGCTTTCCGTCTGCTTCTTCCTCGACATGAGCACAGTAGGCAGGTTGATCCTGGATTTTTACCGGGATACGATCAATGAAGTTCTTATCTGGATGCTGGATCATGGATGATAGAGTGGCCAATGCGTCAGCAAACTCATTCTGAACTCTGGGGACATGCCGGAATTCTGTCTTTGTAAACCTCTTCCTCAACTCTTGTACATGATGCAAGTATGGGAGTATTTTGGAGTTCTTGGTTGCCCATTCTTCTCGAACCTGATGTATGAGCAAGTCTGAATCCCCGATCACTAGTAACTCCTGAACGTTCATATCAATGGCCAGCTTGAGCCCTAAGATGCAGGCTTCGTACTCGGCCATGTTGTTGGTGCACGGGAACCTGAGTTTGGCGGACACCGGGTAATGCTGACCTGTTTCTGATACTAGAACCGCTCCTATGCCAACTCCTTTAAAGTTTGCCGCTCCGTCGAAAAACATTCTCCAGCCATCATAGGATTCCGCAATGTCTTCTCCTATGAAAGAAACCTCCTCATCGGGAAAATACGTCTTTAGAGGCTCGTATTCTCCGCCCACGGGGTTTTCGGCAAGATGATCGGCTAGTGCTTGTCCTTTGATCGCTTTCTGAGTCACGTAGACAATATCGAACTCACTCAACAGAATTTGCCATTTGGCCAGCCTGCCCATGGGCATGGGCTTCTGGAAGATGTACTTCAGCGGATCCATCCTTGATATGAGATAAGTGGTATAGGCACAGAAATAATGCCTCAACTTCTGAGCTACCCAAGTCAGAGCACAACAGGTGCGTTCTAGCAGGGAATACCGGGCCTCGTACGGGGTGAACTTCTTACTGAGATAGTAGATGGCTTGCTCCTTTCTCCCCGTTTCATCATGTTGTCCTAAAGCACAGCCGAATGCTCCATCCAGCATTGCAAGGCAGAGTAATAGTGGTCCACCCGGTTCGGGCGGGACCAGGACTGGCGGCGTTGACAGGTATTCCTTGATTCTGTCAAAGCCTTTTGACAATCATCGGTCCATTTAGTGGCGGCGTCTTTCTTCAACATCTTAAAGATTGGTTCACAAATGACAGTGGATTGGGCTATGAACCGGCTGATGTATTTGAGTCTCCCCAAGAAACTCATAACCTCCTTCTTAACCTGTTGAAGAACTTTCTTAAATCTTCCATGTGGTCAGTGGCTTTCTTGGATTTCATGATGACGTCGTCTACATATACCTCGATCTCTTTGTGTATCATGTCATGGAAAATAGTAGTCATGGCCCTCATGTAGGTGGCCCCAGCATTCTTTAATCCGAACGGCATCATCTTATAACAATACATTCCCCACGGCGTAATGAAAGCTGTTTTCTCCGCGTCTTCTTCGTCCATCCATATCTGATGATATCCAGCAAAACAATCGACAAATGACTGCAACTCGTGCTTGGCGCAGTTGTCAATCAGGATGTGTATGTTCGGCAAGGGGAAGTCGTCTTTCGGACTGGCCCGGTTGAGGTCCCGGTAATCGACACAGACTCTGACCTTCCCGTCCTTCTTTGGCACTGGCACAATGTTGGCTAACCATGTCGGATACTCCACTACCCTGAGGACCTTGGCTTTGACTTGTTTGGTAACTTCTTCTTTGATTTTCAAACTCATGTCTGGCTTGAACTTTCTGAGCTTCTGCTTTACCGGCGGACATGTCGGATCTGTTGGCAATTTGTGAGCTACAATAGATGTACTGAGACCGGTCATATCATCATATGACCAGGCAAATATGTCCTCATATTCTTTTAAGAATTCCGTGTACTCTTCCTTTTCTGATGGTGACAGGTGAACGCTGATGCGCGTTTCCTTGACATTCTCTGTATCCCCCAGGTTGACGACCTCGGTCTCGTCCAGGTTAGACTTAGGTCTATTCTCAAAGTCCTCAACCTCTTTAACGACCTCTTCTGGTATTTCATCTTCTTCTGAGTCTATATCCGTTTGTTGCGTTACCTCGTCGCATGTCACATTCGTCGGTTCATCAAGATAAGTAATTATAATGCTGTGTAAAGTAAAGTAAATGGCAGAGAAAAGAGATAATAAGAGCGAGATTTATAAAAAATTGAAATGCTTTAATAAATGCTGAAAGAATTGTTTTGAACATCGGGGCTCTTTTCAAAATTCAAAGATAATACTGAAGGAAATCAACTAGCGAAAAATAAAAGATAATGCATAATGCTTTGTTCAGCCTTGCTACCCCGAAGCTCTCCGGGCCTTGGTGGTTCTGACGGACCAATTGTTGAGGCGCTCTCCTCGGTTCACTGCCTGTATGGAAGGGCCTTCCTCCCCTTCCTCCTCGAGAATGACGTGACAGTCCATATTGTCATCTTCCAAGAACAGGTTCTTCATTGCTGCTAATGCTTCATCTTCCTCTGACCCATATATGATGTCGGCCGGCTGGAAAGTCTGTTCCAGGCGGGGTATAGGGTGCTCCAGCGGATAGTAAGGGCCGCGCCATGGTGGCGACCAGTTCTTGAATTCCTGCCAAGTATATCCATACCCTAACCCGAAAGTGGTGCCATGCTTCTTCAGTTTGATAGGCTTGGTGATTCCCCGAAGGTTCTTGCCGAGCCCTTTTCCAGGTTCATACTCGCTCCAGTTTAGTATACTCTCTATCTTGTTATCCCACCACTTATCTTTGTCCACGGCGTTGACTCGCTCAATGTGGTGGTAAGTTTCTCCTCCTAGCTTCCTTCTTCCTTCAATTGCTGGGATGGTTTGGCGACTGTATATGGGGTTACTCCCGTCACCATGAATAATCACTTCTTGGTGATTCCACTCGAACTTCACTGCCTGGTGCAGGGTTGATGCTACGGCTCCAGCGGCGTGGATCCAAGGTCGTCCCAGTAGTAAGTTGTAGGATGCTGGGATGTCTATTACTTGAAAATCAACATCGAACCAAGTTGGCCCCATTTGCAGACATAAACTGATTTCCCCAATAGTGGACCTTTGGGAACCATCAAAAGCTTTGACGTTGATAGCCCCATCCTTGATTTCATGCAGACTCTTCCCCAATGTTCTGAGGGTCACCAATGGACAAATGTTGAGGCTGGACCCTCCGTCAATCAAAGTCCTGGTGATGAAATAGTCCTCGCATTGCACGGTGATGTGCAACGCTTTGTTGTGGCCTAAACCTTCAGGGGGCAACTCATCCTCGTGGAAAGTGATTTTATGACTCTCCAATACCTGCCCGACCATGTTTGCCATTTCTCCTCCAGTTATGTTGCTGGGTACATACACCTCGCTTAGTATCTTCATCAGAGCGTTCTTGTGTGTCTCGGAGCTCTGCAGTAGAGCTAGGATGGAGATCTGCACTGGTGTTTTGTTTAATTGGTCGACAATTGAGTATTCTTTTGCCTGTATCTTCCGCCAGAGATCATCGGGCCCACTTTCAATAGGCCGTCCAGAGGCCTGCTTACTCGATTCAACTAAGTGCTCCGGAGTATAAACCCTGCCGGTCCTGGTCATACCCTGTGCTGCATTTGCTTCTCCGGACCTAGTCTTTCCCTTTCTTCTTGCCTCGCCGGTGTAATCCCAAGGTATGGCCTGTGTATGGAACGACGTTACGGCTGACATTGCTACAGGAATGGGCACTATCGTTTTGGGTGTCAATACAGCAACTTCGAATGGTAATTTCGGAGACCCAAACTCCACCTCAATTGGCTCTGTGGTCCTTTTGGATGACGGTGTTTCAAGCTCGAGAGGCACGGACATGTTTACCTCAGCATTCTCGAAGGGCTAGATTTGGACCACAATTGGATTCGGTGTGATGGCTGGTTTCTTGGGCTCGTCACCTTCGGCAATTAATCCAATTGACCCCTTGGGGTCCCAATCATCTTCTACTTCGATCATATGCACACCACCACCCTTATGATCAGGCAAGGGATTGTTGCGAACGTTAGGAGCAGGTTCCTTGGCCACTATGATTTTGTTGTCAATTAGAGCTTGGATTTTATCTTTCAGAGATCGGCACTCATCGATGGTATGCCCTTTCATGCCGGAATAGTATGCACAGGTTTTATTTGGATTGACCCACTGGGAAGGATTATCTGGAGTTATGGCAGGGATTGGGGTGATGTAACCGGCTGCTTTGAGTCTTTCATATAGTTGGTCGATTGGCTTGGCGATGGCGGTGTATTGCCTGGGAGGTTTGCGATCGAAGTTAGGGTGTGGCCTGGTGAAATTTTGGCGGGCGGGATGTGATTGGTAGTGGGCATTATAGGCTTGGTAGACGGGTGCAGGTTGGGAATATCTTGGTGAGGTGGGTTGATATGTGGGAGAGCGAGATGATTAGTAAGCGGGTGATGGAATTTGGTAAGAAGGCGGAAGTGCTTGGTAGTTGGGAATAGGCTAGTATGTGAGAGGGGGTACCGGGTAGGCTTGGTATTTTATTGGGGACTTGGTTTACTGTGCAACCATCACGGCACTCACGTCCTTTTTCTTGGACGCGCCACCAGATTATAGGGCTTTGTTGGTAGCCTGCAGTGCTTCAAAATTAGTGACCATTCCGCTCTTAATGCCCTCTTCAATCCTTTCTCCTAGCTTGATGATATCGGAGAATTTCTGGCCCTCTATCAACATTAACCTCTCATAATACTGCGGATCTTGAGCTCGGACGAAAAATCGGTTCATCTGCTCTTCCTCTAAGGCCGGCCTGACCTTAGCAGCCTCGGATCTCCACGAGTAGCATACTCGCGGAATGTCTCAGTGGGTTTCTTTTTCAGATTCTGGATGTAGAAGATATCTGGTGCATTTTCTGTGTTGAACCTGAACCTGTCCATGAAATCGGACGCCATTCCTACCCAGCTCGTCCATTTCTTGGAATCTTGGCTAATGTACCAAGACAGCGCATCGCCTTTTAAACTTCTCATGAAGAGTTTCATACGAATCTTCTCGTCTCTTCCTACACCGACCAGTTTATTACGATATGTCCTAAGATGGACTCTAGGATCCCCCGAGCCGTCAAACATTTCTAACTTAGGAGGTTTGTCCCCCTCGGGAAGTTCAACGTCCGGCTGGATGCAAAGATCCTCATAATTCAGCCCTTCAATGCCTTTGTTTCCTTCAACGCCCTGTACTCGACTGGTCAATTTCTTGAGCTCGGCAGCCAAGTTCTTGATGAGAGAATCTTTGTCATCAGATTCTGGTGTTTTTGTAATGGGTTTGGTGTAGTGTGGCAAGGTTTCCACATATATAGGAGTGTGGTGGGGATGATCATTTGATGGTTCAGGGATGAGGAGTGGAGTGTGGTTGGGATGTGTGTTGCAATGAGTAGCGGGCTGTTTCTGCGGCTTTGGGATGGGGTGTTGAGCATTGGGAAAGTTGACGTCTGGAGTAGTGAGGGAGAATGACAGACTTGCCAAGTTCCGAACTTGGTCTAGTTCTTCTTGAAATTTCAGTAGCTTCTGTTCGAGCTGCGCGGCACTTTCTTTGGATACCTGAACACCCTGAGGAACCTCTACCCTTACAGCTGAGTCGTCCTTTCTGATGTTGTCCATTTTCGCTTTGTTCTTGCTTTTGATAGGACTTGGAGGAGGAGGAGGTGGAGGGCCATTAGATCTTGTGGAGTAGGATGACGATGCCAGAATGCACGAACTAACCTTTTAGGGAGGGGAATAAAGTAAAAGTAAAAACAACAAAAAGGTAACAAGTTAGTACGGATTCTGTGAAAATATCGCAATATTTAAACACATAGTACAAGAATATAAATCGTGTCCTAAATTGGGTGCCTCGTTGTGCCCTAGGTAGGCCTAGCGACAAGTTGATTTGGAGAACTTATAATGCTAAATGCCTCATTTTATTGATAAAAATGAGACGAATCCCAAAACGACACTAAAATTGCATAAAGTAAAAAAATGTCACTAATGGCCGTTGGCCTTATTACATTTCAAAGCGGAAAAGAAAAGAAACTCCTAACTATTTGGTCCCTGAAGGACCTTCCCCAGACTCGGCATCTTTGGCTCCATCGAACAGCGTCACCAACTCACGTAATCCCAGCAGCAGATAAGCCCTAGCCAAATGTCCTCCTTCATTTCCTTCGGCGTTTTGGCAATTCTCGATCCTCCGGATGAATTTCCCTTCTAGTTCTACTAACCCTCGCTCCAAATGCCCTAGGCGCTTGTTGGCTCTGACAACCATATCCTTCCATTCCTCGATCAACTTTTGATTTGCCTCTTGAATCTCCTGATGCTCGCTCTCGCACTCCCTGATCCTCTTGCGCAACTGGTTGTACTTAACCTGTATCTCAGCCCTTTCGTCGATGACCCTGTGACCTCGAACATACCCGGGCTGTCCTAACCCAGCACGATCTTCTTCTAGCCAACCTGGATAGTAAAAGGTGTAGCCGGCATGATACTTGTCAGGTTCTATGGAATCCCTCTCCAGGACGATCTTGCTTTTCCACATTTGTTGAGCTTGACATTTGTATGGGCTATCGTCGTCTTGAAAATCAGCCCTGAAATGACTCATCTTTTCTACCTTTGGTACGACTTGCTTTCTCCCTGCTTGCCTCATGACCCGGAGAGGGACATAGGGATAAGTTCCCCTCAGACCAATGAGTATGAGAAATGGAGCGTCCCGAGAGCGGATGATGAACTCTCCAGTGGGGAACCATTCGAACACCCACTGCACCTTGTCTTCTTTCAAGTTTTCAAACAATTCTACCCATCCTCGAGCATCCCCTGGCCGAGCAAACATGTCAGGCATATAGCTCATTCTATTGGGATGGTGAAAGGCTATATGGTCATTCCACGGCCTTCGCAGAAGCTCTTGGCGGTATCAACCCTTTTGGAGATGTTCTATGAGCCAGAGTTGGAGTAATAAGTTGCAACCCTCAAAATGACTGGCCCCTCGATGACAATTTTCCAAAGCTCGGTAGATCTCCGCAACAATCATGGGCACTATGCTGAAATGTTGCTCTTCAATCCCCTCCATTAGTGTCTTGGTGACCATGGCTAGTCTGGTGTGGATCCTAGCCTTCTTCATGGGAAACACTATCATCCCCAAGAAACAGAACATGAAGACGAAAACCCTCCCGTGGATATGCCCCAATGAGGTGAGGGTGAATTCGTCTGGATAGGTGCGGTAGGACTTGCTATGGCCGTACCTCTCGTACAGGTAGTCGAAGGGAATATAGGAATCCTTCAAACAAGTCAAATCTGAGTTTTTCTTCAGCCCCATCATTTTGAAGAAACCTTTACCCTTGCGGTTTTCTGGCATGAGCAAACCCGGAGTCTCCCAAGGAATACCGGCTAACCCTCCTATTTCCTCGAGCAGCGGGGTCATTTCAAGGTCCCCAAATCGAAATACCGATCTATCACTGTCCCAGAATAAGGTCGCAGCCTCTATAATTTTGTTGCCCGGCCGAATTTCCAAAAGAGAGGGTAAGTTTCCCAAATACTTGCAAACGAGAGTCCGGTCACTGGAATGAAGGTCTTCCCACCATCTTAGCAACCTCCGGTGAATATTGGTTACCATGCCGAATCTGGGGACTTCGTGCCTCATTTTTTGCAAAACAAAGCGTTAGTCCCTTACCCCACCGAACTCGACTGTTAAATCAATAATTAGCATANTGGTTCAGGGATGAGGAGTGGAGTGTTGTTGAGATGTGTGTTGCAATGAGTAGCGGGCTGTTTCTGTGGCTTTGGCATGTTCTGTGGAGGTATGGGGTGTTGAGTATTGGGAAAGTTGATTTCTGGAGTAGTGAGGGAGAATGACAGACTTGCCAAGTTCCGAACTTGGTCTAGTTCTTCTTGAAATTTCAGTAACTTTTGTTCGAGCTGAGCAGCACTTTCTTTGGATACCTGAACACCCTGAGGAACCTCTACCCTTTCAGCTGAGTCGTCCTTTCTGATGTTGTTCACGTTCTCCATCTTTGCTTTGTTCTTGCTTTTGATAGGACTTGGAGGAGGAGGAGGTGGAGGGCCATTAGATCTTGTGGAGTAGGATGACGATGCCAGAATGCACGAACTAACCTTTTAGGGAGGGGAATAAAATAAAAGTAAAAACAACAAAAAGGTAACAAGTTAGTACGGATTCTGTGAAAAATATTGCAATATTTAAACTCATAGTACAAGAATATAAATGTGTCCTAAATTGGGTGCCTCGTTGTGCCCGAGGTAGGCCTAGCGACAAGTTGATTTGGAGAACTTATAATGCCAAATGCCTCATTTTATTGATAAAAATAAGACGAATCCCAAAACGACACTAAAATTGCATAAATAAAATGTCACTAATGGCCATTGGCCTTATTACATTCAAAAACGAAGAGGAAAGGAGACTCCTAACTATTTGGTCCCAGAAGGACCTTCCCCAGACTCGGCATTCTTGGCTCCATCGAATAGCGTCACCAGCTCACGCAATCCCAGCAGAAGATAGGCCCTAGCCAAATGTCCTCCTTCATTTCCCTCGGCATTTTCGTAGCCTCTATGATTTTGTTGTCCGGCTGAATCTCCAAAAGAGAGGGTAAGTTTCCCAAATGCTTGCGGACGAGAGTCCGGTCACTAGAATGAAGGTCCTCCCACCATCTTAGCAACCTCGGATGAATATTGGTTACCATGCCGAATTTGGGGACTTCGTGTCTCATTTTCTGCAAAACAAAGCGTTAGTCCCTCACCCCCGCCGGACTCGACTATTTAAATCAATAATTAGCATTTAACAGCATTTAGTTCTCCAAATAAATGCACAGAGTATGGTGTTGTCCGTTTGGGTCCCAGGGGAAACCAGTAGACTTTGAATAAGGCTATCCTAAATAGTCATTATGTGGACAACATAACTGAGTCGACTAGGTTTGACAGTGATGCATGAACAGTTAAACAGGATAAGGTTTCTATGGGGTGCTAGACCGGTACCCTTGAGCGGACAACTCAAGAGGGAAAGGCACGGAACCGTTGACTGCACCGCTGATCGACTAGTTTTACCGCAAATACGCCTTTGCCAAAATTTAGGGGGTAATAATATTGGAAGAGCGCAACCACTCATCAAGCGTTGCTATGGTATTTGTTAGGCACGAGTGGAATATGATGTTGAAAAATGCAATTACAAGAAATGAAACAAATTGCCACGTATTTTACGTTCATAATGATTACAATAAATGCTCGGAAATTACAACGGTATTGAAGAAAAACAATAAATGAAAGCGTTAAAGAAAAAAAAGGAAATAAAAAGACAAGTCAGTTTCGAATAAAGGTATTAAACAAAGCAGTAAAGAAAGCAGTAAAGTCATATATAACATGAAGTGGTAAAAGCCTAAAGATTCCCTAGCAGAGTCGCCATGCTGTCGACGCCCCCTTTTTCTCGCGAAATCGGGTTTACAACATTCAGGAAGACAACTCTATTCCCGTTTGGGAATTGGGTTTTTGGAATTGAAGAGTCGCCACCTAATGATTGAGTGCATTAGGACACTAAGAAGGGTTTTGAATTGAAGACCAGAGTTCGGGTAAGGTCTAGAAATTATCTCGAGGGGAAGGTGTTAGGCACCCCTCAAGATCCACTAGTGTGGTTCCCGGCCATGCTATGTTGTGACTTTAATGTAAACAAGTATACAAATAAATTTACACATAAGGGTTGCAAACAAGAATGTTGGAATCTAAACTTTGTTTGAGGGAGAGTCTAAGTGCAAGAATTAGTCAAGACATTGAATAAAACAAAGAAGAAAGAGTTAGAAGTAAAAGGAATAGTGCAGTGAAAAATTAAAGGGGAGTTTTTGGGTAATTTATAAAGACAGAAACATAAGGAAAAGGGTCCTAGGTTTATAAATCACATGGATCATCCATACAACACCGGTAACCAATCGTACGCATAGTGTTATCGCGTGATCATCATCTCCATGTCTACCCTTCCCACCCCGTAAAGGTTATTTAAACGTGTGGATTGGTCACGAATGCTTATTGCATGCTATTACCCGTCCCGTCCTATAAGTCCTAGAGGGTATTTAGGACCACTATCCCTACAGGGTAAGGTCTAGGCTGGACCCTTAGGTTTAAAGGACAAAATGCTAGGCGNAGATAAGTGATAATAATGCTGTGTAAAGTAAAGTAAATGGCAGAGAAAAAGAGATAATAAGAGCGAGATTTATAAAAACTGAAATGCTTTAATAAATGCTAAAAGAATTGTTTTGAACATCGGAGCTCTTCTCAAAATTCAAAGATAATACTGAAGGGAAATCAACTGGCGAAAAATAAAAGATAATGCATAATGCTTTGTTCAGCCTTGCTACCCCGAAGCTCTCCGGGCCCTGGTGGTTCTGACGGACCAATTGTTGAGGCGCTCTCCTCGGTTCACTGTCTGTATGGAAGGGCCTTCCTCCCCTTCCTCCTCGAGAATGACGTGACAGTCCATATTGTCGTCTTCCAATAATAGGTTCTTCATTGCTGCTAATGTTTCATCTTCCTCTGTCCTGTATATGATGTCAGTTGGCTGGAAAGTTTGTTCCAGGCGGGATATAGGGTGCTCCAGCGGATAGTAAGGGCCGCGCTATGGTGGCGACCGGTTCCTGAATTCCTGCCAAGTATATCCATACACTAACCCGAAAGTGGTGCCATGTTTCTTCAGTTTGATAGGCTTACCTGAGGGTTCTTGCCGAGCCCTTTGCCAGGTTCATACCCGCTCCAGTTTAGTATACTTTCTATCTTGTTATCCCACCACTTATCTTTGTCCACGGTGTTGACCCGCTCAATTTGGTGGTAGGTTTCTCCTCCTAGCTTCCTTTTTCCTTCAATCGCTAGGATGGTTTGGCGACTGTATATGGGGTTACTCCCGTCGCTATGAATAATCACTTCTTGGTGATTCCACTCGAACTTCATTGCCTGGTGCAAGGTTGATGCTACAGCTTCAGCGGCGTGGATCCAAGGTCGTCCCAGTAGTAAGTTGTAGGATGCTGGGGTGTCTATTACTTGAAAGTCAACATCGAACCAAGTTGGTCCCATTTGCAGACATAAACTCATCTCCCCAATAGTGGACCTTTGGGAACCATCAAATGATTTGACGTTGATAGCCTCATCCTTGATTTCATGCAGACTTTTCCCCAATGTTCTGAGGGTCACCAGTGGACAAATGTTGAGGCTGGACCCTCTGTCAATCAAAGTCCTGGTGATGAAATAGTCCTCGCATTGCACGGTGATGTGCAACGCTTTGTTGTGGCCTAAACCTTCAGGGGGCTACTCATCCTCGTAGAAAGTGATTTTATGACTCTCCAATATCTGCCCGACCATGTTCGCCATCTCTCCTCCAGTTATATTGCTGGGTACGTATGCCTCGCTCAGTATCTTCATCAGGGCGTTCTTGTGTGTCTCGGAGCTCTGCAGTAGAGCTAGGATGGAGATCTGCGTTGGTGTTTTGTTTAATTGGTCGACAACTGAGTATTCTTTTGCCTGTATCTTCCGCCAGAGATCATCGGGCCCACTTTCAGTAGGCCGTCCAGAGGCCTGCTTACTTGATTCAACCAAATGTTCCGGGGTATAAACCCTGCCGGTCCTGGTCATACCCTGTGCTGCAATTGCTTCTCCGGACCTAGTCTTTCCCTTCCTTCTTGCCTCGGCGGTGTAATCCCAAGGTATGGCCTGTGTATGGAACGGCGTTACGTCTGACATCGCTACAGGAATGGGCACTCTCGTTTTGGGTGGCAATACAGCAACTTCGAATGGTACTTTCAGAGACCCAAACTCCACCTCAATCGGCTCTGCGGTCCTTTTGGATGATGGTGTTTCAAACTCGAGAGGCACAGACATGTTTACTTCAGCATCCCCAGAGAGCTGGATCTGGACTACAATTGGATTCAATGTGATGGTTGGTTTCTTGGGCTCGTCACCATCGGCAATTAATCCAATTGACCCCTTGGGGTCCGAATCATCTTTCACTTCAATCATATGCACACCACCACCCTTATGATCAGGCAAGGGATTGTTTCGAACATTAGGAGCAGGTTCTTTGGCCACGATGATTTTGTTGTCAATTAGAGCTTGTATTTTGTCTTTCAGAGATCGGCACTCATCAATGGTATGCCCTTTCATGCCGGAATGGTATGCACAGGTTTTATTTGGATTGACCCACTGGAAAGGATTATCTGGAGTTATGGCAGGGATTGGGGTGACGTAACCAGCAGGTTTGAGCCTTTCATATAGCTGGTCGATTGGCTCGGGGATGGCGGTGTATTGCTTGGGAGGTCTACGGTCGAAATTAGGGCGTGGCCTGGGGAAGTTTTGGCGGGCGGGAGGTGATTGGTAGTGAGAAGGCTGAGCATTATAGGTTTGGTAGGCGGGTGCGGGTTGGGAATATCTTGGTAAGGTAGGTTGATATGTGGGGAAGGGAGATGATTGGTAAGCAGGTGATGGAATTTGGTAAGAGGGCGGAGGTTCTTGGTAATTGGGGATAGGTTGGTATGTGAGAGGGGGTACCGGGTAGGCTTGGTATTTTACTGGGGACTTGGTTCTCTGTGCAACCATCACGGCACTCACGTCCTTTTCCTTGGACGAGCCACCAGATTGCAGGGCTTTGTTGGTAGCCTGCAGTGCTTCAAAATTAGTGACCATACCGCTCTTAATGCCTTCCTCATTCCTTTCTCCTAGCTTGATGATATCGGAGAATTTCTGGCCCTCTATCAACATTAACCTCTCATAATACTGCAGATCTTGAGCTCGGACGAAAAATCAGTTCATCTGCTCTTCCTCTAAGGCCGGCCTGACCTTAGCAGCCTCGGATCTCCATCGAGTAGCATACTCACGGAATGTCTCAGTGGGTTTCTTTTTCAGATTCTGGAGGTAGATGATATCTGGTGCATTTTCTGTGTTGAACCTGAACCTGTCCATGAAATCGGACGCCATTCCTACCCAGCTCGTCCACTTCTTGGGATCTTGGCTAATGTACCAAGATAGCGCATCGCCTTTCAAACTTCTCATGAAGAGTTTCATGTGAATCTTTTCATCTCTTCCTACGCCGACCAGCTTATCACAGTATGTCCTCAGATGGACTCTGGGATCCCCCAAGCCGTCAAACATTTCGAACTTGGGAGGTTTGTACCCCTCGGGAAGTTCAACGTCTGGCTGAATGCAAAGATCCTCATAATTCAGCCCTTCAATGCCTTTGTTTCCTTCAACGCCCTGGACTCGGCTAGTCAATTTCTTGAGCTCCGCTACCAGGTTTTTGATGAGAGAGTCTTTGTCATCAGACTCCGGTGTGTTTGTAATGGGTTGAGTGTATTGTGGTAGGGTTTCCACATAGATGGGAGCATGGTGGGGATAATCATTTGATGGTTCAGGGATGGGGAGTGGAGTGTTGTTGAGATGTGTGTTGCAATGAGGAAGAAGGTTTATGACTTGTCTTAGGAGGGAAGATTTATTTGAGAAGAAGCTAATGATGANTACTACATGAGATGCATGTCCTATACATGATGTCTATTGCACAAATAGGTAAGTAAAGCCCTACGAGCATGTTTTCTACCCATAACTTTAAACTAAGCATGCATAACCCCAACCCATTTTCACTATAACCCCAATCAGTTGTTTACAAGTTATTACAAACCATGATATCTGAATTACATAATGAAAAATAAAATAAGAAGCTACTCTATAGGGAGCCTTCAACCAGGCCCAATCCTCACTTCTTTCGAGTTTCACAGCCATGGTCTGGGTGCGACAAAGCTCCCTAGGGCCCCATTGGGTCCCTGGCCAATACCAGCACCCAAACATTTACCAAAAAATGTTGAATAAGTGCGGTGTGGAACTCCCAGCCTTGTGCATCAAAGTTCAGTGGGTATTCAGAGATACCCAAAGCAATGCTTACACGAAAGGGGGGCGGAACCTACTTTCTAAGAATTATGAGGGTGTGATAGAGTTTAAAAGAGTTGGGTTTGAAATACCAGTTTTTGAAGAAAATAGTTCCGGAGAACAACTGGAGTTTGTTTTATAAAAACAAGAAAGGAAAGAAACAGCACAATCACAACTCAGAAGATATGCAGAGTTCAGGAAGCAAACAAGTAGGGATAGGGACTGGGGGACAGATAAATCACATGGCAGAAGTAAACTTATACACAATTAGCCCTTAGACTAGAGTTACAGCATAGTTATCACATAGTGTTCATGCCAAAGTCCAACAGCATTAAGTGTCAGACAGAGTCACACATTAGATCATATAACACTTAGGTGGAGGGGGTACAAGTTTGTAGGGGTAGATGTTAGGCAGAGGATGAAAACACATAAGAAAACATTGGTCATGCTGAGATAAGAGGAAAGACAAGCACATAGACAAAACAAGTATGCTAGCTTCATAGGAATCAAACAAAGTCATAGTGGATCACACAAGGGAAAGCAAGAGACATATTAGGCTAAAGGGAAAGGGAAATCATAGAGACATGCTAGTTACATGGTAAAAAATAGATCCATAAGTGAAAACACAAAAGGAATAACAAGAATCTTAACATGAACTGAAATATGTTGTTGTGGGATACTGTAAACTTAAACTAGAAACATACCAGTCAAGAGTGAGAATAGAACAGCAAGGTGCAGAGAGGCAGAGCAACGGGGCAATAGTATGCAGAACAAGAAAGAGAGCAGCGGGACAATAGTATGCAGATGTAGGAGAGCAACAGTAATTACTCAGTCTTGGCTTTCAGCCGACTGAGTGATCAGTAACTAATACGAGAAGCAAAGAGAATATGTATGAGAGTAAGAGAGAACTCAGAATGATATCAGTATGCTCTTTGTGTATGTGTTTGTGTATGGCTTAGTGATATTTCGTGTGTTATGCAAAAGAGAATAGAGTATTTATAATGTTGAAAACGAGTAAGAAAAATAAGGTAGGGAGTACTAGTTTTTACATAATTTTGGAAACAATAATCAATCAGCATCAATTAAAGACACAGACTCCTCTAATTAGGGAATCAAGTTCAAACGGTACAATCATAGCTAAATAAGGAAAAGGAATCAACTCATAGACTGATTTTAACCTAATTAAAGCAGTAACTTCATGTGGCATATAATAAAGGCCAAATACAGAATGTTTTAAACAAGGAAGATATATATTGCACATAAATAAGGCAGAATTCAATCTAGTTCTGAAAAATCAATCAAAGTACCACGGATGAGACTGAAATCTCAAGAAATCAGTGCTAATTAGGGAAAGCATCTCACAAATAAGGAAGCAGTACATAATTGTAGGCAAAACACACAAAAGCATATATTCAATGAAAATATCACAGTTTTGCGGAAAGATGCATAGAATCGATGAAGCCTTTAAATAAACAAGTAGCCAAACCTAATAATCACCAAAAAGCACTTAAGTCAGAGAAGCTCTAAACAGGGGGTCATAGAACAGTAGAGGATTAAGACCCCTAACAACGAGAATCACAGAGAATGCATGAACACAAGAAATAAACACACATAGTCAAACGGGCTAGAAAGAATTAGGGCTTTCCAGCCTAGTAACTCAGATAGCAATGAAAACATAAGAGGATCGTTCAAAATGTAGTAGAAATCACTAAACTTGAAGTAAAAACCATTTTTTGAAAAGGGGTTAAGAAACCCTAATTTTAAAATTGAACGATCGTTTAAAGATGAGGCTTTTTTCAGAGAAAAGAAATGTAGAAAAACTTTGTAATACGGTAGATCTAGAGTACATCTAAAATAAATTGAAGAACATAGGGTTAGGGTTTCGTGGAACCCAGAGAAGAGGAAGAACCTCAGAGATGGCATCGGCTTAAGCCGGAACAGGTTGTAGACCATTACTCAGGTGGCCGGGGAGGCAGGAAAGTGGCATTGGACAATGGGAGGCAAGAGAACCGTTCCGAGCTTGCCTGAGGACCCCAGGGTATCACTGGACCGGTGAGAGGTAAGTAGATGACCAAGAGATGATGAAGAACCAAGGTTTCTGTTGAGAAACCAACCGGCAAATATAGACAGAACTCATCGGAGGGGAAGAAGTCAAGGAGACTTCTAGAGAGTCACAGAGAGAGATCGAGAGAGAGAGTGAGAGTGAGTCGTGAAAGAATGAGTCGGGGGAAGGGGGGTAGGTGAGGGTTTAATTAAGGTAACTTAATCTGGGTCGTTGATCTCATTTGATCAACGGCTTAGATTAAAATAGGAGTCGATCGGGTCACCCAGGGATTGGGCTGGGTTGGTTCAGATAGGGTATTGGGCCGTTAAAATTGGGTTTAAATTGGGGCTGTAATGTGGCTATAATTGAAATGTAAATGGGTTATACGTTAAATAGCCAATTTTCCCCTTTTAATTTAATAAATATAGTTAAAAAATAATTTTTAAAACCAATTAAAAGCACTAAATTGGTTAATAATATGTAAATGTTAATTAAAAAATACTGGGAGCGATTCTGTAATTATAAAACACTATTAATCGAAAAATAGGCTATAATTGTAATTACAGCAATTTAGCTTTAAAAGTACCCAAATAAGTTTTATAAAAATATGCTAAAATCACCTTAATTATACCTTGGTGTAGATATGAGAATAAAATAACTTATTCACCAAAAAATGATAGTCTGGAAATAATTATTGAATTTTGTACTATTAAAATAGGTAACAAATTGATTTTAAAAATCTTAAAAAATAAAGGAAAAATACCAAAACTTTGGGTATGCTTATATATACCTGTACATGCTATTTTGAAAGTATTTTGTATATATAAAAAATATAGGAAAAAATTGGGTATCAACAATGTGGGATGCCCTTTCCTTATGATTATTTGATGTTGTGTTTCCCTCTGTGGGAAGATTTGATGAGCACTATACTTTTGTTGTTACACATGTGGTTCTCGTTAGAAAATTATACCTTTCTTTTCTTTATTTGTGCTGCGTAATTGAGTTATTGCTGGTTCAGTGTACGAGCTGTGTAGTGTGAGAATTTGTGTGTTTCCATGATGAGTCATTAGTTGGGCTGCTTGTATTGGTCGAGATGTGGTTCTTAGACCTAAGAGTGGTACTATGGTGTTGGGGGTGAGGAGTGTTTGGAAGTATGTGGGTGTTTCTGCTAAGATTTCGATAATGGCCCTGGCGGGCGAGAGGGTTTCTTGACTTGTTGACTTCATAGGCGGCAATGAGTTCCCGCATGTTTCTTTATTAGGAACAGTGATGTGGAGGTCTGAAATAAGGTTATATTTAATGTGAGGTGTGTTGTCGGCATCCAGGATGTTATTGGAGCAGCTATGGTGGTCAGAGGTTATTGCTTCGGGCATTAGGTTGTGTGGAGCAGCATGTGATTGTATTTGGGATTGGAACTTATTTTGGCTCGATTCAGCTTGTTCGAGTTTATATAGTGTAATGATGTGGGATTTGGATCCTATGATGAAACTCAGATGTTGAGGTTTGGGTTCTGTTCTAAGATGATGGGCTAAGGAGGAGGTGAGATCTTCAGTTAAGTTGCATTAACAGTTCTGCTTAGGTTGGGTTACGGGGAATCACCCCCCGGGTGTATGTATGGTGAGCTCATGCAGTGGTCCGATGGTTTTGGAACGACTCCAGGCACGTTCGAGGACAAACGTATGTTTAAGTGGAGGAGGATGTAACGACCCGAGTGGTCGTTTTGAGCGATTGTGCCCGGCTCGGCAGTTTGAGGTCACGAGGAGCTTCACATTATGTATGTTGACTTGCGTGCATGGTTGAATTTAGTTAATGAATGATTCAGAGTCAAATTGCAAGAAGGAAACTAGCTTTGGAAGTTTAAACGGTGAGAATTTGACCGGGATTGGACTTTTGGGTAAACGGCCCCAGAATGGGTGATCTCAACAGCTTCGTATGGTAATTTTGGACTTAGGCGCATGTCCGGATTCGGATTTGGAGGTCCGTAGGGTAAATTGAGGCATTTATGCGAAAGTTGGAAAAGTTGAAGTTTGGAAAATGGAGAAGTTTGACCCATAGTTGACATTTGTGATATCGGGGTCGGAATGCGAATCAGAGAGTTGGAGAGGCTCCGTTATGTCATTTTGGACTTGTTTGCAAAATTTGGCGTTATTCCGAGTTGAATTGATAGGTTTCGGCATGAGATTTGATATTTGAAGGTTTGGAAATTCATAAGTTTGATTTTTGGTTTGATTCGTTGTTTTGGTGTTGTTTGATGTGATTTGAAACCTCGAGCGAGTCCGTGTTAGATTATATGACTTGTTTGTGTGATTAGACGGGGTCCCGGGAGCCTCGGGTGTGTTTTGGATGGGCTATGGGTCATTTTTCCCTATGTTTGAACTACTGTTTTGCTATCTGGTATTTCCTTCTACGCGATCGCATAGGAGTAGCTGCGATCGCGTAGTATAATGTCAACCTGCCATATTTTCCTTCTATGCGATCGCATTGATTCGTTCACGATCGCATAGCACAAATTTGGACAGCAGCATTTTCCTTCTATGAGATTGCATTGATTTGTTCGCAATAGCATAGCACAAATTTGGACAGCAGCATTTTCCTTCTATGCGATTGCATTGATTTGTTCGCGATAGCATAGCACAAATTTGGACAGCACATTTTCCTTCTATGCGATTGCATTGGTCTTCCTGCGATCGCATAGTGTCCACCAATTTTACTCTTCGCGATCGCATCCTTCCTTACGCGATCGCATAGAACATATTTTGGTCAGTGAATATTTTCCTTCTATGCGATCGCATTAGTCCTTACGCGATCGCAAAGAACATTTTGGGCCAGTAGCTATTTTCTTCTACGCGATCGCATCACTTCTTCCGCGATCGCGATGAACAAACACCTGGGCAGACAGAATATATTCCAAAATCGAGGGTTACACCATTTTCATCATATTTTGACTTCTAGAGCTCGGTTCTTGGTGATTTTTGGTGGGTTTTTCACGAAATTCGATTGGGTAAGTGTTCTTCAACTAGAATTAAATATATTCCATGAATTTGTCTTTATTTTTATCATTTAAATTGTGTTTTAGGTTGGGGAAAGAGTTGGTTTTTGCAGAAAAATTTCAAAATGAAAAATCATGATTTGAGGGACCAAATGGTATCGGAATTGGATAAATTTTGTATGGTTGAACCCATTTTGGAATGGGTGATCGGATTTTGTGAACTTTGATGGGTTCCGAGGTGCGGATCGGGGACTCGACTTTTGGGTCGATTTTTATATTTATGTAAAGATTGAAACTTTATTATTCGGAATAGTTCCTTATTCGATTTATGTGTGTTTTGGAGTTGTTATAGTTGGATTTGAGTTGTCCAGAGGTCTTTTTGCCCGAGAAGTCCATTTTAGAGTACCGAGTTGTCGTCTTTGAGGTAAGTATCTTGCCTAACCTTGTGTGCGGGACTTCCCCTTAGGAATTGAGTCTTCTATGTTAATTGTAGTCCATGCATGCGAGGTGACGAGTGTGTGCTCGGACTTATTTGTGGAAAATTTGCCTCTAGGGTTCTTAGGTCCTTATGTGGAAAGTATCCTGTTATGATTGGGTTTCCTAGTTGCTTAAGTTGCCTCTATATGCTCCATATGACGTTGTCAGCTTTCCTCTAATTCTTACGTGTTACATTGACTCTTAATTGCCTTAATTGAAGTGATTGCCTTTCTTATTATTTTGATACTTCTTGATTGTGAGTTCCTCTATGACTTCGTGCAAATAGGTTACATGTCCAATTGTTGTCGTTGCCGGTGTATCACGTGCTTATTATGTCTTGTTGTGTAGTTGAGGTTTCATTGTGAAGTTAATTGTTGGTACAAGTTTGGTTATAGCTGATTCCTTTGCCGGGACATACTTAATTTTTACTGTTGGTTCACTTGCCGGGACGGTTTACTTGTTGTTGACTCCTTTGCCGGGATATTGTTGTTTCCTTATTATTCCCTTGTCGGGATTCGTTCGTGATTGGTGTTGATTTATATTATATGGATCGGGTTGCACGCTGCAACAATACTATATGGATCGGGTTGCATGCTATAAGAATATTATATGGATCGTGTTGCACGCCGCAACAACATTATATGGATTGGGTTGCACGCCGCAACAATATTATATGGATTGGGTTGCACGCCGCAACATCATTATATGACTTGGATCGCGTTGCACGCTGCAACAATATTATATGATTTGGATCGCGTTGCACGCCGCAACATCACTATATGATTTGGATCGGGTTGCACGCCGCAATAGTACTATATGATTGGGATCGGGTTGCACGCCGCAACAAGAAAGAATAAAAGTGAATCTTGATTCTTATGGTGAGAACGAGAGTAAAAGCACGAAGGGTGATGCCGTGCACTTTCTGCTGCTGTGTTTATTTGTTGTTATCAATTCAAATTTTTTTTTTAAACTGTTTAATTCCTTTATTGTTGTGATCCTTTGTGTTAGAACCCACAATGTTTTCAGTACCTCACTGTATTTATATATATCTTTATACGTTCCAATACTTCAAACTTCAATAATTGTTACATCCTTAATTCAATTAGTTTCTCAATTATATCCCCTTAAACCGTCTGAGGTTGTATTTTTTTTTAAAAGGAATTTCTACTAAGTTTTAAGTTATTAACTCCCATGTTAAAGGTAATAATTCTTCCGATGTTGTATTTTTAATTGAAAGGGGTGCTTTCTTACACGAATGATTTCTAAAAACAACTTCATCTTTTCTCGCCGATTTTCCAAATTCATTTAGAAATTGTAATTTAATTTATATTATGTAAATAGGACTTCTTGAACATCTTAAGTGCATTTGTAAGGACATTTTGTATTGTATATCATGTGGATTTTGTTGATAAGAGTGAGATGGAAAATATGTGGGCACAAGGTGCCATATGTGTTGTAAGTTCGAAAGTTGAGATTATGATATGAGAAATCGAGGATGGAAATGATCGGGATGGTGTATTAAACATGATGTGATTGATTGAGTTGGCATTGTTTTCTTTATTTGGATACATTCTTTCTTGTCTCCGCCTCTGTTATGTCAGTGTTGAATTGCTTGGGTTATCTGATTTACTTGGTTTCCGTTCGTTACTATCCGTGTTCTCCCTTTATTGTTTATATTGTTTGTACTTGGATTTTCTCTCCGCAGTTGATATTACTTCGTTATCTTTATCTTGATGTTTTATTATCATATCTTATTCATGTCATTTGACCAGTAGGTGTCCTGACTGTTCCTCGTCACTACCCCACCGAGGTTAGTCTTGATACTTACTAGGCACCGCCGTGGTGTGCTCATACTACACTTCTGTACATTTTTATGTATAGATCCAGGTATTTGATCATAGTATTTGTGCGGGTCGTTGCGGTGGAGACTCAAGGTAAACCTGTTACATCGTTCGCAGGCCTCGGAGTCACCTTCATTTGTATTTATTTCCATTTGTTCCTTTTGCTTCGGAGTACTGATGTATTTATTTTATATAACTACTCTTAGAAAGGCTTGTGACTTGTACCACCGGTTTTGGGAATTTTGAATTATTCAGAGTTGGTTAATTTAAAGTTAGTAAGCATCAATGTTATTTCAGTTTATGTTACGCTTATCTAGTTTAGAGACTAGGTGCCATCACGACTCCTTCGGAGGGTTTTCTGGGTTGTGACAATTGCTGGTGTAATCGCACCTGTGAGGTATTAGCCGCAGGTGCGATGCTGCAGGTGCGGTAGTGTTAGCGCAGATGCAGAGCTGGGGCTGGCCTGGGGCAACCGTAGGTGCGAAGCAGAATGCGCATATGCGAGCCCGCATATGCGAGAATGGCTCCGCAGATACAATATGTGAAGCCTTGGTTGTTTTCGTAGAAGCGGATGAAGGGCCGCAGAAGCGCATCCGCTGGTGCGAATCCTAGAGCGCATGTGCGAGCCAAGTGATTTAAGTGGCTTCCGCAAAAGTGGAGTGTTGACCGCAGAAGCGGTTCCGCAGGTTAGAATCCTGGAGCACAGGTGCGAGCCCAATGATTTAAGTGGCTTCCGTAAAAGCGGAGTTTTGACCGCAGAAGCGGTTCCGCAGGTGAGGATAAATGACCGCAGGTGTGAAAAGCCGGGGCAGAATGTTTAAAAACAAGGGTTTGCAATTTTAGTCTTATTTCAATATGTTGGACTCGGACTTAGGTGATTTTGGAGAGGATTTTCGAGGGGATTATTGAGTTAAGCTTCGTGTACTCATTTTTTGTCATAAATCTTGTTTCCCCATTGTTTTTCCCACCTAGATTGTGTGGTGTTAGGTGAAATTTGGGGGTTTGAGGCTAGGGATTTGGAGAGTGCTTTTTAGGGATTTGAATGGTCATTTGGTGTCGGATTTATATAAATTTGGTATGGTTAGACTCGTGAGTGAATGGACTTTCGAGTTTTATGACTTTTTGGATTTCGAGACGTGAGCACGGGGGCCGGGTTTGAGCCAATTTTGGATTTTTGGCTATAAATTAGTACTTTTCTTATAGAATTGATCCCTTTAGCCTATATTGATTGTATTGTACTACTTGTGGCTAGATTCGGGACATTTGGAGACCGATTTGAGAGGCAAAGGCATTTTGGAGTTGAGTTTTGCTGGGATTGAGGTAAGTAATGCTTTCAAACTTGGTTTTGAGGGTTCGAAACCCCGAATTATGTGTTATGTGATTGGTATTGAGGTGATGTACATGCCAAGTGACGGGCGTGCGGGCGTGCACCGTGAGAATTGTGACCTGGTTGACTCCATGGCACTGTATAGTGACTCTATCATGTTGTTTCATCATGTGATAAAGTATTTGAGCTGTCAATCATGCTAGATATCATGTTTAGGCTTTATGTTTGTACTCTTGGGACCCCTAGTGGTCGTTTCTTACTGTCATCTCACTGACTTCATTGATATTTTATACTCAGTCATGTTCATGCATTTCATATCATATCCCAGTCTCAGTTGTTGTTTATTGATACATCATATCATTATGTCGGGCTAGTTTTCATGACATTGTGAGCCCGTGAGTGAGACTGGAGAGATTGATGACTGAGTGAGGCCGAGAGCCTGATTATGAGTGACAGTTATGGGATCGGGTTGCACGCCGCAGCAGTTTTACTGATTTGTGATAGCGCTTGGGCTGTAGGAGCCTCTCTGGAGTCTGTACACACCCCTAGTAAGCGCGGTTGATAATATTGAGGGATGGATCTTCCTTGGACATGGATCTTGTCCAAAGTACTTGATACCTGGAGATGGATCTTCTTCACAGGTCTAGATTGGCCTTCCTCGGTACTGGGTGGCTTATGGTCAGTGATGTATATATTTCGGGATGGATCTTCCTTGGGCCGTATGGGCCATATACAGTACCGAGTGGTTGAGCATTTGAGAGTGTGAGCACATGAGGTTGATAGAATGGTGCACCACATACAGCATGTGCATTGGCATGTAGAGATAGAAGAGTTACATTCTTTACATTGTTCGGATCTGCTCTACTTTATTGTTTTAAGCTGCCTATTTAATTTGAAAGCATGCCTACATTTCTGCATAGTTATTTCTATTTTGTTTGTACCGGATAAGTTCGTCACTACCTTTCAGTCCAAAGTTTGGACTTGTTACTTACTGAGTTGGATGTACTCATGTTCCTCCATGCACCTCGTGTGCAGATCCAAGCGTTTCTGGTCACGGTGGCGGTTGCTGATTGAGGCATCAGAGTTCGAAGACTATCGAGGTAGCGGCATGGCATTCGCGGGCCTTGACTCTCCTTCTTTATCTCTATTTGTATTTCAGTTTTTATTCTCTAGACACTGTAGTGTACTGTATTCTGGTTTAGACGCTCATATACTCAGTGACACCCGGTTTTGGGATGAATTGTATCGTATTTTGGATTATTTTCCTGTTTTCAAAAAGGCTTTTCTTTAATATTAACTGCTTTCGTCTTTATTTTTAAAAGTTTTCACTGTGTTGAGTTGTTAAGTAGAGGCTGGCCTAGTTCCATGATCGGCGTTATAACGAGGGTTGATTTTGGGTCGTGACACTCTGATTTCAAAGTTACGGTGTTAAAAGGGTCGAATTTACCACATACAATAGATATTTGACATGACAATCAAAGGAAAAAATGAGATGTATACAAAAGGAAAAGGAAAAAAAAAGCAAATGCGTCTGGTATACAACAAAATGTTGTTGTTAAACACAAAAAGAGAAGGCGCGTTAGCACAAAGGAAGTTAAATGTGACAAACATCCGTTGAAGGTATTTTTAAATCTCAATTGATCTAATGTATTTTATCCAATTTATCATTTACATAGTGTTAGCTATAGTTCCTTTTTTTTTTGTTGGGTTCTGCTTGAACAATTAGACCGGGATCATTTCTACTGCTTAAATAAAGTTATCAACTAAACTTGTGGTTTCGTTCAAAGCTTATTTGAGCATTAGCATCCTTGCTTAATGTATACTTAGATGTTATGTAAATAAGTTGAAATAGAAGGTTGGGCACCATTTTTTTTTACTACCAGTTCTTGCTAATTCCTTTGGATTTTTAGTAAGAATAAAGGAATTGGATTTTCCCTTATTAGTGCTTGAGTGAATGTTACGCCTTTCGCGTAGTTAGCTCCATATCGTGTTTACATAATGACTTTGGGTGTTTTATCTCTATATCGTGGTCTAGGAATTGGCAAATGATCATGTAAGGCCCCGTGAAATTTTTACTCAAAAACCTGAAATCTTGTAGTGCCTATGTGTTAGAAATTTATAAAATTAAGGGAAATTTTTTCAGAAGAGCGCGTTTCTACGGCCCATTATGCGGCTACATAATAGCTCTACGGACCGCATAATGGCCGCAAAGTCAGACAGAAAGTTGGCCAATTTTGAGGCCAGATATGCGGCCCAATTATGCGATCGCATAATCGTTATGCGGATAGCATATTGATTGTATATGTGCGCATATTGGTCGCATACTTGGGCAGAATATTCAGGTCTTGAGGGCTACTTTGCGGTCCCTTTTGCGGGCCGCATATCAGATTGAGTCGGGGCTCCTATTTTCTAACTTTTAAAACCCAACCCCATCTCATTAAAAACACCCCATTAGACCCTTTTGTGCTATTTTCTACTACATTTAGAGTGAGAAAAAGAATTCTAGAGGGAGCAAGTGATCCTCACCAAGTGCCCATTCAACCCTTGCCCAAATCTTTGAAGATTATCAAGTAAAGTTACTAAGCCTTCATCCTAAGAGGTAAGAACTTGTGCCCTAACTTTTGATTTCGAAATTTCTATTAAAATAAGTAATTAACAAGTGGGTTCATGGGTATAAGGATTGATTATCTTGCATGCATGTATGATAAAAGGGTAAGGGGAGATTGTGAGCTAAAAATGTAACAAATGGGGTGTAGAATGATAGAATCTCTCACAAAAAGGTCTTAAAATCATAATGCACACTTAGTGCTTGATAATGTGCTCAAATGAGCTAGAATCTTGATTATCTCTCTAATTTTTTGTTCAACTTGTAATTCTCATAAAATAGATCGAAGTTGCTAAGAGTTCCGGAATTTCGTAAGAATTTAAGAAAGCTCTATTGAGGTATGTATGGCTAAAACCCCCTCTTCTTAGAAATTGAGCTCCCTTGGTGTCCATGCAAATGTTGTAAGTTCCGAAATTTGATTGGTGCAATGCTTGTTATTTCAAATGAATTGGTGTTGCAAGAATATATGTGAAAGGTGTGCCTCAATGTTTCCAATATGCTATTGTTGGTAATTTAAGGATGCGTGAAGAATGTGAACCACGTGCTAGAATGCCTAGATTTCAAGTCAAGTTTAAATTGAGATTGTTATGCCAAACTATGTGAAATCTTCTCTATGCTTACAACTTGAATTGCTCTTGTATGTGCCTATTATCTTAAATCGCAAGGTTAATGTTGAAAGTGGAAATGATGTGAAATGTGGGGAAAAAGAGTTTGAGTTATGAAATGTGGCCTAGTGCCAACTATGATGTGATAGCTGTGGCCCCAAGTGTCAATGAACTGATATATGTGAAATAAAGATTGAAATGAGATGTGATGAAAAAGGAAAAATGCCTTGGTAAGACGGCCTAGCCGATCGGGCCGTGATCGGACGCCATGCCACACACATGGTGGTATTGTACTGATATTGAAACCGGAAAGTGGGAATGAAATTGTGACTGAGGTACGTGTCTCAAATGAGGCAACCTAGTCGATCGGGTTGTGATCGGAATCCGCGCAAGAAAGCGGTGGTATTGTGAATGATGATGCAATAATATTAAATGTCCCAACCTAAAGATATAGAAATTATGTGAAAGCTATGTGATCCCTTTTATTGATGATGTGGTGATTGTTGAAAGCTTTTGTTGATCTTTATGATTTCTTTATTCTTGTATGATAGTTCTTTCTAATGAGATGGTGTTTACTTATACATACTAGTACTATTCCACTGTACTAACATCCCTTTTGCCGAGGGTGCTACATCTTTGAATGGATGTAGGTGGTTCCATAGCAGACAGTGCCGATCGTAGATAGCGGTGTATCCTCCTCTCAGTAGTCTTGGTGAGCCCTTTTCCTTCCAGGGGTTATGCAGTGTATCTTTTGTTATAAACTACCACCCTTTTGAGGTATAGCCGGGGCCTTGTTGTCAGCATTATTATAACGTCTTTTGTATCTTTAGAGGCTCCATAAACGTTTGTGTTGGTTATGTTCGAGTGTTGGATGGGTCACTGGACTATGTTGTAATTCTAAACTCTTGTTCTTCTAAACTGTAACTGTATGAAGTTTAGGAAACTTAACTATGGTTTAAGGTTTGTAATATAAAATGAACTAGCAATGTTATATGTACGATCTTTCCTACTATCTAATTAAATGAAAGCATGGTTTCTTGATCATAGTGAGTTGGGTAGAGAGTGTCTAGAAAGGCTTGCTCGGTCGGGTTCACTCGATTGAGCGCTGGTCGCGCCTCCCGAGGTTGGGGCGTGACAGATCAGCTTATCTTGCCCACCTTGTTCAGAGTGAATTTTGACACTAAACTTTTCTCTTTCCCGTTCATGTTTAACACTGAACATTTGTGTATTGATAGAACCCCCACACTTGACTACATCTTTTTCTTAATCATTTTTTATTTAGTATTAGTATGATTTCTTTAGTATTTGAATTCTGTTAAATGCATCAGCTAAACTCTGAGATTTATGAAAAGGTATTGCAATATTCTTTCTGAAGACGTGTAGCTGCAGAGAATTTAATGTTCACTTTCTACATATATGACTTAGTATAATTAATATTTTTTAATGTAAAAATGGGATTTTTATGTTGCATTGGATACAAAATTATCCACTTCTCGTTGGAGCTCGCATACCAATGTTGAGATTGTTGATGAGTTAAAGTCGAAATTGACTGATGAGCAAATTCAAATGTTTAGGAAAACTTGTTTCGGCTATTTCCTTGATTTTTCTCCTATTATTGTACAGAATCAAGTCATACGGTTCTTAATCTCAAGGGAGTTGTTTCAAGATAGTGATCATGAGTTTTACGTCAAGATCAATCATAGTACCCTATGTTTTGGGATTAGAGAATTTGCAATTATATCTGGACTAAGGTGTGTTGGTGAGGTCAACGATGAAGGAACTTATAGTGGATCAAATAGGCTCAAGGATGCCTACTTTCCCGATCGTGATATAGTATCAAAGGATGACCTTATTGATTGTTTTATGGCGGTTTACCACTTGCTTTGCAGATTTGGATTTATGAGTGTTGTTCTGAAGTAGACGCCAATATTGCCACTCGTGTTGCAAGCTGAGTGCCACGGATTCTAAATTGGAATGTAACATAAAGGCCTAGCTTTGAGAAATTATGCAACGGCATATCGGGAGAACCAAGGAACAAGGTAACATTGTGAAATTTATATTTGCACTTTAAAGTATTCTGTACATATGCTAAAATAATTGTGATATTTTTAGATTTAAAGAATACAATGATACACATTACTATGCATAATAATATTCATTGTGTGATGCTCGATATACAATATTTATGCAGAATCTTTGTACTTACCATCATAAATTGTTGACTTTTTTGTTTATTGTAGTTGGTGTTTACAAATATTTCTCAACTATGGATGAGTTAGGTGCATTATATTTGCCCATGAATGTTGAATATGCGATATATTGCCTATTATATTCAGGAGATTGCAGCTCTGCAGCACTAGTACCTAAGCAATATTTTAACCTTAAGCATCCTTTTAACGTATACATTGGGGTTGAACCTGATCTTGCTTTACTCTAGGCTTTTGGTCAATTTGTCGATGCGGGGATGTATAAGAAACCCAAGTAAGCTTTTTTTTAATATTTAGCTAGAATTTTATTATTTAACAATTTATTGCTTGATTGATGTGTATTTTTTTATTTTTTTAGAGTGGATGCGATCTACAAAAAAAGGGAAAAGATCAGATTCAGCCTTATGTCTTTAAAGATCATCATACTGTCAAGAAAGAATGGTTCCACACTTTGAATTACCGTGGTCGAGCTTTGGAATACGATTTGATTTTTGTACTCCTTTCACATTAGATTATATCATTTTATATATGTATATATGTATATATGTGTATATGTATATATATATGAAGTTAGTCGCAATGTATGTTCTGTTATACATGTTAATTTTAAACTAACATGCATAACGCCATGTATATCATAAACTGACTTGTATATGTAACGACCCGGCCGGTTGTTTTGCTTTCTAGGTCCCCATTCCCCTAATTAAGACTCCCCATATGTTCTTTTACTATTTATGACTTGCGGGGATGGTTGACTTGGGTATGGAAGGGTTCGGGTTGAAATCGGAACACTTGGTTCCTTAATAGTGGCCTATGATGGCAAAGTTTGACTTGAGTCAACGTTTTTAGTAAACGACCTCAGAACTGGAATTTGATGGTTCTAATGGGTTCGTATGATAATTTTGGACTTGGGCGTGTGTTTGGATCGGGTTTCGAATGTCCCAAGATCGTTTCGGCGCTTAATGTTGAAAGTTGGCGCATTAAAGGTTTTCAAATTCTTTAAATTTGGTTTGGAATAGACTTTAGTATTATCGAGGTACCTTTTGGGATTCCGTGCCTAGGAATAGTTTTGTATGGTGCTTTGTGACTTGTACACAAAAATTTGTGTCATTCCGAGTAGTCTAAGTATGATTCGGTGCATTCGGAGTAAGTTTAAAAGCTTGAAGTTCATAATTTGATTCAATTTGGTTTTGGGGTATGATTCTTAGTTTTGATGTTGTTTTACATGTTCTGAGATTTTGAGCAGGTCCATATTATATTTATGAACTTGTTGGTGCATTTGGACGGGGTCCCGAGTGGCTCGGGTGAGTTTCAGACCACCCAGAGCTAAGTCCAAAAATCAGGTGTTGTTGGTTATGGTTTCCTTCTTCGAAATCGCAAAGGTTGCATCGCGTTCGCGGAGAAGGAAATTTAGGGGACAGGTGGTTTCTCTTCTTGTTCGTGACCCCTTGTCTGTGTTCGCGATATTCTAGGACATGTGGCCTTCGCGTTCGCGTGAAAGGGATCGCGTTCGCAAAGGGGAAAAGGACCTGGAAGAGGGGTAAGCTTCATACTCTTCGCGTTTGCAAGGGGAGCCCCGTGTTCGCAAAGCTCAGGCATGTAAATTCTTCGCGTCCGCGAGGGGGACCTCGCATTTGCGCTGTTCATTTTTCTAGGCTTGGGAAGCTTGCCTTCGCGATCGCCGGGCCTCTTCCGCAATCACGAAGAAGAAATGTCTGGGCAGTGATGTTTTAAAAATCAGGACTTAGGCTTATTTGGTTCATTTTTCTCACCTTGTGGCCGATTTTAGAGCTCTTTGAAGAGGGTTTTTCATCTAGCACCTTGATGTAAGTATTTTCTACACAATATGAGTTAATACATATATTATAGGTAGATTTTAACATAGAAATTATGGAAATTTTAGGATTTTGATGAAAACCCTAAGTTTTGATAAAAATGGGATTAGACCACAAAAATGATTATGGAATTGAGTAGAAATTATATATTCGGGTTCGTGAGATTATGGGTGACTTGAAAAATTTCCGAATCTGGGCATGTGGTCCCGGGGTAAATTTTAAAAATCTTTCAATTTGGGTTGGGTAATTACTCTAATAGTTAAATTATGAACTTTTGAGTATGTATTGATTAATTTATACCATATTTGGCTAGTTTTGGATTGTGTGGCACCGATTTAAGGCTTTAGTGTGAATTGTGGACTTGGAAGAGAACTTGAAAACGAGGTAAGTCTCTTACCTAACCTTGTAAGAGGGAATTCTCCATGTTGGTGCTATAAATGATTGTTTTGCTAATAATTGTGGGTGTTACTATCACGGCCCAAATCGGAGGGCCGCGATGGTTACATGGTGCCTTACTCAACCGAGTACCAACATAACGTATCTTTCTTATTATACTATCATGGGTCAATAGGCCAGAAGGGACGTCATGAGATAACTAGAATAAAACATTAGAGAATACTCGATATGGGACCCAACATGATATACAAACTTATACGTGTGACATACGGGCCTATAAGGCCGACATGATCATTTGTACACTCAAACCATAGGTCGATAAGGCCACACAAGTATCCATATACATGATATCTGTCTACAAGCCTTTAACGGTACATAAACGTCATAAAGGTCAGGATAGAGACCCGTTATACCAATCAATATATGTCCAAATCATACTGACCAAATAGGCAACTCCGAAGCAAGTTGAGTGCACCAACACCTTCTGCCGAGCTGATAGCCTACTAGGAGGAGTGTCAACCTGTCTATCGGGACCTATGGGCATGAATGTAGCATCCCTAGGCAAAAGGGACGTTAGTATGAATAAAGTACCGAGTATGTAAGGTAGGAAAGCATAAATAAGAACAGTAATGCAAAGAGTGATAGAGAAGATACAACCTGTAACATCTGAGTGCCTGTGAGGGCTACTAATATGAAATGCAGGATACATACATATATATACTTTTAAAAACATAAGCCTATGTGGGCATCATCATCATCATCATATCTTACTGGGCCTCGGACTCGGTAAAAATGTTCTCGGTCATCATAAGGCTCGGTAGAATCATACCCACCCACGTGGAGCTCGGTAAAACCCAACTGATCAGTGGTTGCACAGTAGGTGCCATATCCGTCCGACTATAGCATGGCTCGATAGAGTAAAATAGATACATATATAAATAATGCATGTTGGACTCATGAAATCACGTTCTAAACCTTTTGGAGTAACGTAAGGTCATCGCACCTTTGATTCACATTATGGACATCCATACCATCAATATGAACCTCAATAGGATTTAGGGATCATACATACTTGCTTAGATTAACTTGATAAAGAAAGAACAACATGGACAACTTTAGTTGCTAGGAGTAGATCCGTTATGAAATAGCAAACCGTTTATGTTCATTTCATTTTAGATCATTCCAAAAGAAAGAAGGAAGTGCCTTAACATACCTTTGCAATCTTCTCTCCAATCATCAACCAAGCTCAATATGATCTTCTTACGTCTACAATGAGTAAATCGACTTCGTCGTCATCATATCTGCGTAGTAACTCTCATATGTCAAAACCAATATTCTACAAGAAAACGGACAGCACCTCCCATGTTTGTACTACATCCCATAAGTTACTAAAAGTCACCAAATAGCCCAAACAACAACCACTAGCTATATGGAACACAACCAGCACAATAACACGTCGAGCGACAAGCTCAGTTCATGTATAATAACACTATATTTTGAACCATTTCACACTTATTTATATTCAGTAAATTTTTGATAATAACAACATGATATACTGAGGTTATTCCATAAACTTTTCAAGCCATAAAACACTGTAAGAACACCTCCCAAACAGTCCAACAATCAACAACATTTCTAACAAGCCTTTTGATCGATATCTCACAAGTTCTAGCTTCAACGACTTTGCCGTAACTTGGATAAACTAAAGTAAATGTAGGGTAAGAGGTTCCTTACCCTCAAACAGATAGAACTACTCCAATTTGAGCTTACTTCACTATGAAATATCCTTCCAACACAGCCACAAGAACAAGGAAGCGAAACTAGCAATCAATTCGGGTTTCTCGGCACTAGAATCACTTTGGAAGTCTTAAAATCACTTAGGGTTGATATGAAAAACTTGGGAGACTATTTTACAGAACTTAAACCACTTTAAACAACTGCCTCACGATCTGGAACCACACCAAAATCAGCAACCACAATAAGAACAAGAAACTCACTAGCGCCACGGGATTTCCAACACTTGATTTGTGTTGTTTGCCATTGGTTTAGGTCTTGGATCATCAGATAACTTTGAGAGAAAGTTTTTAGGTGTCAAGGGTCTAAAGAGAGTGAAAAATAATGAGTTAAAACGGGCTTTAAGTGTCACATATATATATCAAAATATTTCAACTGCCTAAGTGGGTCCCATTAGAAGCTGCTTGTGCAGTGTCGCAAAAACATGAACTCTACTCCGATGTTGTATTGAAGAACGGTGTAAAGAGTTGGAAACTAGACTTGTAGACCTTCAATTTAGTAGGTGGATCACCCTGTAATTCTTGCCATATTGAGAGAAAAGCTCTGTTACATTTGACCTAATTTTCAGCACATTTATGAATGTAACTTGTGATGAACTTTGCCAACTTTTGTTCCACAATTCACTTGACTCCAAAAATCAACATACAACTATCGTACGACTATAATAACTCATAAAATAACCTCCTTATCATGTTAAGAACCCTAGTCTCACTCCAAAAGTACATGTTATAACATTCCAACTTGTCGACTTCCGACGAAACTTATTTTTTTCAATTCGTTTAGCTTTTAAGCCTTTCAACCCTCTTGGTATTTTTTATTCATGATATTAAATTTTTGTAACCTCTAAGGTAACACGATTAACTTTCTTTATATACTTTTAAAGAGGTTCTTATTTCCGAGCTTATATCAATTGACTTACGACGTACTTTTGCGTACGAAAACATAGGGTGTAACATCATTCCCCCCTTTGGAACATTCGTCCTCAAATGTTGACTGATGCGCCTAACAATCTCATAGTATATAGATTTTATGAAACTTTAATATTTTCCTTGCCATCTAGGCAACTATTTTATGAATAAATCCAAAGGTCAGGGCATTCCCCCTTTTAGGCCTCTTTCTCACACCACGACTTGTGGTCAGAATTCTTCCAATCTCGTAACTGTTGCTACCTTCTGTCATGCAGCATGTACGACTCTAACCTTGTATGTGCGCCTATGCAAATCTTCTCTCTTTTTTCTTTAGCTTTTAGCCAATCTCTAGGCCTCACTTTGTGAACATATACAGAACTATGACAAGTTGTCCCTCTAGGTGTTTATAGGTGTACCGAAGTTCTTCGCTCGGTACTTTGACGAACTTACAACTATTGATATATCTTGTTTCATAGCCTCAGTTATCTATCCTCATGGCCTTACTGCATCTAGGTAGGTCATACTATACCAAAACACTTACTTCGGTTTATTATTACCGAGGTTTGCTACCTAACTCTAGGTTACTCTCTTGCTACTTATCCTATATGTATAAATCTAACTTCTTTAATGCTTCCTCATTACTTTTCATCTTAAGAATGGCATCCTAATCTCCTCTCATACTTTGGAACTTTTATCCATCTATTATTGATTCATCTTGATGTTGACCTTTAATTTACCACTGATAACATGAAACCTCTTACGGAATATATTATCACTAGGGCTCACGTCTCATCGAGAACATCTAAAGTGATTTTCCTGATCCACCTAGGGACGATACTATACTTCAATAACCGTATTTCATATCATCCCAGTGTGATTCATCTTATGAGGGGTATTCTAATCTCTTGCAATTCATATAATCTCTTTTCTTTACATCAGTACTCAACCAAAAGCCTAAATGTCATACACTTATCTATCACAATTACACCTTTATTCTACTGCTAGGGAAGCATTCCATCTCTTCTAAATGATCCTAGTCTTAGACTCATTTAAGTTCATTCAGGCTATACCGAGCTTTCTATACTTACGGAAACCATCAACTCTCTTGCTTTGATGGGCTTAATCCCGTGCCCTTACCTATTCTTGTCACCTTCTCACTCACCTTTTCTTATCCTTACTCCTATCTACCTAAAACCTTTTTGCTCCATCATACTTTAGCTTGCAACCTACAAATATCTATTTATACTACTTGTAATCTTCCTTTAAATTGCTATCACTATAGATTTCCTTTCGTGCCTTCTCAGTTGTCTTTAAATGTAAGCAATTACTTTTTCTGTTTGTTATGCCACTTATTAAATGAATGCTTGGCTTATCTTAGTGCCCACACATATTGGAATTCCATGCAACCCATATGATCTCAAATACTAATTTTGATTTTACTTCTCGTTCATTAGTCACAATAGATGCCATTTTCTTATGGAGTGAATATGATGTTGTAGTGAGACTGTTGTTACAAGATCATCTCTTTGTTAGGTCACTTTACTTAGTTTGAAGCCTTCTTCCTTATTTCCTCAGCTAGTCTTTCGTGGTAATACTTAGGGGAGACCCTATAACTCTTGTAAAGCTATGAGCTTATTACATCGTATAACCCGAAGGAAGTTTTTGATGTTCTTACTCGCCTAAAATTATACTTAGTTACTTACATCCGCGCCCTTGTGCTCATAGGGTTGCTTCTGAACTGAAATTTTCACTCCCTAGTGGCACTCTTTTTAATTTCCGTAACACTTATACAGTACCTTTAACTACCCCAACTCCTATCTGAATAATTCTCAAGGATAACGATGTCATCATATCTGTGAGACTGAATTCCCTATGTTGGGTTTCACTATGTTTATCTTGCACGACCTATTGATTTATCTATATCCTCTGGTCTAGCCATAACTAGACTCTTCCTGAATCAAACCAGTAACTACTCGTTGGTCCATTCTCATATCTATATTTTGTGTAATCTCTCTTGGGTTATTTCCTTTGTCTTAACTTACCTCTCGCACGGGCTCTTTATGTATCAAGTGTTCATTCGCACTTATTTCTAATAACATCCCGGGCGGGAAACCTTACTACCTCTCCCCAGTGTCATGCTTGCATAATGTTCTGGAGTCGTAAAATATCTATAAGATTTGAATAACTGCAATCTCATCCCTTTCACCTTTTTACCACATTCTTCCTTTACTATTCTATAGTTACCTCGTCATCTTTGACGTCTTTTCACATCTTCACTGACATCTTACTCGCCTTGGGGTAACCCTTCTGTACCAAGGATAACTGAATTTCTTACGCACGAGGGCGACACCTAGTGCAACTGGCATACTTATTCCCTTACGCTTAACTCTGCTCACAGTGCTTGCTTTATGTAAGCATCTTCCTGAATGACCTTTAAAGGTTATACTTTTGTTGTCCATTTTATTATTGCCAAAACGTGATCTCTAAAATTCTCACAATGCTGACTATTATCAAATCATACGTTCCCTAATTCATGTTCAGTTTATCTTGTTCACTAGCCCATACTGATTTCTATTTTTCGAGGGTTCTAACATTTCCTTTTGGTAATCACGTTGGAGTCACCAACTCATTTCTCGGAACGAGGATATGACTTTAAGCCTTATACTCTTTTATTATCTCAAGTCATGTCACCTCTTGTCTTTTCCTTCACTTAACTATAGACTCTATTATTCTGTCATATTTTGATTTTCTTTTATCACCCATTTATCACATCTTACTCATAATGCTTCATTTACTCTCTTCTTATTCTCTTGCTAGTATTTATGTCTATCATCTAATTCTGAAAACTTCAACAAAATAGTCTTTAGCTTTTAGCTCCCTTTGATCCATCCACTGGCTCTTCGGGTCGCCTAACATTCTCCATTTACTAGGGACGGGAGCCATACTAAGGTAAATATTAATCTCTTCTAGGATTCTAGTGCCTATCTTCTGAATTTTTTGAACATTCTAGTATCCATATCTAACTGTACTTATTCTAGAGTGCACTATTTGGTTGTCTCACAAGGAGAACAACTATCACATTTGCAATATCCTTCAGAAATATCAGCTAATACTAACAATCCATCCACCATTTTGGGTTACTCTAACCACAGCTGGATCCTGATATCCCATCCTTCTCTTAAACTATATATGTTAGCTCCCATAGGGCATAACTGAGATGGGTGTGGCCAATTGTACATACCTCTGTTACTGTTGAAGGTAACTCAGAGTACTTATATTTCTCTACCTGAATTGTAAATATTGATAATCTTCACTAACTGGATACTTCGTACCCTTCTTCACCTTGCTTCTTTTACTTGTTGAAACTTGTATCTACCTTCTGATTCTCTCATTGCATTTTATCATATGGGTGGAAAGATATTCATGCCTTAGGGCTCCTTATCAAGAAGCTTACACGTCTTGGTACACACATGGTCTACTGAAGACCTTACATTTACTCATCATAAGCATGATACAAAATCGAGTTCCTCTGACTCAACTCTTCCACAGTCACATTCAATCTCTTGCCAACTGTCTTTCTTGATGTAGGTATCGTTGTATTACTAATAAAATAGAATTTAGGAGTTTGAATTCTTACAACTGAGCTCTACCACACGATCTAGCATAAGAAGAAAGAGTGACAATCCTAAATGTCATGTAGCTTCCTGCTTATAAGTGTGGTGCATAACACGTCCATAAAAAGTCTCTACTAGACATGGCTTGTAGACTCCTTAGGACAGAAATGTTCTGATACCAAGTTTGTCATGACCCAAATCGGAGGGCCGCAACGGGCACCTGGTGCCTTACTCAACCAAGTACCAACGCAACGTATCTTTCTTATCATACTATCATAGGTAAATAGACCATAAGGGTCATCATGAGATAACTAGAATAAAACATAAGGGAATACTTGACATAGGACGACCCAACATGATACACAAACTTATACATGTGACATACGGGCCTATAAGGCCGACATGATCATTTGTACACTCAAACCATAGGTTGACAAGGCCATACAAGTATCCATGTATATGATTTCTATCTACATGCCTCTAAGAGTACATAAATGTCATAAAGGTTACGGCAGGGACCCGCCATACCAATCAATACATGTCCATATCATACTGACCAAATAGGCAACTCCGGAGCAAGTGGAGTGCACAAACACCTTTCACTGAGTTGATAGCCTACTAGGAGGAGTGTCAACCTGTCTATCGGGACATGCGGGCATGAAATGCAGCATCCCCAGGCAAAAGGGATGTCAGTACAAATAAAGTACCGAGTATGTAAGGCAGGAAAGCATAAATAAGAACAGTAATGGAAAGAGAGATAGGGAAGATAAAACCTGTAACATTTGAATGCCTCTGAGGGCTATTGAACTGAAATGCATGATAATATATATATATATATATATATATATATATATATATATATATATGTGTGTGTGTGTGTGTGTGTGTGTGTGTGTGTGTGTGTGTGTGTGTGTGTGTGTGTACTTTTAAAACATACGCCTATATGGGCATCATCATCATCATATCATACCTGACCTCGAAAAGGACTCTGTAAAAACATACCCGGCCATCATAAGACTGTAGAAACGTACCTGGACACGTGGAGCTCGGTAAAACCCAACTGATCATTGGTTGCATAGTAGGTGCCGTACTCGTGCGACTATAGTGCGGCTCGATAGAGTAAAATAGATACATAGATATAATGCATGTTGGACTCATGGAATCATGTTCTAAACCTATCAGAGTGACGTAAGGTTGTTGCACCTTCGAATCACATTATGGACATCGATACCATCAATATGAACCTGAATAGGATTAAAGGATCATACATACTTGCTTAGAATAACTAGATAAAGAAACAACAACATGGACAACCTTAGTTGCTAGGAGTAGATCCATTATGAAATAGCGTATCGTTTATGTTCATTTCACTTTAGATCATGCCGAAATAAAGAAGGAAGTGCCTTAACATACCTTTTCAATCTTCTCTCCAATCATCAACCAAGCTCAATATTGTCACGACCCTAGTTCACTAATCGTGAACATGTCGTGACGGCACCTGGTCCCCATGACCAGGTAAGCCTAACATCTGCGGAAATATAATACTTGCGGAAAAATAGAGAAAATCAAATCAGGTATCTAAAGGAAACTGTACCGAATGCCGCTTGGCAAGTACAACTCAATATCACAAGCCTAAAACAATTCCCAAAACCCGGAAACTCACGGGCAACACAGGCTACAGAAGTGAATAGTAAGGTTCCATACTCCAGAATTTCTAACAACCGAAAGAAGGAAAACTAAGTACTAAAGATAGAGTAAGTGGGAGACTCGTCGGTCTGCGGACGTAGCAGATCTACCTCGAAGTCTCCGTAGTCCTCCTGCCTCACTGATGGTGCGCCTAAGTGGAGGTACCTGAATGATCTGCACATGAAAAACATGCGCAGGAAGGGCATGAGTACACCATAGCGGTACTCAGTAAGTGCCAAGCCTAACCACGGTTGGGTAGTGACGAGGAAAGTCAGGGCCCTATTGAGACAATATATAATAATAATATTAATTTAACACTATAAATATCTGACAGATATAATAAGTACAACAGTGAGATAAGACAAGTCAACGAGGCTATAACAACTACACGAGTACAGAATAAACACAGCTCAATACCAATGGTAACAATGAGAATCTACCAGGATACCGTCCTGTAGCCCCTTCTTCTTAACTGTCCAGTGGATCTCCTGGGATACCGTCCCGTAGTCCATCATATGTGTACAACCGAAGGATCTCCCGGGATACCGTCCCGTAGTCCAACCATCAATGTGCAGGGGGATCTATCGGGAATCGAACCCGCAGTCCCAAAGTAAAAGTGCAGGGGGATCTATCAGGAATCGAACCCGCAGTCCCAAAGTAAAAGTGCAGGGGGATCTATCGGGAATCTAACCCGCAGTCCCAAAGTAAATGTGCAGGGGGATCTATCGGGAATCGAACCCGCAGTCCCAAAGTAAACAAACAAGGGGGGAGCTACCGGAATCTCACATCCGTAATCCCAATGTAAATGCGCAACCACAACCAGTAGATATTCAGAAATGAAGTACAAAAGACAATTATCAGGTAGTACTAGCCTAGCATGCTTTACGTAGTACAGTCAAGGCAACTTAAACAATTTGGCAAGTTAAATCAACTAAACATGCTTTTCTAATCTAACACAGATTATAACTGCAAGTAAAAGAAGGCAAATATGAAGGCAACTCAGTCTCAATATCTTAAGTAAAAACCGGATTTTTCAACAATTAGCTCAAGTACGCGCTCGTCATCTCACGTACAAGGCACTCAATTGCCACATCTCGTATCCTAAGGGGAAAGGTCCCCCACACAAGGTTAGACAAGCCACTTACCTCGAACCGGCTCAATATCAATAGAAACCACGCCTTTGCCACGAGTATCCGACTCCAAATGGCCCAAATCTATTCAATTCAATTACATATCGTAAATAATATTGCAAACAACTGATTCCACTATTAAATTTAGAGCAAGGGCGCGAAAATAGGTAAAATGACCAAAATGCCCCTCAGACCAACGTCTCGGAATCGAATAATTTTCACATTTTCAGAACTCTCATACTCTCACGAGTCTAACCATATAAAAATCTCCCAAATCGGAGGTCAATTGCCCACTCAAAACTCAATAATTAGGTCTATGAAGTTTCTTCCAATTTTTCCCAAATTTTTGACCTTGAATTCGAATTCTAATGGTGGATTTAACTATATAATGATGAAATATAACAAGAAGGGACCAAAGAAACGTTACCCAGTGATCTTCACTTCAAATCCCACACAAAATCGCCTTAAACCGAGCTCTCAATTGATTTTTGCAACTTATGAACTCAAACCCTCGACATCTCTATTTCTGACCAGGGGTTTCCGCTTCTGCGGACAAGGGACCGCTTCTGCGGTCCCGCTTCTGCGGACCACGAGCCGCTTCAGCGGTTCTTCATTAAAGTCAAGATTTCCGCTTCTGCGGCCCCTTCACCGCACCTGCGGTTGCCGCTTATGCGGATTCATTACCGCTTCTGCGGTTTCAAACAAAATCCCAAGGACCGCATCTGCGACTACCATCTCGCAGGTGCGTAACCGCTTCTGCGGTTAAACTTCCGCACCTGCGGAAACTGAAGAAGCACTCGAATTTCGCTCCTGCGGTGGTCCAGCCGCTTCTGCGCTTCCCAAGCCGCAGAAGCGGAAATACCAGATGACAGAACCTTCAGCAATTCATTCAACTTCAAAATTTTCCGTCAACCACCCGAAATCATCCCGAGGCCCCCGGGACCTCAACCAAAAGCACCAATACCACCTAATACCTTATTCGAACTTGTACCAATCCTTAAAACACCTAAAACAACGCCAGAAACCCGAATTAATCAAAGATTCAAGTCTAAGAACCTCAAATTCCAACCAAACACGCTTTCGATCAAAAACCTAACCAAACCTCGTCCGAATGACCTGAAATTTTGCACACACATCCCAAATGACATGACGGAACTACTGAACTTCCGGAATTCCAATCCGACCCTCGGATCAAAAACTCACTATCGGACCGGAAACTTCAAAAATACAAACTCCGGCATTTCAAGCCTAAATGAGCTACGGGCTTCCAAAATACATTCCGAACACGCTTCCAACCCCAAAATCACCTAACGGAGCTAACGGAACCATCGGATTTCCATTCCGAGGTCTTCTTCATACTGTTCCAACTACGGACCACTTTTCAACACTTAAGCTCTCATTTAGGGACTAAGTGTCCCAAAACTTTCCAAAACTCAACACTGAACGTTCCGGCAAACCAAAATAGCAGAAATGAACTTAGGGGAAGCAGTTAATGGGGGATCGGGGTGTAATTTCCAAAAACGACCGGCTGGGTCGTTACATCCTCCTACACTTAAACATTCGTTCGTCCTCGAACGAGCATAGAGAACATACCTGAAGTAGTGAAAAGATGAGGGTACTGGCTGCGCATATCCTGCTCGGTCTCCCAAGTCGCCTCCTCGGCCGGCTGACCCCGCCACTGAACCTTTACTGAAGATATGTTCTTTGACCTCAACTTTCTGATCTGCTTGTCCAAAATAGCCACTGGCTCCTCAATATAGGATAGATCCTTGTCCAACTGAACTGAACTGAAATCCAACACGTGCGACGGATCACCGTGATACCTCCGGAGCATCGAAACATGAAATACCGGATGAACTCTGGCCAAGCTGGGAGGTAAGGCAAGCTCATAAGCAACCTCCCCAGCTCGCCTCAAGATCTCAAAAGGGCCAATAAACCTCGGACTCAGCTTCCCATTCTTTCCAAACCTCATGACGCCCTTCATAGGCGAGACCCGAAGCATAACCCGCTCACCAACCATATATGAAACATCACAAACCTTCCTGTCTGCGTAACTCTTCTGTCTAGACTGGGCTTTACGGAGTCTGTTCTGAATCACCTTGACCTTCTCCAATGCATCCTGAACCATCTCTGTACCCAATAGCCTGGCCTCACCCGGCTCGAACCAACCCACCGGAGATCTACACCTCCTGCCATACAAAGCCTCATACGGCGCCATCCGAATGCTGGACTGATAACTGTTGTTATAAGCAAACTCCGCCAATGGCAAGAAATGATCCCAAGACCCCCCAAACTCAATCACGCACGCACGGAGCATGTCCTCAAGAATCTGAATGGTGCGCTCGGACAGTCCATCCGTCTGGGGGTGAAATGCTGTGCTCAACTCCACCCGAGTGCCTAACTCCTGCTGCACAGCTCTCCAGAACCGCGATGTAAACTGAGTACCTCTGTCTGAAATGATAGAAACTAGAATACCATGCAAACGGACGATCTCCCTGATATAAATCTCTGCCAACCGCTTCGATGAATAAGTGGTACACACAGGAATGAAATGAGCGGACTTGGTCAGCCGGTCCACAATAACCCAAATGGAATCAAACTTCTTCAAGGTCCGTGGAAGTCCAGATACAAAATCCATGGTGATGCGCTCCCATTTCCACTCCGGAATCTCTATCTGCTGGAGCAACCCTCCCGGGCGCTGGTGCTCATACTTCACCTGCTGGCAGTTGAGGCATCTAAACACATAACCAACTATATCCTTCTTCATCCGCCTCCACCAGTAGTGCTGCCTCAGGTCCTGATACATCTTCGCGGCACCCGGATGGATGGAATACCGCGAACTATGGGCCTCTGCTAGAATCATCTCTCGAAGGCCATCAACATTGGGCACACAAATCCGGCCCTGCATCCTCAATACTCCATCATCTCCAATGGTCACATCCCTGGCATCACCACGCTGAACCTTGTCCAGAAGGACAAGCAAATGAGGGTCATCATACTGCCGCTCGCTGATACGGTCAAATAGGGAAGACCGGGAAACCACATAGGCTAGAACCCGACTGGGCTCCGAAAGATCCAATCTCACGAACTGGCTGGCTAAGGCCTGAACATCCATCGCCATAGGCCTCTCTGAAGCTGGTAAATATGCCAAACTCCCCAAACTCTCCGTCCGGCGACTCAAGGCGTTCGCCACCACATTGGCCTTGCCCGGGTGATATAGGATAGTGATGTCATAATCCTTCAGCAGCTCTAACCACCTCCTCTGACGCGTATTGAGATCCTTTTGCTTGAGCAAGTGCTGCAAACTCCGATGATCAGTATAGATCTCACAAGGCACACCATACAGGTAATGACGCCAGATCTTCAAGGCATGAACAATGGCAGCTAACTCAAGGTCGTGGACAGGGTAATTCTTTTCATGTACCTTCAACTGTCTGGACGCGTAGGCGATCACCCTACCGTCCTGCATCAACACTGCTCCAAGGCCAACTCTCGAGGCGTCACAGTAGACAGTATAAGACCCCAAACCAGTAGGCAAGATCAAGATAGGGGTTGTAGTCAATGCTGTCTTGAGCTTTTGAAAGCTCGCCTCACACTCTTCTGTCCACTGAAAAGGGGCACCCTTCTGGGTCAATCTAGTCATAGGGGCAGCAATCGATGAAAATCCCTCCACGAAATGACGGTAGTAACCCGCCAAGCTAAGGAAACTGCGAATCTCAGTAGCTGAGGACGGCCTGGGCCAACTCTGCACGGCCTCTACCTTCCTCAGATCCACCCGAATACCCTCACTAGAAATCATATGGCCTAAGAATGCCACAGAACTCAGCCAAAACTCACATTTTGAGAACTTTGCATATAATTTCTTCTCCCTCAAGGTCTGAAGCATGGTCCTCAGGTGCTGCTCATGATCTTCCCGGCTCCGGGAATACACTAGAATATCATCAATAAAAATAATCACGAACGAGTCAAGATATGGCCTGAACACACTGTGCATCAAATGCATGAAAGTTGCAGGGGCATTGGTCAGCCCAAATGACATGACAAAGAACTCGTAATGGCCATATTGAGTCCTGAAGGCAGTCTTCGGGATATCTGGCTCCCGAATCTTCAATTGATGGTACCCTGAGCGCAAGTCAATCTTAGAAAACACCTGTGCGCCCTGAAGCTGGTCAAACAGATCATCAATGCGAGGCAAAGGAGAACGGTTCTTCACTGTAACCTTGTTCAACTGGCGGTAGTCAATACACATGCGCATAGAACCATCCTTTTTCTTCACAAACAAAACAGGAGCACCCCACGGTGAAACACTGGGTCAAATAAAACCCTTACCAAGCAATTTCTGCAACTGATCCTTCAACTCCTTCAACTCAGGAGGAGCCATACGATACGGAGGAATGGAAATGGGCTGGGTGCCCGGCAACAGATCAATGTCGAATCAATATCTCTATCAGGCGGCATGCCCGGAAGATCAGCTGGAAATACATCGGGATAATCCCGTACCACTGGAACAGAATCAACAGAAGGGGTATCAACACTAACATCTCTCACATAACCCAAATACGCGGCACACCCCTTCTCAACCATGCGCTGAGCTTTAAGAAAAGAGATAACTCTACTGGGAGTGTGATCTAAAGTACCACTCCACTCAATACGCGGAACACCTAGTATAGCCAGTGTCACGGTCTTGGCGTGACAATCAAGAATAGCAAAGTGGGGCGACAACCAGTCCATGCCCAAAATAATGTCAAAATCCACCATACCGAGTAATAATAAGTCTGCTCTGGTCTCAAAACCATGAATAGTAACCAAACATGACCGATAAACGCGGTCCACAACAAGAGAATCTCCCACATGAGTAGAAACATAAACGGGGGCACTCAAAGAATCCCGAGGCACACCCAAATAAGGAGCAAAGTAAGAAGACACATAAGAGTAAATAGAGCCCGGATCGAATAGAACCGATGCCTCTCTGTGACAAACAGAATAATACTTGTAATGACGGAGTCGGAGCCAACAGCCTCATTACGAGCAGGAATAGCATAATATCTGGCCCGGCCCCGCTCTCTGAGGGCGACCTCTATCTCCCACGACCTCCGCCCCTAGCGGCTGGGCAGGTAGGGTAGCTGTTGGAGCTGTGACACGGCCTGAGAACTCTGAGGAGACGCTGCGGCTTGAGCAGCCTGTGAAGATGCACCCCTACCAAGTCTGGGCAGTCCCTAACATGTGGGTCGTATCAACCACACTCAAAACAAGCTCTGGGAGGTCGCGGTGGCTTGACTGGCCGGACTAGGCCTGCTGGGCTGCCCTTCTGGAAGCACCACGCGCAGGAGGCGCGCTAGAAACTGGAGGTGCATAATAAGGCTCCTGAGGTGGAGCTGGAGCTGGAGTACTGCCGGCTGCTGAAGAAGTAATGTACACGGGCGACCCGAATAACCTCTTGCCAATAACGACCTGCTGATGATACGGGCACCAGAGTAGTGACCGACTCTCGAGACCTCTTGGCCTCCTCTTCTCCTCGCTCCCTGGCGAGCATACCCTCAATCCTCCTAGCAATGCTCACTACGCTGCTGATAAGGATTTCCATCTCCACTCTCGAGCCATGCTAGACCCTGATGGCGGAATAAGGCCCTCAATGAACCTGCGAACCTCTCTCGAACTGTAGCAACCAAGCCGGTGCATGCCTGCCAGCCTAGTATAAAACGGATGGCTACCTGAAACTGTCATAGCACACCTGGCGAAGTGCTCAAACTCTGCGCGGCCATGAATCTTCTGAGGCTCTGGGGAACAAACTCTCTCATAAAATGTCCGAGAACTGGTCCAAGTCAGTGAAGCAGCCTCGACTGGACTGTTAACTCATAAGTGCGCCACCATCATAGGCGGCTGCCCGAACTGAAAAGCAGTGAAAGAGACCCCATGGACTCCACTATGCCCATCCAGTACGAAGAAATGCGATGACCCTCTCCAAAAATCCCAAGCATCATCTGATGCTAAGCCACTGATACACTGGGGGATCATATTTCTTAAACCTCTCAGGCCTCCGCTGCTCGTCCTCTGAAGCAGTGACCCATCCTCGGGCTGAACTTGTGCTGCAGGCGGTGGGGGAATAATCTCGGAACCTGCTCAACCTGCACTCGCTGCTCAGGAGTGCGGACGGCAGGAGTCTGCGCTCCTCCCCCGGCCTGGGATGTGGCTGCAGCGAGGGAAGCAACCCCGCCTGAGCCAAGGTAGTGTACAAGCTCATGAACTGAGCCAAAGTCTCCTGGAGCGCTGGAGTAGTAGTGGCAGTAGTAGGTGTGCCAGGTGCCTGGGCTCCGGCTGGATCTGCTGGTGGTACCTCGGCGCAGCTCGCGCAGGTGCTCTGGCTGCACCACGTGCGCGTCCTCAGCCTCTATCCCCGGCCCTAGCTTCGGACGGCTGCAGTAGGGGCGCGGGTGCCTAATCATCTCGAGTGGCACGTGTCCTCACTATCTGTGAGAGAATAGAAGTCAATAAGTTTAGAATTGATGTCAAAATATCGCACGATAAGGAATTCAAATGAAACCGAACATTTTTCCTAAATAGTTTAAATAGCCTCTCGTAGATGAAGTAAAGACGTCTCTCCGTTACCGATCAACGAGATCTCTAATAAACCGGCCTGTGTTCCGTGACTCCTATGAACCTAGAGCTCTGATACCAACTTGTCATGACCCTAGTTCACCAACCGTGAACATGTCATGACGGCACCTGGTCCCCATGACCAGGTAAGCCTAACATCTGCGGAAATATAATACTTGCGGAAAAATAGAGAAAATCAAATCAGGTATCTAAAGGAAACTGTACTGAATGCCGCTTGCCAAGTACAACTCAATATCACAAGCCTAAAACAATTCCCAAAACCCGGAAACTCACGGGCAACACAGGCTACAGAAGTGTATAGTAAAGGTTCCAAAACTCCAGAATTTCTAACAACCGAAAGAAGGAAAAACTAAGTACTAAAGATAGAATAAGAGGGAGACTCGTCGGTCTGCGGACGCAGCAGATCTACCTCGAAGTCTCCGTAGTCCTCCTGCCTCACTGATAGGGCGCCTGAGTAGAGGTACCTGGATGATCTGCACATGAAAAACATGCGCAGGAAGGGCATGAGTACACCACAGCGGTACTCAGTAAGTGCCAAGCCTAACCTCGGTTGGGTAGTGACGAGGAAGGTCAGGGCCATACTGAGACAAAATATAGTAATAACAATAATTAACAGTATGATAATCTGACAGAAATAATAAATGCAACAGTGATATAAGACAGATTAAGCAAGGCAATAGCAAATACACAAGAACGGAACAACCACAGAATAAGTACAGCTCAACACCAATGGTAACAATGAGGATCTCCCAGGATACCGTCCTGTAGTCCTTTTCTCAACTGTCCAGTGCATCTCCCAGGATACCGTCCCGTAATCCATCATATGTGTATATCCGAAGGATCTCCCGGGATACCGTCCCGTAGTCCAACTATCAAGGTGCAGGAGGATCTATCGGGAATCTAACCCGCAGTCCCAAAGTAAAAGTGCAGGGGGATCTACCGGGAATCGAACCCGTAGTCCCAAAGTAATCCCACATCCGTAGTCCCAATGTAAGTGCGCATTCACAACCAGAAGGCACACGGAAACGAAGTACAAAAGACAAGCAACAGGTAGTACTGGCCTAGCATGCTTCACGTAGTACAGTTAAGGCAACTTAAGTAATTAGGCAAGTTAAATCAACTAAACATGCTTTCCTAATCTAGCACAGGTTATAATCGCAAGTAGAATAAAGCAAATATGGAAGGAACTCAATCTCAATATCTTAAGAAAACCGGGTTTCCAACAATTGGCTCAAGTACACGCCCGTCACCTCGCGTACAAGGCACTCAAATCAACAAATAACAAATCCTAAGGGGAAAGGTCCCCCACACAAGGTTAGACAAGCCACTTACCTCGAATCGGCACCAAAATCAACTCGAAATCACACTTTTGCCACGAGTATCCGACTCCAAATGGCCCAAATCTATTCAATTCAATTACATATCGTAAGTAATATTGCAAACAACTGATTCCACTATTAAATTTACAGCTAGGGCGCAAAAATAAGTAAAATGACCAAAACGCCCCTCCAGCCAACATCTCGGAATCGAATAATTTTCACATTTTCAGAACCCTCGTACTCTCACGAGTCTAACCATATAAAAATCTCCCAAATTGGAGGTCAATTGCCCACTCAAAACTCAATAATTAGGTCTATGAAGTTTCTTCCAATTTTTGATCCTAAATTCGAATTCCAATGGTGTATTTAACTATAAAATGATGAAATATAACAAGAAGGGATCAAAGAAACGTTACCCAGTGATCTTCACTTCAAATCCCACCCAAAATCGCCTTAAATTGAGCTCTCAATTGATTTTTGCAACTTATGAACTCAAACCCTCGACATCTCTATTTCTAACCAGGGGTTTCCGCTTCTGCGGACAAGGGACCGCTTCTGCGGTCCCGCTTCTGCGGACCACGAGCCGCTTCAGCGGTTCTTCATTAAAGTCAAGATTTCTGCTTCTGCGGCCCCTTCACCGCACCTGCGGTTGCCGCTTATGCGGATTCATTACCGCTTTTGCGGTTTCAAACAAAATCCCAAGGACCGCACCTGCGACTACCATCTCGCAGGTGTGTAACCGCTTCTACGGTTAAACCTCCGCACCTGTGAAAACTGAAGAAGCACTCGAATTTTGCTCCTGCGGTGGTCCAGCCGCTTCTGCGGCTCCGCTTCTGCGCTTCCCAAGCCGCAGAAGCGGAAATACCAGATGACAGAACCTTCAACAATTCATTCAACTTCAAAATTTTTCGTCAACCACCCAAAATCATCCCGAGGCCCCCGGGACCTCAACCAAAAGCACCAATACCACCTAATACCTTATCCGAACTTGTACCAATCCTTAAAACACCTAAAACAACGCCGGAAACCCGAATTAATCAAAGATTCAAGTCTAAGAACCTCAAATTCCAACCAAACACGCTTTCGATCAAAAACCTAACCAAAACTCGTCCGAATGACCTGAAATTTTGCACACACATCCCAAATGACATGACGGAACTGCTGTAACTTCCGAAATTCCAATCCGACCCTCGGATCAAAAACTCACTATCGGACCGGAAACTTTAAAAATACAAACTCCGGCATTTCAAGCCTAAATGAGATACGGACTTCCAAAATACATTTCGAACACGCTCCCAACCCCGAAATCACCTAACGGAGCTAACGGAACCATCGGATTTCCATTCCGAGGTCGTCTTCACACTGTTCCGACTACGGACCATTTTTCAACACTTAAGCTCTCGTTTAGGGACTAAGTGTCCCAAAACTCTCCGAAACTCAACACCGAACGTCCCGGCAGACCAAAATAGCAAAAATAAACTTAGGGGAAACAGTTAATGGGGGATCGGGGCGTAATTTCCAAAAACAACCGGCCGGGTCGTTACAAATATGATCTTCTTACGTCTACAATGAGAAAGCCGACTTCGTCGTCATCGTATAAGCGTTGTAACTCCCATATGTCAAAACCAATATTCTATAAGAAAACAAACAGCACTTCCCCTGCTTGTAATACATCCCATAAGTTACTAAATGTCACCAAACAACAACCAGTAACTATATGGAACACAACCAGCACAATAACATATCGAGCAACAAGCTCGGTTCATGTCTAATAACACTATATTTTGAACACTTTCACACTTATTTATATTCAGTAAATGTTGATAATAACAACATAGTATACGCAGGTTATTCCATAAATTTTTCAGCCATAAAAATTTCTGCAAAAACACCTCCCAAACAGTCCAACAATCAACAACATTACTAACAAGCCTTTTGATCGATATTTCACAGTTCTAGCTTCAATGACTTTACTGTAACTTGGATAAACTCAAATGCATGTAGATTAAGAGGTTCCTTACCATCAAACAGATATAAATAATCCAACTTGAGCTTACTTCACCATGAAATATCCTTCCAACACATCCACAAGAACAAGGAAGTGAAATTAGCAATCAATTCGGGTTTCTCGGCACTAGAATCACTTTGGAAGACTTGAAATCACCTAGGGTTGGTATTGAAACCTTGGGAGACTATTTTATGGAAATAAAACCACTTTAAACAACTCCCCACACGAGCTGGAACCACACCAAAATCAGCAACCACAAGAAGAACAAGAAACTCACTAGCGCCACGGGATTTCCAACACTTGATTTGTGTTGTTTGCCCCTGGTTTGGGTCTTGGATCATGATATAACTTTAAGAGAAAGTTTTTAGGTGTCTAGGGTCTGAAGAAAGCTAGAAATAATGAGTTAAAATGGGCTTTAGGCATCACATATATATCAAGATATCTCAACCGCCTAAGTGGGTCCCGTAGGAAGCTGCTTGTGCAGTCTCGCAAAAATACGAATATCTCTCTACTCCGATGTTGTATTGGTAAAAGGATTAATGAGTTGGAAACTAGACTCGTAGACCTTCAATTTTATAGTGTATCACCCCATAGTTATTGTTATATTTGGAGAAAAGCTCTGCTACATTTGACCTAATTTTCAGCACATTTATGAATGTAGCTTGTGATAACCTTTGCCAACTTTTGTTCCCAAACTCGCTTGACTTTAAAAATCAACATACGACTATCATACAAATATAATAACTCATAACATAACCTCCTTATCATGTTAAGAACCCTAGTATCACCCCAAACGTACATGTTATAACATTCCCAACTTGTCGACTTCCGAAAAAACTTATTTTCTTCAATTCGTTTAGCTTCTAAGCCTTCCAACCCTCTTGGTATTTGTTATTCATGATACTATTTGTAACCTCAATAAAAAATGGGTGACAATAGAAAATGCTCTCAGCACACGATAAGCCAAGGCAGGCTAACGTGCACCACTGATGGCTAGGCGACGAAAACAACTACTCCGGCGACCGCTACTACTACGCCGGTGAACTCGATGATGCAGACTGTCACTCCATTAATAGTTGGAAGTTTCTTACCAGCTAAATTTCAAACAATTGAGGAGGAAAGTGAGCTAAATGAAGTCGATGAAAAGAACAGTGATCAATACAACAGTAACATAGTGATCTAACAAAGGATCAGCTGCCAACAAGTCCGAAAAGACTACAATTCTCTGAGGCTGGTTCTTCAAAGCATATTCCAAATCTAGATCTTGCAGAAAATGCAGGAAAAGAGGTGGAGAAGACCGTACATGCAAAGGAGTTTCGACAGCAGAATCGAAACTCCCAGATGGGGATGAGGCTAGAATATATTCCACCAAGTCATAGGGATGGAAAAATAGTCATTCAAATAGAGGAATCTGATGTGCGTGAGCTGAAGGACTATTGGGAAAATGCTCTAATAGGCTATGTTCTAGGAGATACTCCGTACGAGAGATCTATGGTGAGTTATGTAGAAACAGCTTGGGATTTTGTTACTAAACCCCAAATTTTATACCACCAAGATGGTTATTATGTGTTTAGGTTCAACACCATGGAGGATAGGGATTCAGTTGTTCAAGCAGGTCCATATACGTACCATAACAAGCCATTTATTTTGCAGAATTGGGAGAGAGATTTCCATTTTGACCCTAAATGTATCACTACTATTCCCCTGTGGATCCACCTTCCTAGTTTATCGGCTGGATATTGGACTGCTGGTGCTTTAAGTAAAGTGGCTAGTGTAGTTGGTATGCCTATGTACACAGACAAATACACAGCTGAATTGAACAAAATCTCTTATGCAAGAGTGCTAATGAAAGTAGACATAACAAAGCCATTGATTGAGAACATTGAAATCATGAGTCCTACTGGTACAAAGCAGCAGGAAATCATATATGAATGGAAGCCAAAATTCTGCAATGATTGTTTGCATTTTGGACATGATGCTTTTGAATGTTGGAATCGAAGTAAAAAGGAAGATGATGCTGAATTTAAAGCTCCTAAGAGAAGGAATAGAGGTAGAAGAAGGAGAATTGTTCAGGAATGGAAGCCAAAGGAACAACCAGATCAGGAGGAGAAGAATGGGGAGGTGAATGAAATTCAACCTCCAATAGTTGTGGAAAAAGATAAGCAGACTGCTAAAACTAACACAGATCAAAGCAAAAGGAGGATGCACAAAGAAGACACTTAAAGACAGCATTCTTCTGTAGAGCAGCTGAGTGAGATTGTTGAATCTAGCAATGCAAATAGATTCAGAGTATTGGAGGATTATGGCCAAACATCTGCACAGTGAGGGGGACTGAGTCCAGACCCTAGACAACATCCACCATGATTATTAGCACTTGGAACATTAGAGGGCTGAACAAGCCCCATAAGCAGAAAGAATTGAAAAACTTTCTGCAAAAGAATAAAATAGACATTCTAGGATGTCTGGAAACTAGAGTCAAGGAAATGAAAGCAAAAAAGATACTACATAAGGTAGCAAAAGACTGGAGGTACTGTTACAATTACACAAAGGCTGAGAATGGTAGAATTTGGGTACTATGGAGGACAAATCTTTCAGTCAACATTGTTCAAGTCCATGAACAATTCATTCATTGCAAAGTGAGTGATTCAGTGACTGGACACCAGATAATGTTAACCGTAGTGTATGCTAGAAATAAGCTACAAGATAGAACAAGTTTATGGTGTGAATTGCAACTGGTAGGGGGCAGGTTCAAATTCCCTAGCTCATAAGTGGTGATTTCAACAATGTTCCAACTACTGATGATAGGTTAGGACAACCAGTCACTATGAGTGAGGTGAGAGAATTCAAGGATTGTATTGACTATATGCAACTGACCCCATTGAAGACAAAGAGATGCTTCTATACTTGGTGCAACAAGCAGCATGCAGATGACAGGGTATATAGTAAGATAGACTGGCCTTTTGGCAACTTTGAATGAATTAAGGAGTATGGACATGTGGAAGCTGACTGCCTAGAACCTGGGGTGTCAGATCATTCACCTATAGTGGTCCAGATATGGAAAAGGAAGCATATACACCCCAAGTCGTTCAAGCTATACTTGGTAACAATGGAACACAAGGAATTTCAGCCTATGATGAAGACAATATGGAAGCAGAAGTTGGGAAATGACCCTATGGACACCATTTGGAAGAAGTTACAAAAACTGAAAGCAGAGGCAAAAGGATTAAACAAGGAGATAACAAGCTATGAGAAAAGATTGAGTCAAATAAGACAACAGTTAGAGCATACTCAGATCAACTTGAAACTTCATCCTTTTAATCAGGAGCTGATTGAGAAGGAAAAGCAGACTTTGCAGGAGTTAGAGAAATGGAATATATAATAGAAGAAAGAATTCTGAAACAAAAGGCAAGAGTGAGTTGGATTGACTATAGGGACTCAAATTCCAAATATATCTATGCACAGCTGAAAATCAGAGCAAGTAAGAACTCTATTACAGCTGTGTATAATGATGTAGGAGATAGAGTCACAGAACCTCAAGCAGTAGAAAAAGAATTTATCAATTTCTTTCAGCAGCTTATGGGAACTGACACTGGGATAAAAGCTTGTCCTAATACAAAGTTCATCAAAGAAGGAGTGTGCTTGTCATTGGAATAGCAACAGGAGCTAATTAAAGGAGTGACATGTGAAGGGGTTGATGAAGCAGTGAAAGATATGCCAAATGATAAAGCCCCTGGAGTTGATGGATTTCCAGTAGAGTTCTTTAAAAGGCACTGGGAAGAAGTGAGACAAGATGTATATGATGCTGTGATGTTCTTCTTTCAAACAAGTCAGATGAAGCAAGCATGGAATTGTACTGCCATAACATTGATACCAAAGGTTTCTGCTCCTACAACTGTCAAAGATTACAGACCTATTGCCTGTTGTACTACTGTCTACAAAATCATTGCCAAGATTCTAACTAAAAGGATCAAAAAGGTAATTGATGGTATCATTGGGAAAGCACAGTCTGCATTCATAGAAGGAAGAAGCATTTTAGACAATATATTGTTTAGCCATGAACTATTCAATGGTTATAACAGAAAAGGCTTATCTCCAAGATGTGTCCTTAAGGTTGATTTAAGGAAGGCTTATGACTCATTGGACTGGCAGTTCCTTAGATGTATGCTCACAGACCTTGGCTTCCCTCAGAAATTCATAGCATGGATAATGGAGTGTGTGACAACAGTGTCCTATTCTCTAGTAATAAATGGAGGATTGACTAGACCTTTCCCTGCCAAGAGAGGCATAAGACAAGGAGATCCAATGTCTCCTTGCCTCTTTGTGATTGCTATTGAGTATCTGCAAAGGGAAATGAATCAACTAGCTAAGCAGAAGGACTTCAAGTTCCATCCAAAGTGCAAGAAGTTGGGAGTGACACACATTTATTTTGCTGACGATTTGTTAATGTTTTGCAGGGGTGACATTCAATCAGTTACTAAAATGCAGGAGACCTTTAAGAGATTTTCAAATGCATCAGGGTTGCAGGCAAGTGCTGAAAAGAGTTCTATTTATATGGCTGCAGTTGCACAGCATATAAAGGACCAGCTGATTGAATGTACTGGATATGAAAAAGGTTGTATACCTTTTAAATATCTGGGAGTTCCACTGTCAGCAAGAAAACTGAACATCCATCAATGTTTGCCTCTGATTGAGAAGATTAGAGAGAGAGTTAGATGCTGGACAGCTAGGATGCTTTCATACTCAGGGAGAGTCCAACTCATAAAATTAGTGTTATTTGGTGTTCAAACATATTGGGTTCAAATATTCTTATTGCCAAAGAAAATCATGAAGATGATAGAAACTATATGTAGGGACCTTCTATGGATGATCAACAGAGTATTCTAGGAAAGCCTGATAGCCTGGGATAGAATTTGTCAACCTAAAGTGACTGGTGGCTTGAATGTGATAAATATGAAGATATGGAACAAGCAGCTCTATTAAAACATCTCTGGGCATTGGCTATGAAAAAGGATACTTTTATGGATTAAATGGGCTCACATTTACTATATAAAGAACAGACCTATTGAGGATGTTACTACATCTAAGGATGCAGCTTAGGTGGTGAGGAAGATTATTGAGGCAAAGGAGGAAATACAGAAGCTAAGAGTAATTCAGAACAGTCTCATTAGCACACTGGATGGGTTTGTGAGACAAGGAAGATTTCAGATACACAACATATGTCCAGCTACAACTCAAATTCCCTAACGTAGACTGAAGAGTAGTACATATACATACACAGATCCATCCTAGGTTTAAGTTCCATCTATGGCTGACTATCCATCAAAGGATAGCAACTGTGGATAGACTTGCCAAGTTTGGAATTCAAGTTCATTCAGACTGTGTATTCTGTACAAAAAATGTGGAAACATTTTGAGCACCTGTACTTTGGTTGTCCAGACACATGCAGACTATGGGAAAGAGTCTTGACATGGACTGGCAATGCCAGACAGATAGGAACATGGCAGTAGGAACTGCAATGGATATGCAACATGGCAAAGAAGAAAGATTGCAGGGCAGAAATTATCACAGCATTGTTTGTAATGGTGATTTATTGCATCTGGCGTGAAAGGAACTCGATGAGATTCAACAAAGGAAGATACTGCATAGATGAACTGTGTAAAGAAATAGCAATACATGTACACATACAAGGTAGGAAGAGAATCAAATGGCAAGCAGAATTGTCAAAGTTAAAGAATACTCCTTAGTATAGTTTATGTAATTAAGAACAGTAGAGTACAGTTTTTCTTTGTATTAGTGATATTGGAGATTAATGGTCAGCATTAATCTGGGAATGTAAAGTCAGTTTTTTGATGAAATAAAAAGCAAAATTTTGTCAAAAAAAAAAAGAGGATCTCATCTTCAAGCTTACATCAATTGGCTTAATACGTACTTTTGCGTACGAAAACATGGGGTGTAACAGCTACGTGCACCCGATGTGATGAGAGCCCGCATGTAGCTAAAAATCATGCTTATGTCCGGGTAGTTTTAGGACTCTACCATGTAATACTTGTAGTATTTTTATTCTACTTGCTAGTTTAATTACTTAAATTATATTTGATATTTGATAAAGGAACTTTAAAGACCGAACTTCATTACTTTGAGTTTTGGCGGGTTACTTGACCGTTAGTGGAAATTACACCTCCTTTTGTATTATTCTTGTAGTATCCGTTAATCGGAGTTCGTAGAGTATTCTCTCTTCTTATGGATCGGGCCGAACGCAGCGGCAGTATAATAGATGCATCTATGGTTCATGCCAGTCGACCCTCGACAGTGTACACATTATTCTGGATCGGGTCATACGACCTTAATATAAATCGTGCGTTATATTGCTCGGAGTCCGATTATACTTGATATTACTTCCATGAATTGAGAAATTATAATTTACTTGACGGCTCTTATTTGTTGAAGTTAGTATGTGTTAGTTGGAGATCTGAATTGACATCTAGTTAAAGAATCACTTATTTATAGTTCATTATTGCATTATTATTATTGATGTATTATATGCCTATTTAGAATTTTTGTACTTTATTTATTGGCCCTTAGTAAGTGTCGATATCGACCCCTCGTTATAACTTCTTCGAGGTTAGACTAGATACTAACTGTGTTGCTTATGTACTCATGCTACAATTATACACTAATCGTGCATGATCTGAGGTAGGTGCATCTAGCGGCCATTCAAGCGCATAGCCCCATTACACCGAGGCTTAGTGGTGAGCTGCTCTCTATGCCCGTCCTGCAGCGCCCGCAGTCTCTCTTATTATATTTATTTTCTGTCTATCTTACTCAAAACAGTAGTATAGGAGGCTTTGTATATTCTACTAGTTGCTCATACACTTGTGACACCGAGTTTTGGGAATATTCTACTAGACATTTTATGGTTTTGAAGATTAAATTCGCTATATTACTTTTTTCATTATTATATGGTTTACTTTACTATAATTTCCTATTTATCATTCTCTTAATAAATAAAATCAACTACTTAAAAATATTAAAAATAACAATTATATGGCTAGTTCACCGTTGGCTTGCCTATCAGCGATGTTGGGCGCCATTACGGCCTGTAGTGGAAATTGGGTCGTGACAGCTTGTTATCAGAGCTCTAGGTTCACATAGGTCTCACAAGTCATGAGCAGGCCTAATAGAGTCTTATGGATCAGTGCGGAGACGTCCGTACTTATCTTCGAGAGGCTATAGGGTGTTAGGAAACTTCTGTTTCTTCATCTTCTATCGTGCAGTTGATGTTGTGCTAAGTATCTTTCTCTTATTCTCTCACGTATAGTGAGAACACGTGCGGCAGATGTACCCGACCGTGGTGGAACTACTCCCCCTGTTACTAGAGACCCAGGTAGAGGTCGATGGGGGGCTCTTGCTCCTGCCAGAGGACGAGGGCATCCTAGAGTTGCTCATGTTGTGCCACCAGTGGATCTAGTGGAGGATCCTATTATTGAGGAGCAGGGCAAGGTACCTGTATCTGAGCTAGCACCAGCAGATTTCATGTCCGCATCATGATTCCAGGAGTTCATGGGTCGTATGTTGCAGTTCATGGACTCTATGATGCACGCTGGTTCATTTCCAACGGACCCAGTCACATCTCAAGCGGGGGGGAGGGGGAGTACAGACCCCCACCGCTCAAGCTCCAAGGCATGTTGCTGCCGTATATTAAACCCTGGGTGCACTACCCGTGGGCGGGGCTCAACCAGTTGCAACGACTATACCAGAGCCCAGACCTGCCACGACCGGCGAGCCACAAAAGCTATTGGATAGATGGACCAGGCTACATCCTCCTGACTTTGGTGATGAGCAACATGAGGACCCCAGGACTTTATTGATTTTTGCAGGGATAGATTGCACAACAAGAGAGTATTGGAGCCCCACAGGGTGGACTTTACCACCTTTCAGCTTAAGGGCAGGGCCCATAGATGGTGGCAGTCCTATATTTTCAACAGACTAGCAGGTTCTCCTCCCTTGACATGGGACTAGTTCACACGTCTCTTTCTAGAGAGATATATCCCACCCTCTCAGAGGGAAGAGTTATGGGGTCAGTTTGGGTGGCTCCAACAGGGTTAGATGTTTGTGATCGATTATGAGGCGAGGTTCTATGAGTTGTCTCTCCATTCACTTTTGATACTCCCTACCGATGTAGAGAGACAGTGGAGGTTAATTGTAGGTATCCATGTCACTATGGCCCGAGAGATTGAGATGGGGACTCCTTACGAGCAGGTTGTGAAGATAACTCGGAGGATCAAGGGTATTCGTCAGCAAAGCCGAGAGCAGGTGCCGAGGGACAAGAGGTCTCGATATTCTGGAGGGTTCAATGGTGCTCCATCTAGGGGGCAAAGGTCATTTTGTGAGGAGCAAGTCTAGCAGACCCACGTATCCAGCACCGCTGCCTTCTCAGGGTGCTCTAGTGTGGCCCTATATCAGTGCCATTCTAGAGGGCTCCTACCGTTCATCGCCTATTCAGGGTTCTTCCAATGGGTGTTCAGGTCCCCAGAGTCAGACTCAGGGTCAGTAATTTTCCGTACCAAGAGGTTGCTTTGAGTGCGGGGAGCTTGGTCATGTGAGGAGATTCTGCCCCAAGCTTCGGGGCAAAGCAGGCGAGGGTATTAAGGTAGATCCCAGGAAGATCGAGGCAGTCCAGAGTTGGCCTCGTCCTACCACAGCGACCAAGATCGGGAGCTTCTTGGGATTAGCAGGTCATTATCATCGGTTCATGGAGCGCTTCTCATCTATTGTGACACCTTTGACTAGACTGACCCAGAAAGGTGCTTCATTTCGATGGTCCAATGATTGCGAGGCGAGCTTTCAGAAACTAAAGACCGCATTGACTACAGCATTGGTGTTAGTGTTGCCTTCCGGCTTATGGATGTATACTGTGTATTGCGACGCTTCACCTATTGGCCTAGGTTGTGTATTGATGAAGGAGGGGTGAGCTATTGCGTATGCTTCACGTCAGCTCAAGCCCCACAAGAAGAATTACCCCGTACATGATTTGGAGTTTGCCGCGATAGTTCATGCCCTCAAGATCTGGAGGCATTATCTTTATAGGGTGTCCTGTGAGGTTTACACCGATTATCGTAGCTTGTAGCATTTTTTCAAGCAGAGGGATCTCAATTTGAGTCAGCACAGTTGGCTTGAGTTACTAAAGGACTATGATATTACCATCTTTTATCATCCGAGAAAGGCGAATGTGGTTGCGGATGCCTTGAGTAGAAAATTCGAGAGTATGGTTGGTTTGGGATTCATTTCAGCAGAGGAGAGGCCATTGGCTTTGGACATTCAGTCCTTAGCTAACATACTTGTGAGGTTAGATATTTCAGAGCCCAGTCGAGTTATTACATATGTCGTGGCCAGTCTTTATTGTTTGAGCAGATCAAGGCTCGTCACTACGATGATCCACACTTGTTGGTTCTTAGGGAGACGAACTACAGGGTGGTGCCAAGGAGGTTACTATCGGAGAGGATGGTGTTCTGCAACTCTAGGGTCGTCTATGTGCTCCTAATGTTGATGGATTGAGGGAGACGATTATAGAGCAGGCACACAGTTCTCTGTATTCTATTCATCCAGGTGCTACGAAGATGTATCACGACCTAAGGCAGCATTATTGGTGGTGGCGGATGAACAAGGACATAGTTGAGTATGTAGCGAGATGCCAAAATTTCCAGCAGGTTAAGTATGAGCACCAGAGACCAGGTGGCCTACTTCAGCAGATGGTTATACCTAAGTGGAAGTGGGAGCGCATCACTATGGACTTCGTAGTTGGATTTTCGCGGACGTTGAGGAAGTTTGATGCCGTTTGGGTCATTGTCGCAGGCTGACCAAGTCGGCACACTATATTCCGGTGATGACTACGTACTCGTCAGAGAGGTTGGCCCAAATTTACATTCAAGAGATTGTCCGGTTACAGGGTGTGCCTGTTTCCATCATTTCAGATAGAGGTCCTCAGTTCACTTCGCACTTCTAGAGAGCAGTACAGAGCGAGTTGGGTACCCGGGTAGAGCTCGGCACAGCCTTTCATCCCTAGACTGACGGGCAATCAAAGTGGACAGTTTAGATCCTGGAGGATATGCTGCAAAGCATGTGTAATTGACTTCGGAGGGCAGTGGGATCGATTCTTGCCTTTGTCCGAGTTTGCTTATAACAACAGTTATTAGTCTAACATTAAGATGGATCCATTTGAGGCCTTGTATGGCCGACGATATCGTTCGCCTATCGGATGGTTTGAGCCCGGCGAGGCTAGGTTATATAGAACTAATTCAGTGAAGGATGCCTTGGAGAAGGTGAAGTTGATTCAGGAGCGACTTCCCACAACACAGTCCAGACAGAAGAGTTACGCAGATCGGAAGGCGCGTGATTTATCATTTATGGTGGGCGAGAAGGTTCTCTTGAAAGTCTCACCGATGAAGGGAATCATAAGGTTCTGGAAGAAGGGCAAGTTGAGCCCAAGGTTTATTGGTCCATTTGAGGTGTTGAAGCGAGTTGGGGAGGTTGCTTATGAGCTTGCTCTTCCTCCCAGTCTATCAAGAGTTCATCCGATTTTCCACGTGTCTATGCTCCGGAAGTATCATGCCAACAGGTCGCATGTGTTAGACTACAGCACGGTTTAGCCAGATGAGAGCCTAGGTTATGAGGAGGAGCCAATTGCCATTGTTGACAAGCAGGTTCGCTAGTTGAGGTCTAAGAAGATTTCTGCGGTAAAGGTCTGGTGGAGGGGTCAACCAGTCGAAGAGGCGACTTGGTTGACCGAGGAGGACATGCGGAGCAGATATCCACACCTATTCAACACTTCAGGTATGATTCTACACCCATTTGAGGACGAACGTTTGTTTAAGAGGTGGAGAATGCAGTGACCCGACCGGTTGTTTTTCTTTCTAGGTCCCCGTTCCCCTAATTAAGACTCCCCATATGTGCTTTTACTATTTTATGATTTGCGGGGATGGTTGACTTGAGTTTGGAAGGGTTCGGGTTGAAATCGAACACTTGGTTCCTTAATAGTGGCCTATGATGGCCAAGTTTGACTTAAGTCAACGCTTTTAGTAAATGACCTCGGAACCAGGATTTGACGATTCCAATAGGTTCGTATGATGATTTTGGACTTAGGCGTGTGTTCGAGTCGGGTTTCGGATGACCGGGAGCGTTTCGGCGCTTAATGTTGAAAGTTGGGGCATTGAAGGTTTTCAAGTACTTTAAATTTAATTTGGAGTAGACTTTGGTGTTATCGAGGTCTGTTTGGGATTTTGAGCCTGGAAATAGTTCTGTATGGTGATTTATGACTTGTACGCAAAATTTGGTGTCATTCCGAGTAGTTTAAGTATGATTCGGCGCGTTCGAAGTAAGTTGAAAAGCTTGAAGTTCATAATTTGACTCAATTTGGTTTTGTGGTTCGATTCTTAGTTTTGATGTTATTTTACGTGTTACGAGAGTTCAAACAGGTTTGTATTATGTTTATGGACTTGTTGGTGCATTTGAACGGGGGTCCTGAGTGCTCGGGTAAGTTTCGGACCACCCGGAGCTAAGTCCAAAAATCTGTTGTTACTGGTTCTGCTTTCCTTCTTTGTGATCGTGAAGGTTGCGTCGCATTCGTGGAGAAGGAAATTTGGGGGACTGGTGGTTTCTCTTCGCATTTGTGACCCCTTGTCCGTGCTCGCAAAGGTCTGGGACCTGTGGCCTTCGCGTTCGTGCGAAGGGCTCGCGTTCACAAAGGGGAAAAGGGACTGGAAGGAGGGGTGAGCTTCATGTTCTTCGCATTCGCGAAGCTCAGGCGTGTCAAGTGGGACCTCGTGTACGCGCTATTCATTTTCCTAGGCCTAGGCAGCTAGCCTTCGTGATCGCGAGGCCTCTTCCGTGATCGCGAAGAAGAAATGCCTGGGCAGTGATGTTAGTTAGGCTTATTTGGTTCATTTCTCTCAACTTGTGGCCGATTTTAGAGCTCTTTGAAGAGGGTTTTTCATCTAGAACCATGAGGTAAGTATTTTCTACACAATATGAGTTTAATACATACAACACAGGTAGATTTTAACATAGAAATTGTGAAAAATTTAGGATTTTGTTGAAAACCCAAGGTTTTGATAAAAATGTGATTAGACCATGAAAAAGATTATGGAATTGAGTATAAATTATACATTTGGGCTCGTGAGGTTATAGGTGACTTTTATTTACGAAAATTTCTGAAATTCGGATACGTGGGTCCGGGAGTAAATTTTAGAAATCTTCCAATTTAGGTTGGGTAATTACTCTAATTGTTGAACTTTTGAGTATATATTGATTAATTTATACAATATTTGGCAAGTTTCGGATTGCGTGGCACCGATTTGAGGCTTTAGTGTGAATTGTGGATCGGGAAGATAACTTGAAAATGAGGTAAGTCTCTTGCCTAACCTTGTAAGAGGAAATTCTCCTCGTAGGTACTATAAATGATTTTTTTGCTAATAATTGTGGGTGCTACGTGCACACGATGTGGCAAGTGTCTGCATGTAGCTAAAAATCATGCTTATGTCCGAGTAGTTTTAGGACTCTACCATGTAATACTTGTATTATTTATACTCTATTTACTAGTTTAATTACTTAAATTATATTTGATATTTGCTAAAGGAATTTTATAGACCGGACTTCATTACTTTGAGTTTTGGCGGGTTATTTGACCATTAGTGGAAATTATGCCTCCGTGTATATTATTCTTGCAGTAGCCGTTAATCAGAGTTCATAGAGTATTCTCTTTTCTTGTGGACGAGGCCGAACACCTCGGCAGTATGATAGATGCATCTATGGTTCGCGTCGGTTGACCATCGATAGTGTAAACATTATTCTGGATCGGGCCGTACAATTTCAGCATAAATCATGCATGATATTGCTCGTAGTCCGATTATACTTGATATTACTTCCATGACTTGAGAAATTATAATTTACTTGATGGCTCTTATTTGTTGAAGTTAGTATGTGTTAGTTGGAGATCTTGATTGACATATAGTTAACGAATCACTTATTTATTGTTCATTATTGCGTCATTATTATTGATGTATTTCATGCCTATTTAGAATTTCTGTACTTTATTTATTGGACCTTATAAGTGTCGATGTAGACCCCTCGTCACTACTTCTTCGAGGTTAGACTAGATACTTAATGGGTACATGTTGTTTATGTACTCACGCTACTCTTCTGCACTAATCGTGCAGGATCGGAGGCAGGTGCATCTGGCGGCCATTCAGGCGCATACCCCGTTTACCCCGAGGCTTAGTGGTGAGCTGCTCACTATGCCCGTCCTGCAGCGCCCGCAGCCTCTCTTATTGTATTTATTTTCTATCTATCTTACTCCAGACAGTAGTATATATGTTTCGTATATTCTACTAGTTGCTTATATACTTGTGACTTCGGATTTTGGGAATATTCTAGTAGACATTTTATGATTTTGAGTATTAAATTCATTATATTACTCTTTTGTTATTTTATGCTTTACTCTACTTTTATTTCCTATTAATCATTCTCTTAATAAATAAAATCAATCAACTACTTTAAAAATATTAAAAAGAACAATTACATGGCTAGTCCACCGCTGGCTTGTCTAGTGTGGACGTACGGTGCCATCACGACCTATAGTAAAAATTGGATCGTGACAGTATAACTAACATGTAGAACTCTATGTATATCTGCAATTAATTGCATTATTGTCATGTATAACTGCATATACATCATCAAATTAATTGTATAGCTAACATGTATAGTGCTATGTATATCATAAACTAGCTTGTATATCAGTAGGTTCTAGTGATCCCTCAAGTAACTTCCTTATTACTGTAGCTTATCTGAGTAGTTACATTTTGGAGAACTAATGTATGGTTTATGCTTCTAGTGAATATCAAGTTTACCAAGTTGATTTTTCTATTCTTGCTTTTAAGGAGCTGGGATCTCACATGAACTAAATTAATAATATCTCTCCTTAAATTAAGTATTGCACAGTATGATAGGCTGAATTGTAATATAAGTGAAGATTATCTGTGTGCCTCCTTATGCCAAAATATTCACTCAAGAGTCATTCTTTTGTGCAGTTGTATGTTCCGTTGTCTAGGGCAAAATTCTGATGTTTTATTTCCTTGTGTATAATACTTATTACATCATTGTCTCCGGAGGAAAGTTTTAGAATCTTGCTTTTCTGCTAGTTATGCATGCCCTTATTTGGTGTTTTACTCTGTGATGCATAACAAATTAAAGTTTCTACAATTTGATACCTATAGTTCCTAGTATTTTTTTAGATAACTCTATGCATATATATAATTAATAGTAGTACTGTCATGTATAACCACATATACATCATGAAATTAATTGTATAACTAACATGTATAATGATATGTACATTCAAACACACAACTCTATGATTGTGTATATCTACACGTATAGCAAAAACACAAATTTTTTTAACTACATGTATATCTTGTATGTTGATGTATTTCTCAAGTACTAACATGTATATTTTTGAAATGTATATCCTGACATGTATATCTAACGATAAAACACATAACTATATATTTATATTCAATTATTTTGTGTATATCAAGACATTAATTAATATCATACAATGTTTAAGTTGAAACACATTTGTCTTGTCTTTGCTTACAAACTTAGTTTTTTTTTTAAATCATTACTTGTCATATTTATTGAATGAAATATGTTTTTCTTTGGCAGCATATTGATGTCATCTTCTACTATCTAAGAAAAAAATAAAGTATGATGTTAACATTCCAAAGTCCTTCACCACAATAACTTTTTCATTATGTGTTTAAGATAAAATTATTGTATGATCAATTTCTTGAGAGCAATAGGGACTATGATCTGTCTATTGGAAACAGCCTCTCTACCGCATTAGGTAGGGGTAAGGTCTGCGTACAGACTACCCTTCCCAGACCCCACCTATTGGGATCATACTGGGTTTGTTGTTGTTGTTGTTGTAATAGGGACTATGATGTCATCATCAAAGATCATGAAATAGTTGAGTATATGCGAGGCTCATACATGCCTTGCAATGTTTCGTGGCACACCTTCGATCATGTACTAATTCCTATAGGCTTAGATGAATGGCCTTGAATTTTGGGTGTGTTGTCTTTTAAGGATATGTGCATACACGTGTATGATTCCATCAGAGGAGCGGGACATGATGCTAAAATTTGCGAGGTTGTTGAACCATATGTAGTATTGATTGCTCGTTTCTTGTCTAGTACAAGGTTTTACAGGAAGAGACGTGATATTGATTTGACCAATGAACTCTATAGAGACAGAACACTTGCCTATTTGTTAGCTATTCACATGGTTGATTTGCCCAACACGCGTATGTTAAGTTTCAATCTATTTTATTTCTTACAATAATAATATACTATTATAGAGTGTTGAACCCTTTTAACTTTTCTTAACTTTTTTTTAGTGATTGTGGTGTATATGTGGCATCTTTTGCCAATTATTTTATCCATCAAAGACCAATTCCAGTTGACTTTGATGCAGAGCAATATCGCAAACGACTTGATATATTGTTGTGGGATTATGGCAGGACCAAACAAGAGAATAAAGTTGAAAGTGAGCCAGAGTTTTCTAAAAGAAGTTTCAGGAAAAATGCTTCTGTAATATTGAAGAACAATGTGTATTATTCTTTAGTTTATTTATCTATTATTTTTGGATCTGTAAATACATTTGTGTTTTATTTGCGTCTTTGTCACGACCCAATTTCCCCTCAGTTGGGTTTCGTGATGGCACCTAGTCTTAGGGACTAGGTAAGCCTAACTCATACTGAAATACCATAATAATAAATGAAATTTAACAGTCTTGAAGCAAAAAACTCTACAAAATTCTATAATTTTTAAAACCCGATAGTACAAGTCATAAGCTCTACAGAGTTTTGCTACCACTTCTAAACACAATCGTATGGAAATAAGTAAAATAGTGTGAATATAAAATAGGAAGGTGACTCCGCAGGGCTACCTTGAGTCTCCTCGGCAAGAATCCGCACAGCTACTAGCGAACAATACCTGGATCTGCACACAAAAAATATGCAGAAGTGTAGTATGAGCATACCACAGCGGTGCCAGTAAGTATCAAGACTAACCTCAGTGGAGTAGTGACGAGGAACAGTCAAGACACCTACTGGTCTAATAAGCAGAACATGATATTTTTATAGAGACTACGCGATACGGCTAACAATACAGTAATTTCAATAAGGAAAGAAAACAGCAAGTACTCAATGGAACACCATAAGGAAAACACGGAAAAAGTAAACGAGGAGACGGCCCAAATCCGAAATCACAAATATGGTAAAGACAATTCATAACTCAACAACTCCAATAGTTTTCACCTTAAGTCTTAACCAGCAAGCGTCAATCAAATAGTCAAACTTTTCAAATGATAAAAATGTTTCGAAATATACTTCCTTCAAATAAATATTCTTTTCAAAAGAGTTATTCCAAAATAATGCTTTTCGAATAAAATCTTTTCAAACAAATATTTATCGAATAAAAGTCACCCCGTGACATTTCAAAATACTTAATTAAAAATAAGTACCTTCGAATATAATCTTTTCAAATAGATAACCTTCGAATATAAGTCACCCTGTGACACCTCATCTCATAATCATACTATACGGGTCTCAATACCTGAACCCTAACACTCGGCATCCTGTGCCCTCATCACACCTTCTAATCATACTGACAACTCACGTGCCCAAAGGAGTCATTCTCACATGGAAGGCAAATAACAAGGGTGTACGTCTATATTCGACAATACCAAGAAGCCTCCTATCCGATTAGGGCGCTTAGCCACGTGTATGCTTGTGCAAGTGTCCTAACATAGTCCATACCAGCTAGTAAGTATAAGGAATAGAACGGACATCACATATAATGTTTACACAGGGATAAGATCAATGAAAACAACAGCTCAGAACACAGTGATTTTAACAGGGGATCTCCCAGGATATCGTCCCGTAGTCCCAAACGTAAATGTGCAGAGGATCTCCCGAGATATTGTGTCGTAGTCCAAATCATAAATATGTAGAGGGAATCTCCCGGAATACCGATCCGTAGTCCCAAAGTAAATATCCAGTACATGGGGATCTCCCGGGATATCGTCCCGTAGTCCCAATTATAAATGTGCAGGGGATCTCTCGGAATACCGATCCGTAGTCCCAAAATAAACATGCAGGGGGATCTCCAGGAATAGCGTTTCGTAGTCCCAAAATAAATACGCAGTGCAACCAACAAAAACAACAGTTACAGCACAACAGGAAACTCGTACATCACCACAATACGTGTAAGAACAACAATGACAATAATACAAGGTAAGACAAGTAAATCAACTCAAGGACTGTAAATCACAAGGAACGGTAGAACCAGCTCACAAGAAATAACCACAAAAAAGAATGTTGGCATAAAGGGAACAGTTCAACAACGGGAAAACTAACATGTAGCAACGATCCCACAATATACAAGTCAATAACAAGGAAATCAACACGAGTCAAGTAGTCCCAAATAAAGGCAAGTCAACAAAGATATAGGTTATCTAAACTCCTTTTAGGGTTGGACAATTTCGAGGATATTCGACAATTCAATTAAGGAAAGATGATCTTAGCTTCACTTAAGACTAAACAATTTCAGGAGGGATAATAATAATTCTCAAATAAGACAAGCGGCTATGAAGAGATAGCATGACAATAGGAGAGGCGAAATTCTTCAATTAAATCAAATAGGAGTCAATTAGGCAATAAGAGTACATCATGGAGCAATTAATTCCAATTAAGCATGTAGAGGTGAAACAAGTAAATATCAAACTCAGTCATGTCAAGAACACATTCATACACAGTGAATATAAAGACTTAAGAACCCTAAATGGCCAATTTTCCACAAATAAGTCCGAGCACGCATTCGTCACCTCGCGTACACGAACTACAATAAACATAGAAGACTCAAATCCTAAGGGGAAGTCCCCCACACAAGGTTAGGCAAGATACTTACCTCAATTCGGCCAATTCAATACTCAATTTAGCTTTTCCTTTACCAATTCATCAACGCTCGGCTCAATCTATCCAAAAACGACTTAAATACATCAAACAATGCAAGAGAAAACAATTTCAATCAACAAAGCTATGATTCTTATACAATTTGTAAAAAGTCAACAAATGTCAACTCCCCGGTTTCGTACCTCGAAACCCGAAAATTTTTACAAAATTCGAATACCCATTCCGATACGAGTTCACCCATACTAGTTTCACTCAAATCCGACTTCGAATCGACATTCAAATCCCAAAAATTAATTTATGAAGTTCCACAAATTTTCATTCCAAATCACTAATCAAATGATAAAATCAATGATAGATTCATGTATTTTAGCCAAATCCGAGTTAGAATCACTTACCATGATGAATTTCTTGAAAAACCTTCGAAAAATTGCCAAGATCCGAGCTCTCTAGATCAAAATATAAAATAAAACCCTAAATCTCTTATTTATAGTGCACCTCTCGGATTCCCATTTCCGCTGACAGCCGAAAATCACCGCCCCAGCGAACTTCCAACGCGGAATTCCGCCGCTGACTATGCTTCTGGTGGCTGCACAGACAGGCCTTAGTATTTGGACATAACTTTCTCTATATATTTCCAAATGATGATTTATTTACCTTTCTTGAAACTAGACACGAAGGGCTACAACTTTTGTTTTTGAATCATCTCAAAATTCCTTGTATATCAAAAGATATAGGCTTCCGAAGTCGGACCAACGAACCTGCGGATTCTGCCCTGGAGCGCCTCCACGACCAAATTTGCGCTGTCAATGCCCCCTATTCCGCCCTCAGTGAAGTTATTCCGCCCTCAGCGAAATTATTCCGCCCTCAGCGGAAATTCCTTCGCCCTCAGCAAAAATTAAGCACGAGAACCATGTCTGAGTTCCGATAATGCCCGGACTCGCTTAAAACTCACCCGAAACACACCCGAGGCCTACAGAACCTCAACCAAATGTGCCATCAAGTCCTAAAATGCCATACCAACTCAATCGAGCTCTCGAATCACCTCAAACAATAACAAAAACATGAATTGCACAACAATTCAAGCCTAATGGACTTGAAATCTCAAACTTTCACAACCGATGCCGAAACCTATCAAACCTCGTCCGAATAACCTTCAATTTTGCACACACGTCACAAATGACATTACGAACCTACTCCAACTCCCAGAATTGCATTCCGACCCCGATATCACAAAAGTCAACTATGGGTCAAACTTCTCCATTTTCCAAACTTCAACTTTTCCAACTTTCGCCAAAACGCCTCAAATTACCCTATAGACCTCCAAATCTGAATCCGGACACGCGCCTAAGTCCAAAAATTACCATGCGAAGCTGTTGAGATCACCCAAAACCCATTCCGGGGCCGTTTACTCAAAAGTCCAATTCCGGTCAAATTCTCACCGCTTAAGCTTCCAAAACGAGAATCCTTCTTCCAATTCTACTTCGAATCCCCCGATAACTGAATTCAACCATGCACGCAAGTCGATACACATAATATGAAGCTGTTCGAGATCTTACGTCGTTGAACGGAGCTTAAATTCTCAAAACGACCGACCAGGTCGTTACAGTCTTACTATGGTACAATATTTTCAATATATTATTTATCTTTTGCTAGATAAAAGTATCTTTTGCTCTTTTTTTTGTCAAATTAAGAAATTACTAGTATGTAGTACAAGTATTTCGATATTTATGTAATTTTTGTAGTTTTGTTTAATGTTTATTCTATTTTTTAAATCATGATCTATTTACTAAATCAAAATGCTCATGTCTTTCCAACATGCGAGTCAACGCTCGATAGTGTATAAATTAAGCAAGACAGCAGACAAATATTGATTTCACAGCACGAGTAGATGCTAAAATTAGGAATTTAAAGGAAGGCTGCAGAATAGGAATGCACAGATTGAGTAAACATAATCATAACTGTGTGGATTGCTTATCTTCTTTTTCCTTTCGCCAATTTTGATAACTAACAGAAACGGAGGTTGGCCATTTTGCAAACCCCCTCCCCCCCCCCCCCGGGACCTTTTAATTTGATTTGAACGGTTCTTTTATTGTCCAGTATAATGATCAACAAATGAGGTCATTCATTAATTACAAAATACTTTGATTGCAGTGTACAATATTTATACATCCATGTATAGTTTTGACAAATAGCTAATACATTAACTATCTTTTTTAATACTTATTATGATTAAAAGTTGGACTATTTTGTGTCATGCTATAAATAACATGCATATCATAAACTAGGTTATGTATATCCGTAAACTAACAACATCAATATTGTGTATAGCTTTATGCCTATGTATATCAATACTTAATTGTACAACTACATGTATACATATTAATTCCTAGGTTATGTATATTCGTAAACTAACAACATCAATATTGTGTATAGCTTTATGCCTATGTATATCAATACTTAATTGTACAACTACATGTATACAATTAATTGAATTAATATGTATATTCTGCTATGTATATCTAATATGTATATCTAATAAACATACGACTAATTATACGTATATATTGTATAGTTGTATGTATAACAACAACAGAGATGTATATCCTACATTGTACATCCTTAAGTAATGTTGTATCTTTCCGTGTCAATAAAATCCAATGTTCAATATGACAACATAGTAAAGCAACTTCTTATAAAATGATTAAATAGTTCAAAATCATGTGTTAGAAAAATTTATACATGTCTATGCAATAATATACATGATGATATACATGTCCTATACAACTTAATGTATTGATATCGACCAGCAAAATTCTATGATACATTTTGATATACATGCGAAAATGCAACCTTTAATAAATTAAAAACTTAATATACACGTGAAAATTTTAAATAACTTGAGTTGCATTTGAACTAAACAATATATCATCATTAATAAACTTGATATATACATCAATCATTTATATTTAAGGTTTGCCTTTATTTAAATTAATAATTGTTGTAATCTATTCGGAACAAAACCACTCAGTGGTGATTAGGTATGTTTCTACATGTTCTCCTATTGTGACCCTCACGTCCACATCGTCCGCATGAGCTCTTTGGCCTCTTAGCTTGTGATTATGAAACCTTCTTGCATCTCACCTTCTTAGGTCTTCCAGGCACCTTATTCCCGACTGGTGGCAATACAACTTATTCTAATACCTCTGCAGGTATTGTCCATGTACTTCCATCAGGAAGAGGATAAATTGGAATGCTGTATGCTTTCAACATGTATTTATTATTGTAGTACATAGAGCAGTAATCTTCACCCTCCAAGTTTTTGACCTCAACACTGCTCACGCATGCGGGCATGGTATTTGATCTAATTGAAACCTTATACAACTACATGTCCTTTCCCTAAGGTAAACGATGAACAACACCCTTGTTAATAACTGAATGTAAGTTTTCAGTTGATGGCCTCACCTATATTTGTAGAAAAGCAATATTAGTCAAGACTTTATGTAACTAATACAAAAGATTAACCCAATAGATTTTAATTAAGTGCTTCTAAAGACAAATATGAATATGAAACAGGGAACATATAATATAATATAAACATACCATCATATGTTATGATGCATCAAGATTTTCATCTAGTATAGCATTGTATTTTATGGCAAGCTTTGTAAATGTCGCTTGTGCAGTGTTTCAATTTGTGTAGTTCCACCTCTCGATCAACATTCGAATTTCTTCCAGTAATTGTTGTACAGGAAGATCCCTCTCATCTTTAGTTGCTGAATTTAATGACTCTGAAATATTGGAAGTCATTGTCATTGTTCTGTTGACTTTTGCATGCGCTCTACACCACCTGTGATACCCAATATCAAATAAGTAATCCTTCACTCTTTCATCTATTTGTTCCATCTCTGTCATATGGTGATTAAACTCTTGAATGGTATATCCTCTTATCGTAGAGAAATATATATCTCTTGGCTCTTCTGGGTTCCTCTTGTATCTGTATTTTATGTTATTCAATAGATGCCATATACAAATACAATGAGATACTTGAGGATACACTACCGAAGTCGCCTTCGCTATGCTCTCGTTCCTGTCCGATACAATGCACATGTCATCTCTGTCACCGAATGCTTCTTTGAACCTTTCGAAGAACCACCCCCATGAGGCATCATTCTCCGAATCAACAATTGCATATGCAAGTTGTAGAATCTTGCCTGTTTACAAAATATTAATTATATGTATTCAACAAAGTGCTTATTATAAACATATACTATTTACTAAGGGTCTAGTATATGTACACATCAGTATGTAATATTTTACAATAACATACATGCGGTGGATTGGGGGAAGGATGAAATACCTGTGGATGCGTAATCGATATGCATAGATATAAAAGAAAGATATAAGTATAAATGGATATACACATAAGATGAACATATACATATAAGGATACTCTGGTATACAATGGGACACATGAATATACATAAATATGAATAATGAAATACATAGAGTTTTTCTACAACAAACCTCTAGCATCTTGCGAGCAAGCTATGAGTAACATCCCTCTGTATGTTGCTTTAAGGAAGCTTCCATCAACCAGAACAATAGGTTTGCAAAACTCCCATCCCATAATTGATGCATTTAATGCGACAAAAGCATACATGAAGTATCCTACATCCGATTTTCTCAAACTCACAACTGACCCGGGATTGGAATGCATCAATATATATAAGTAGATCAGCAACTTTGCATACGACCCGCTTGGGTCTCTTCTCAAAAACTGAGGTGCCTTTTGCTTTGATCTATTTGCCTTCCAGTAGCTTAAGTCAATACCATAATATTTTTTCATGTCTTTCATTATGTCTGTTCCAGTGTATACTGTTTTAAGATCAACATATTTATCACAGATAATTCTTCCAATTACAGGAGCAGTAGCTACTTGATGTGTAAACAATATATCCTTCGCCGAACATGTGTGATCCTTACTGAATTTTCTAATCCTAAATTTTTTTGACTTGTTTAGAGATGAAGACTTGAAAAACCACGCGCAACGGTTATTGACACATACCGGGCAGTATCTAACAACGTCCAAATTTACACAATAGTAAGTAAATTTAGATAAACTATCGTGCATCATTAATATAAAAACCTCACGAGTGTATACAAATATTAAAGTTATATATACATTCATACCTTGATGGACTTGATCGATCAACCTTAAAGTGAATTTTCTTTCGAATACCGTAGTTTTTCAACACAATCATCAGTGTCTCCTTGTAAAGTTGGCCTTCCGCAATAGAACGATTTAGAAGATCATCTATTATTGGAGTTTCATTAAAATCTACAACTTCGGGATCATCTACGTATGTGAGTACGTGATTTTTGCCCTATATGAATTATTCCCAGAAATTCAAAACAAAAACATAAATATTTTACTTTTATTATTTTTATAATTTTGTGGATGTTTGGGACATTTTGTGGTAATTGTTTGCATTTTCGTTGTGCATGAAAAATAATAGGAGTTTTCAGTCGTTCATTTCATCTTATTTTGGGTTCTAATAATCAGTAATAGGAGTTTGTTCTTTTTAATTTCATTATGTTTCTCTAATTAATAAAATTGGTAGCATGTTTTCTTGTGTTAATCTGTAATTAGTATTTTAGGGTTGTAAATGGCGATTAGTTTAATTTGATTGATATTTCTGCCTATTGCAATTTGATTCTGTGGCTGTTAGTTTTCTTAGTTTGATTGGTTAATGGTAGTGGGTAATCTGAAAATCAGTAGGTAGTTTAGATTTAAGAGTTATGTTTGAATTTGATTCTAGCTGATTAATTTGCAAAATAACTACTTGAACCATGGTTTTTTAGTTAGTTAACAAGGCTGGGGTTGGGTTAATAATTTCAGGACTAAGGTAGGGGCAATAAGGGTAGTTTACTTAGGGAATAGGATAGCAACTGAATTTAGAAATCCCTAGAAGTCTCTAGAATGGGTTTCAATTTAGCATTTCAGGAAATCTATAGTATAACTTGAAACACAAGTAAGAAAATAGAGGACTATTTGGGTGAAATCTAAAATAAAAAAGGGGGAAAAGTGTGAGGGAAATCTAGAAGCTTCCCCCCCCTGAAGTTTGCCTATAAAAGGCAGCTTGCTTGCCTTAGAAAACAAGTTTGGAACCTCTAAAAATTCCCACTCGTTATCCACAAGTTTCAGATCTGAAATTTAAAATCCAAACTCCAAATCTTCAAAAAAAAATCCAAAAAGAAACAGAAATGCAGTAGAAAATCAAAAAATACTGTTACATTGCATTTTATAGGTTAATTTCGAGTTTTGGGCAGTGATCTTCATCTCTTCTAATTGCTGAAGCTTTCCTGAAGTATATTGGTTCTATTTCGAGTGGTTTTTGGGTTCAATCGAGTCATTTTGGGGCCATCAGTTGGTGTTGTACTTCTGTAGTGTGTTCCTGAGTTTTGGTGAAGCTGTTTTGGTTCAAAATTACTCCCGTTTGCTGGTTTTGATTGTTGTTTATCATCTGTTGCTGCTGACTTCCCTTTCTTCTCATTTTGTTCACATTCCAAGTATTTTCCAGCTTCAACTGATGTATGATTGGACTGAATCAGTCGATGTGTTTGGTTTATTGAAGAAATGTCATAGTGCTCATATTAACTTAGTGTCAATCTGCTTGAAGCCATATTAGTTCAAATGTTATAGTTGTTGAGATTTATAACATAGTAGCAATAGTTGAGGTTAGGATGATTAGAACATGTTATAATCTGTATAACTTAGACTGATTGGGACTGTTGGAACTTTTGAATTTGTGATGTTTCATTTAGTGGTAGCTTTAGTATAGAATCGTTTAATATCATGTAAAGCTTGATTTTGTTTTATTGAAAATGTTAGGAACTTAAAATCGAATTGGAAATCACAAACTGGTTTTTGTAATTAATATGGGGATAGTTTAAATCAAGTTTCGCCTGAACTGGTTCTCCTCTGTTTGTGTTGAATAAAGTCATTGTATTTGGTTGGAAGTTAACATCTGAATCAATGAAACTAGACTGGAAGTTGTAACAAATTGTAGGTTAACAGTCCTGTAAGGCTCCTTCAAAATTAGTAACCACATCTTGCATATAATCTAGCTTCATTTTGAATATCAACGAATCCAGGCGTTTAGCCCTCAGTCGTTCAATGCACCAAACATCATAATGATTATCTAATATCTCTCATCCGCTAGCTTATTGATTCAAATTTGTATAAGTGTGATTCAATAAATTTGTGTTTCATCGTGTTAGTTTGGGGTTCAGTTCCAGAAATTGAATCTCCATTGGGACTGGCATCGAATTGGCCGTAGAATTGAGGTGTCGAAGTGGTTCTGCCCAGATATTAGTTGGGCCAATCATAAGCCCAAAGTGCCAAAGGCATCTCTACTGGTCCAGTCATAGGGATGATCCAATGCCTTTTCCAAGGGTTGGCCTCAAAACCCATCGTGCTAATAGCTTATTCCCGGGCTGATTTCGTTAGTGTTCATTTAATAACGGTAATTAATTAGGGCTTCTTCTTTTATTATTACAGACAAAATAAATAAAAAATTGTAGTTGCTTTAGGATTGACCTTTAAATAATAAATGAGGTGAGCCCCGCCAAATAAAATGCATAAATTGTGGGGCCCTCTTCAAATGGCTATTAAATACTTAGAATTCAGGACGGGCCGTTTAGCGAATTTCACGGCTTTCCCCAAAGATAATAACACGTTAGTTGCTTTAAGTCCGTTACTTAAATAATTTTACCTTCCTAAATACGGGTGCACATTTATGTGACCCAAATCCAAATCTCAACAAAGTCGAAATGTGTCAAAAATCGCGGGTGCATTTATGTGACGCGGTGCGAGATATATTTTCATGACGTTGCAATTCTCATAAAATAATAATAATAAAAGCGGTTCAAAGTTAAAAGCACATAGGTTCAAACATATACTAAAATCAAATATTTTATCCAAATATAGAAGTTGAGCGACCGTTCTAGAACCATGGAACTCGGGAGTGCCTAACCCCTTCTCCCGGGTTAACAGAATTCCTTACTCGGATTTCTGGTTCGCGACTGTAACACAGAGTCAAACTCGTTCCTCGATTCGGGATTCAAACCGGTGACTTGGGACACCATAAATCTCCCAAGTGGCGACTCTGAATCTTTTAAATAAACGAAGCCCGTTTCGATTGTCCTTTAATTGGAAAAACTCCTTTTATTATACCCTTTCTGGGGTGTAGTGAAAAAGGAGGTGTGATAGCTCTGGCGACTCTGCTGGGGAAACAAACCCAGAACTTTGGTTCAGGGTTTAAGAATTCGAGCTTAGAATAATTGTTATGTTTGGCTTTATTTGATTTTCCTACATGTTTCCTGCTAAATGTGCTAAATGCTTTACTGCTTTGATATTATCTGAACTGTATATAAACTGTGCCGAAACCCTTCTCTTCTCACCTCCGGGGATGTGCTTACTGGTTGAGACTCCCTATTCTGTTAGTGTCATACCCTGAAATAAGAAAGAGGCTCGGACAAGTTACTAAGCCGGACGATCTTGCGGGTCCCCGGTACGTAGCCCCCTCCTCGACTCGAGTTGTCTGCTCGGGTACACAGTCTAGAACATATACCCACATTTTGAACCTAGAATAACTTGAACTCATGCCGGATCCCTAGTAGGAATGCTTATTCGCATCACGTGCATATGACTTAGGGGACTCAACACAGGGGTTGGGTCCGTCTAGGACAGGTGTACCCGGAATAATGGACCATCCTGATGCATCCTACTTGTGCATTTATCTGTTTTGGACTCGCATGCTAACCGGCTTTGAATATCTGGAAAAACTGAAAAACAAAAAGAGAAAAAAAGAGAAAATAGCAGTGTAGAGAGTTAATTACCTATATTAGAAAAACCAATGTCCAAGTAGTGCCGAAATTCTGCCGGATTTTTGAGAAAAAGAGTATTGTTTTTTAGTTTGTTTTATTTTCCACTGAAAAAGAAAATATAAAAAAGAGTCTGTCACGACCCTAGTTCACCAACCGTGAACATGTCATGACGGCACCTGGTCCCCATGACCAGGTAAGCCTAACATTTGCGGAAATAAAATAATTGCGGAGAAATAGAGAAAATCAATTCAAATATCTAAGGAAACTGTACTGAATGCCGCTTGGCAAGTACAACTCAATATCACAAGTCTAAAACAATTCCCAAAACCGGGAAACTCACGGGCAACACAGGCTACAAAAGTGTATAGTAAAGGTTCCAAACTCCAGAATTTCTAACAATCGAAAGAAGGAAAAGCTAAGTACTAAAGATAGAATAAGAGGGAGACTCATCGGTCTGCGGATGCAGTAGATCTACCTCGAAGTCTCCGTAGTCCTCCTGCCTCACTGATAGTGCGCCTGAGTAGAGGTACCTGGATGATCTGCACATGAAAAACATGCGCAGGAAGGGCATAAGTACACCACAGCGGTACTCAGTATAGGATGTAATGACCCGGCCGGTCGTTTTTGGAATTTATGCCCTGATCCCCCATTAACTGCTTCCCCTAAGTTCATTTCTGCTATTTTGGTTTGCCGGGACGTTCGGTGTTGGGATTCGGAGTGTTTTGGGACACTTAGTCCCTAAATGAGAGCTTAAGAATTGAAAAATGGTCCGTAATCGGAACAGTGTGAAGAAGACCTCGGAATGGAAATCCGATGGTTCCGTTAGCTCCGTTAGGTGATTTCGGGGTTGGGAGCGTGTTCGGAATGTATTTTGGAGGCTCGTAGCTCATTTAGGCTTGAAATGCCGAAGTTTGAATTTTTGAAGTTTCCGGTCCGATAGTGAGTTTTTGATCCGTGGGTCGGATTGGAATTTCGGAAGTTGCAGTAGCTCCGTCATGTCATTTGGGATGTGTGTGCAAAATTTCAGGTCATTCGGGCGAGGTTGGGTTTTGTTTTTGATCGAAAGTGTGTTTTGTTGGAATTTGAAGTTCTTAGCCTTGAATCTTTGATTAATTCGTGTTTCCGGCGTTGTCTTAGGTGGTTTAAAGATTGGTACAAGTTTGAATGATGTTATGGGATATGTCCGTAGGCTTGGTTGAGGTCCCGGGGGCCTCGGGTGTGTTTCGGGTGCTCATCCGAGCAATTTGAAGTTTGGAAATGTTGCAGAATGTTGCAGGTCTGAATTCCTTCTTCGCGTTCGCGAAGAAGGCACCGCGTTCGAGTAGTAGTAGCCATCCTCTCATCGCGTTCGCGGCCACTCTCCCGCGTTCGCGTAGTGTATGTCTGGAGAGGGGGGCCCGTTCCTCTTCGCGTTCGCGTAAGTTCACCCGCGTCCGCGTAGCTTCACTATTTCCTCCATCGCGTTCGCGTAAGCCCTGTCGCGTTCGCGTAGTTCTTGATCCCCTGGCCTTTGCGTTCGCGCTCCTCCCTTCGCGATCACGAAGGGCATTTTTGGGCCCTGATATTTTCCTTCTTCGCGAACGCGTGCTTCCTATCGCGTTCGCGATGCTTTAGACTCCTGAACAGTACTTAACATTTCAAAAAGGAGGTTTTGCCATTTTTATCAAAACTCAAGGTTTGGAGCTCGGATTTGGGAGCAATTTCAAGGGTTTTTTCAAGGGCAATCACTGGGTAACGATTCTCTACTCTCCTATGACTAAAACCCATTAATCTAATCGCAAATTCACCCTTTAATTTCGTGTTTTTGAATGGGAGGTGGGTAAACTTCTTAGACCTAACTATGGGGTTTTGAGGGGTCATTTGACCTCCGATTTGGGAGATTTTTATATGGTTAGACTCGTGAGAGTACGAGGGTTTTGAAAACATAAAAATTATTCGATTCCGAGACGATGGCTGGAGGGGCATTTTGGTCATTTTACCTATTTTCGCGCCCTAGCTCTAAATTTAATAGTGGAATCAGTTGTTTGCAATATTATTTACGATATGTATTGAATTGAATAGATTTGGGCCATTTGGAGTCGGATACTCGTGGAAAAGGCGTGGCTTTTATTGATATTGAGCCGGTTCGAGGTAAGTGGCTTGTCTAACCTTGTGTGGGGGACCTTTCCCCTTAGGATTTGTTATTTGTTGATTTGAGTGCCTTGTACGCGAGGTGACGGGCGTGTACTTGAGCCAATTGTTGGAAAACCCGGTTTTTCTTAAGATATTGAGATTGAGTTCCTTCCATATTTGCTTTATTCTACTTGAAATTATAACTTGTGCTAGATTTGGAAAGCATGTTTAGTTGATTTAACTTGCCTAATTGCTTAAGCTACCTTAACTGTACTACGTGAAGCATGCTAGGTCAGTACTATCTGTTGCTTGTCTTTTTGTACTTCGTTTCCGTGTACCTTCTGGTTGTGATTGCGCATTTACATTGGGACTACGGATGTGGGATTCCGGTAGCTCCCCCCCTTGTATGTTTACTTTGGGACTACGGGTTCGATTCCCGGTAGATCCCCCTACATTTTTACTTTGGGACTGCGGGTTAGATTCCCGATAGATCCCCCCCTGCACATTGATAGTTGGACTACGGGACGGTATTCCGGGAGATCCTTCGGATATACACATATGATGGACTACGGGACGGTATCCCGGGACATCCACTGGACAGTTGAGAAAAGGACTACAGGACGGTATCCTGGGAGATCCTCATTGTTACCATTGGTGTTGAGCTGTACTTATTCTGTGGTTGTTCCGTTCTTGTGTATTTGCTATTGCCTTGCTTAATCTGTCTTATATCACTGTTGTATTTATTATTTCTGTCAGATTATCATACTGTTAATTATTGTTATTACTATATTTTGTCTCAGTATAGCCCTGACCTTCCTCGTCACTACCCAACCGAGGTTAGGCTTGGCACTTACTGAGTACCGCTGTGGTGTACGCATGCCCTTCCTGCGCATGTTTTTCATGTGCAGATCATCCAGGTACCTCTACTCAGGTGCACTATCAGCGAGGCAGGAGGACTACGGAGACTTAGAGGTAGATCTGCTGCGTCCGCAGACCGACGAGTCTCCCTCTTATTCTATCTTTAGTACTTAGTTTTCCTTCTTTTGGTTGTTAGAAATTCTGGAGTTTGGAACCTTTACTATACACTTCTGTAGCCTGTGTTGCCCGTGAGTTTCCGGGTTTTGGTAATTGTTTTAGACTTGTGATATTTAGTTGTACTTGCCAAGCGGCATTCAGTACAGTGTTCCTTAGATATTTGAATTGATTTTCTCTATTTTTCCGCAATTATTACATTTCCGCAAATGTTAGGCTTACCTGGTCATGGGGACCAGGTGCCGTCATGACATGTTCACGGTTGGTAAACTAGGGTCGTGACAAGTTGGTATCAGAGTCCTAGGTTCATAGGAGTCACGGCACATAGGCCGGTTTATTAGAATCTCGTTGATCGGTACGGAGACGTCTGTACTTATCTACGAGGGGCTATGTAACCGTTTAGGAAAAATCTTCGTTTCATTTGAATTCCTTGTCGTGCGATATTTTGACATTAATTCTAAACTTCTGACTTCTATTCTCTCACAGATGGTGAGGACACGTGCCGCTCGAGATGATCAGGCACCCACGGCCCCTACTGCAGCCGTCCGAGGCTGGGGCCGGGGGAGAGGCCGAGGACGCGCACGTGGTGCAACCAGAGCACCTGCGCGAGCTGCCGCCGAGGTACCACTAGTAGATCCAGCCGGAGCCCAGGCACCTGGCACACCTACTACCGCCATTACTACTCCAGCGCTCCAGGAGACTTTGGCTCGGTTCATAAGCATGTACACCACCTTGGCTCAGGCGAGGTTGCTTCCCCTCGCTGCGGCCACATCCCAGGCCGGGGGAGGAGCACAGACTCCCGCCGTCCGCACTCCTGAGCAGCGAGTGCAGGTTGAGCAGGTTCCCGAGATTATTCCCCCACCGCCTGCAGCACCAGTTCAGCCCGAGGATAGGTCAGCTGCTTCAGAGGACGAGCAGCGGAGACTTGAGAGGTTTAAGAAATATGATCCCCAAGTGTTCAGTGGCTTAGCATCAGATGATGCCTAGGGATTTTTGGAGGAGTGTCATCGCATTCTTCGTACTATGGGCATAGTGGAGTCCAGCGGGGTTTCTTTCACTGCCATTCAGCTTCGGGGAGCTGCCTATGATTGGTGGCGCACTTATGAGTTAGACAGTCCAGTCGAGGCTGCTTCACAGACTTGGACCCAGTTCTCGGACATGTTTATGAGAGAGTTTGTTCCCCAGAGCCTCAGAGATTCATGGCGCGCAGAGTTTGAGCACTTGCGCCAGGGTGCTATGACAGTTTCAGAGTATGCCATCCGTTATACCAGGCTGGCCAGGCATGCACCGGCTTTGGTTGCTACAGTTCGAGAGAGAGTTTGCAGGTTCATTGAGGGCCTTATTCCGCCCATCAGGTCTAGCATGGCTCGAGAGTTGGAGATGGACATTCCTTATTAGCAGGTAGTGAGCATTGCTAGGAGGATTGAGGGTATGCTCGCTAGGGAGCGAGGAGAGAGGGAGGCCAAGAGGTCTCGAGAGTCGGGTCACTACTCTGGTGCCCGTACCTCATCAGCAGGTCGTTATGGCAGAGGTTCTTCGGGTCGCCCTGTACATTCAGCTCTTCCAGCAGCCGGCAGTACTCCAGCTCCACTTCCACCTCAGGAGCCTTATTATGCACCTCCAGTTTCTAGCGCGCCTCCTGCGCGGGGTGCTTCCAAAGGTCAGCCCAGCAGGCCTAGTCCCAGCCAGTCACAGCCACCGCGTCCTCCCAGAGCTTGTTTTGAGTGTGGTGATACACGCCACATGGTTAGGGACTGCCCCAGACTTGGTAGGGGTGCATCTTCACAGACTGCTCAGCCGCAGCGTGCTCCTCAGAGTTCTCAGGCCATGATCACAGCTCCAGCAGCTACCCCACCTGCCCAGCCGGCTAGGGGCGGAGGTCGGGGAGATAGAGGTCGCCCTCGAGAGAGGGGCCGGGCCAGATATTATGCTATTCCTGCTCATACTGAGGCTGTTGCCTCCGACTCCGTCATTACAGGTAGTATTCTGGTTTGTCACAGAGAGGCATCGGTTCTATTCGATCCGGGCTCTACTTACTCTTATGTGTCTTCTTACTTTGCTCCTCATTTGGGTGTGCCTCGGGATTCTTTGAGTGCCCCCGTCGTTTATGTTTCTCCTCCTGTGGGAGATTCTCTTGTTGTGGAATCCGCGTTTTTTTAAAAATCCGGGTCATGGTTTTTTTGGTTACTCTTCTGTGGTTTTGAGACCAGAGCAGACTTATTATTACTCGGTATGGTGGATTTTTGACCATTATTTCTGGGCTGTGACCCTGTGTTGTTCGCCACTCCATTTCGCTATCTCTGAATTGTCACGCCAACTGTGACGCTGGCTATTCCTAGTATTCCCGTGTCTGAGTGGATGGTACTTTAGATCACACTCCCAGTAGAGTTTATCTCTTTTCTTTAAAGCTCAGCGCATGGTTGAGAAGGGGTGTGCGCGTATTTGGCTTATGTGAGAGACGTTATGTTGAATACCCCTTTTTGTTTGATTTCTGTTTCCAGTGGTACGGGATTTATCCGATGTATTCCAAGCTGATCTTCCGGGCATCCCGCCTGATAGAGATACTTGATTTCGGCATTGGATTACTGTTGCCCTGAGGCACACCAGCCCAATTTCCAATTCCTACCGTATCGTATGGCTCCTCCTGAGTTGGAGAATTTGAATGGATCAGTTTGCAGGAATTGCTTAGCAAGGGTTTTTATTCGATCCAACGTTCAACCGTGGGGTGCTTCTGTTTTGTTTGTGAAGGAAAAAAGTGGATGGTTATATGCGCATGTGGTATGACTACCGCAGTTGAACAAGGTGTAACAGTTGAAGAACCTGTTTATCCTTTGCCTCGTATTGACGATCTGTTTTGACCAGCTTCAGGGCGCACAAGTGTTCTCTAAATTGACTTGCGCTCAGGTTACATCAGTATTGAAGATTCGGGAGCCAGCATCCCGAAGACTGCTTTCAGGATCGGTATGGTCATCAACGAGTCCTTGTTATGTCTTTTGGCTGAACTAAGTGCCCCCGAACAGCTTTTATGCATTTAAACAATGCACAAGTGTAATTCCAGGCATATCTTGAACTCGTTCGGATTAGTTTTTATTGATGATATCTGGTGTATTCCCAGAGTCAGGAAGATCCTGAGCAGCATCTGAGGACCGTGCTACAGACCTTGAGGGAGAAAAAGTTATATGCAAAGTTTCTCAAATGTGAGTTTCTGAGTTCTGTTGGCATTCTTAGGCCATGTGATTTCTAGCGAGGGTATTCGGGTGGACCGAGGAAGGTAGACTTTTGGCCGTGGCAGAGTTGGCCCCAGCCCCGTACCCTCAGCTACAGAGATTCGCAAAGTTTTCCTTGGCTTGGCGGGTTTACTAACCGTCGTTTTTGTGGAGGGATTTTTCATCGATTGCTGCCCCT
>NC_031995.1:67068298-67092461 GCF_001879085.1 Nicotiana attenuata | reverse complement strand
AAAAGGAGGTTTTGCCATTTTTATCAAAACTCAAGGTTTGGAGCTCGGATTTGGGAGCAATTTCAAGGGTTTTTCAAGGGCAATCACTGGGTAACGATTCTCTACTCTCCTATGACTAAAACCCATTAATCTAATCGCAAATTCACCCTTTAATTTTGTGTTTTTGAATGGGAAGTGGGTAAACTTCTTAGACCTAACTATGGGGTTTTGAGGGGTCATTTGACCTCCGATTTGGGAGATTTTTATATGGTTAGACTCGTAAGAGTACGAGGGTTCTGAAAACATAAAAATTATTCGATTCCGAGACGATGGCTGGAGGGGCATTTTGGTCATTTTACCTATTTTCGCGCCCTAGCTCTAAATTTAATAGTGGAATCAGTTGTTTGCAATATTATTTACGATATGTAATTGAATTGAATAGATTTGGGCCATTTGGAGTCGGATACTCGTGGCAAAGGCGTGGTTTCTATTGATATTGAGCCGGTTCGAGGTAAGTGGCTTGTCTAACCTTGTGTGGGGGACCTTTCCCCTTAGGATTTGTTATTTGTTGATTTGAGTGCCTTGTACGCAAGGTGACGGGCGTGTACTTGAGCCAATTGTTGGAAAACCCAGTTTTTCTTAAGATATTGAGATTGTGTTCCTTCCATATTTACTTTATTCTACATGAAATTATAACTTGTGCTAGATTTGGAAAGCATGTTTAGTTGATTTAACTTGCCTAATTGCTTAAGCTGCCTTAATTGTACTACGTGAAGCATGTTAGGTCAGTACTATCTGTTGCTTGTCTTTTTGTACTTCGTTTCCGTGTACCTTCTGGTTGTGATTGCGCATTTACATTGGGACTACGGATGTGGGATTCCGGTAGCTCCCCCCCCCCTCCCTTTGTATGTTTACTTTGGGACTACGGGTTCGATTCCCGGTAGATCCCCCTGCATTTTTACTTTGGGACTGCGGGTTAGATTCCCGATAGATCCCCCCCTGCACATTGATAGTTGGACTACGGGACGGTATCCCGGGAGATCCTTCGGATATACACATATGATGGACTACGGGACGGTATCCTGGGAGATCCACTAGACAGTTGAGAAAAGGACTACAGGACGGTATCCTGGGAGATCCTCATTGTTATCATTGGTGTTGAGCTGTATTTATTCTGTGGTTCCGTTCTTGTGTATTTGCTATTGCCTTGCTTAATCTGTCTTATATCACTACTGTATTTTTTATTTCTGTCAGATTATCATACTGTTAATTATTGTTATTACTATATTTTGTCTCAGTATGGCCCTGACCTTCCTCGTCACTACCCAACCGAGGTTAGGCTTGGCACTTACTGAGTACCGTTGTGGTGTACTCATGCCCTTCCTGCGCATGTTTTTCATGTGCAGATCATCCAGGTACCTCTACTCAGGCGCACTATCAGTGAGGCAGGAGGACTACGGAGACTTCGAGGTAGATCTGCTGCATCCGCAGATCGACGAGTCTCCCTCTTATTCTATCTTTAGTACTTAATTTTTCCTTCTTTCGGTTGTTAGAAATTCTGGAGTTTGGAACCTTTACTATACACTTCTGTAGCCTGTGTTGCCCTTGAGTTTCCAGGTTTTGGGAATTGTTTTAGACTTGTGATATTGAGTTGTACTTGCCAAGCGGCATTCAGTACAGTTTCCTTAGATATTTAAATTGATTTTCTCTATTTCTCCGCAATTATTTTAATTCCGCAAATGTTAGGCTTACCTGGTCATGGGGACCAGGTGCCGTCATGACATGTTCACGGTTGGTGAACTAGGGTCGTGACAGAGTCTTGCTTTCAGAAATAGTGTATTTGCCAACAAAAAAACAAAAAGAGTTTAGTTTTCAAAAATAGTTAGTTTTATTTGCCCGAACTATGCTAGTTTGATTCTTACCGGATGTGAGATACGTAGGCAACCCTCATCGGGTCCAACCTCCCTTTTGCAAAAATAGCCAAAAATACCAAAACTTTAATTTTTTTTCAAATAAGTCGGGTGCCGCCATTCTTGTTTAAAATAAGCCGAATGCCCCCAAAAGGGCGCCGGAAGGCTGTTTTTGCAAGAACAGCCGACCTTAGTCATGTTAAAACGGTTTGCGGGCATAGCCTTAAAATCTCCCTTTCGGAAGTGCTGAAAGGCCGTATTTGCAAAACCGAGTCTTTGTTTTCTCAAAAATAAATATTTTTGAAAAATAGCCACTTTTTTTTTTTAAGTCAAAATAAGTCATTACATGGCCAGCTTTCTTTAAATAGCCTACAGTTGACATCGAAACATTCTCAGTCTTGCCCAGGCCCGCGGCGATGCCGAGTGATGCCCCGCGGTCCCCAGGATTTGAAGCTTTGATGTATTCCTAGTCATCGAGTCTGTATTTTGTTATTTTGAGTCTGCTTTTGTAGTTTCCTTTTCAAGATAAACAAGTAATCTAGTAGCTTTGTAATCGAAATTTTATTATTGAAAATTTGAAAAATCCCAAAATTTATTTCCTTATTTTTGCGTTTAGTTGCAAGAACTACGCTTGGTCTGATTCATGCGGGGTCATGATACGTAGGCAGTCTCCATAGGGTTCGACCATAACAACAAAAAAAAGGAAAGAAAAGAGAGGAAAACAACAAAAAGGCAAAAACAAAAGAAAAGAGCGGAAAAACAAGAAAGAAAAGGAAAAATCGAGAAAGGGAGAGAATAGGAACAAGAGAAGACAAAGGCAAGAGTGAAAAGAAGAAAAAAAGAGAACAAAAAAAAAAGTGTGTTGGAAATAAGGAAAAGGCCGGGATGACGCATGCGACCGATCAAAAGCATAATAGGAACTATTAACTGCCTAGGTGCATTCACTCTCCAAATGTGCGGATACCAATATGTTAAATGCCCTAACGCAAACGTGATGGTTTCATTTTGTCATGTCATTTCCAGAGAGGTGGTTGGTTTGTGGTTTTAAAGTGGTAACTCTTCTTTACAACACAAGGACAAAGGCAATGGCAAACAACAATAGAACTGAGTGGGTTGCTACCGGTGCTCGAAAGCAACTCATTGAACAGGACAACAAGTTGGTAGAAGAGGTAAAGATGTTGAGACAACACGTGGCAGGCATGTATCGGGCATGGATGACTGGGAAGGCACCACACCCGCCACCACCCAGCCTCCTAGACGTTGTCCTTACCCAAACTCCGGACACAACGCCAGGCGATCCTCCACCCTCTCCATACTTACCCGCTTATCACAGCTTTCCCAGCCACCCTAGTAGCTCCATCACTCGTCGTCCAACTATCTTTTCCCAAAAGTGCCCTCCGGTCACATCCACAATTCTCAACAATGAACACCCGCCCAAAGCTCATAACGCCCAATATTATCCCTCCGAGGTTGCTCACGATGAGGTGTTAAGAATGGGGAGCTAGTAGAAGAGGGAATCAAGCCAGGCAAGATCATGAGTTGCTCGAAAGACATTCCGAATATCCCAGCAAGCTTGGGTGGGGGAAGGGGAAGCAGAAAAGGTGATCCGATGGGTTTTCCTGATCAACACTCCCGCCCCCGACATCGTCCCCGTGGACATCCTTGTACGCCAGGTGACCCTTCCCAATGCTACTTCTCTCCACATAACTCCCAGAGTCATACACCACTTTTCCGGTACCCGGCTCCACAAAATGCTTACCCACCCCCAAGAGCCTACAAGAATCCCCCTGGAGTAGGTTTACGGGCCAGCCAAAATTTCAAGCAAGAGAGGGCACAGAAGCAGGAAACTTTTACCCCCTTGAGAGAGTCATATGCAAACTTGTTTGAGAAACTAAAGCAATATAACCTGATTACACCCATTCCTCCGAATCATGTGGACAAGCATGCAAGAGGCTTTGACCCTTCTAAAAGGTGTGAATACCATTCCAATGTCCAGGGGCACGATGTCGAAAGTTGCCGGGATTTGAAAAGAGAGATAGAAAGAATGATTCAGGAAGGGATAATTGCGGTCCAGGACAGTGCCACCCAGAACATTGCACAGAAGCCTTTACCTGCACATGATGATGCACATTTTGTGGGGAAGATCCATGGTGACAAGTATGAGAACCCTCTCGGAAACTTGTTGAATGAAGTCAATAATATTGAAATTGGTGAAGGTTCCAACAACGTTGATGCAGAAGTCAGTGGCTAAAATATCCGTGCTTGGTGAGTTGGGAAGACTCTCCATTTCTTGGTCAGCCGGAGTGGAGTTTTTGGTGGTTTATTTTGTTGTCATTTCTGTTGTCCGGGTTATTTCAGGGTTGTAATCCGGATATTGTCTTGTGACTCAAACCCTTCTATCCTTTTATTGTGTCTAGTTCCTTTGATCGTAGTATCTCATATAGTGTTGTCTAGGCTTGTTCTAAGGGTTGTACCCCAGTTTGTTGTGTTTGTTTTGTTGACCAAATTCTTTCACCGTCGGTCTAATGCAATTCTCTGTTTCCTACCATTTCTAGTCATTTTGTTTAGTTTTCTTCTCCTTTTACAATTCTTTTCATGCTGGTTCTGGTGACATGACATGCACGCATAATTCTCAGCCTGGTTTTAAAAGTCAGTTTAGTAATGAAGCAATAAAACAATGTTGAAGATGTAAGGACAGTCGAGGGATTTTGAGATCACTTCGAGCCCAAATTGTGTGAAACTGGGGCAGACGGAACATAAAGAAATACTGTTGAAATGCATCATGCCACATCGGTTTGAAACCAAAGGCAAGTTTGCCCCAAGTCTACAGGGGCCGTTCGTGGTACCGAGATTGTTGTCCAATGGTGCTGGGTAATTGACAAATGTAGAAGGCAAATGTGCGGATATGGTTAGTAATTCTGGCGCAATCAAAAGATGTTACGTATGTTTTCCTCAGTTTGTTTAATTGTGTAGTTTGTACTTGGCATGTTTTGGAGATTGAAATGACGAAGGCATTTTGTTCTGCTATCCAAACACTTTATCCTTTGTTACCCCTTTGAGCCTCGGTTATTTTCTTGCATACCCCTCTTTCGGAATCAATAATAAAACCCGTAAGCCCGAGCGGGGAAAGTAAGTGGAGAAACAAGAGAAAAACAATGAAAAGAAAGAAAAAAGAAGAGAAAAGAAAAAGAAAAGAAAAGAAAAGGAAAGGAAAAAAGAAGAGAAAAGAAAATGAAGAGAAAAGAAAAAGAAAGGAAAAGAAGAGAAAAGAAAAAGGAAAGAAAAGAATCATTTGACCCAAGCCCAGACCAGTTAGTCCAAGCCCAAGTGTCACCGGTCCAGTCCTACACCCCCACCAAAACGACCTTGTTTCGTCAAGGTTAATCACGTCTGTTGATTCTCCTTCATCCAATGGACAAGAACTAACGATGTTGTCGCTATATAAGTGTCTGAATCCCTCACCCCCCCTCCTCATCGTCTCCATCGTTCCCATTCATCAGAAACACAACCCCAAAACCCTAGCGCCGCCCTAAAATCCTCTTCGCCTCCGGTGGCGGTGCCGGCTCCGTTCAGCACCGCACGAACACCCTAGTGTCTCCTCACTCTCCACACCCTTAATCCACAGTCAAGTTCCTTCGAACATGCCTTGAATTCGTCGAATTTGAGTTTGAAGCCAAGAACCCTAGCCGCCGCCTTAGGTCTCTGGTGGCGGCGCCACCTCAAATCATCCCCAAAATCGCACCCTATAGCCTCTGTGACCCCCTCATCCTAAGTCCCAAGCCAAAATCCCTCAAATCTAAGAAGAGCCTCATAAATTGCAGATCTAGGGTTTGAGGTCTTAGCCCGTTTATGGGGTTTTAAGGATTCAACTGATTTTAAATTAATGTTACATGTTTATTTCAGACGAAATAGACATGCAACATTAATTGAAAATCAAGGTTCAAGGTCAGCATGGTTGAAGACCCATCACCAGTGAGTTCTTCAATTTTTCTTTTCTTATGTTAATTCCTCTACCATGACTATTTGGGTTCGATTAATTGATTTGGATGGTCGTTTTGTTTGGGTCAGTAGTCAAGTTTATTTCTCTTTGTTTTCAGTCGTTCATTTCATCTTATTTTGGGTTCTAATAATCAGTAACAGGAGTTTGTTCTTTTTAATTTCATTATGTTTCTCTGATTAATAAAATTGGTAGCATGTTTTCTTGTGTTAATATGTAATTAGTGTTTTAGGGTTGTAAATGGCGATTAGTTTAATTTGATTGATATTTCTGCCTATTGCAATTTGATTCTGTGGCTGTTAGTTTTCTTAGTTTGATTGGTTAATAGTAGTGGGTAATCTGAGAATCAGTAGGTAGTTTAGATTTAAGAGTTATGTTTGAATTTGATTCTAGCTGATTAATTTGCAAAATAACTACTTGAACCATGGTTGTTTAGTTAGTTAACAAGGCTGGGGTTGGGTTAATAATTTCAGGACTAAGGTAGGGGGAATAAGGGTAGTTTATTCAGGGAATAGGATAGCAACTGAATTTAGAACTTCCTAGAAGTCTCTAGAATGGGGTTCAATTTAGCATTTCAGAAAATCTATAGTATAACTTGAAACACAAGTCAGAAAATAGAGGACTATTTGGGTAAAATCTGAAATAAAAAAGGGGAAAAAATGTGAGGGAAATCTAGAAGCTTCCCCCCCCCTGAAGTTTGCCTATAAAAGGCAGCTTGCTTGCCTTAGAAAACAAGTTTGGAACCTCTAAAAATTCCCTCTCATTGTCCACAAGTTTCAGATCTGAAATTTGAAATCCAAACTCTAAATCTTCAAAAAAAAATCCAAAAAGAAACAAAAATGCAGTAGAAAATCAAAAAATACTGTTACATTGCATTTTATAGGTTATTTTCGAGTTTTAGGCAGTGATCTTCATCTCTTCTAATTGCTGAAGCTTTCCTGAAGTATATTGGTTCTATTTCGAGTGGTTTTTGGGTTCAATCGAGTCATTTTGGGGCCATCAGTTTGTGTTGTACTTCTGTAGTGTGTTCCTAAGTTTTGGTGAAGCTGTTTTGGTTCAAAATTACTCCCGTTTGCTGGTTTTGATTGCTGTTTATCATCTGTTGCTGCTGACTTCCCTTTCTTCCCATTTTGTTCACATTCCAGGTATTTTCCTGCTTCAACTGATGTATGATTGGACTGAATCAGTCGATGTGTTTGGTTTATTGAAGAAATGTCATAGTGCTCATATTAACTTAGTGTCAATCTGCTTGAAGCCTTATTAGTTCGAATGTTATAGTTGTTGAGATTTATAACATAGTAGCAATAGTTGAGGTTAGGATGATTAGAACATGTTATAATCTGTATAATTTAGACTGATTGGGACTGATTGAGACTGTTGGAACTTTTGAATTTGTGATGTTTCATTTAGTGGTACCTTTAGTATAGAATCGTTAAATATCATGTATAGCTTGATTTTGTTTTATTGAAAATGTTAGGAACTTAAATCGAATTGGAAATCACAGACTGGTTTATGTAATTAATATGGGGATAGTTTAAATCAAGTTTCGCCTGAACTGGTTCTCCTCTGTTTGTGTTGAATAAAGTCATTGTATTTGGTTGGAAGTTAACATCTGAATCAATGAAACTAGACTGGAAATTGTAACAAACTGTAGGTTAACAGTCCAGTAAGGCTCCTTCAAAATTAGTAACCACATCTTACATATAATCTAGCTTCATTTTGAATATCAACGAATCCAGGCGTTTAGCCCTCAGTCGTTCAATGCACCAAACATCATAATGATTATCTAATATCTCTCATCCGCTAGCTTATTGATTCAAATTTGTATAAGTGTGATTCAATAAATTTGTGTTTCATCGTGTTAGTTTGGGATTCAGTTCCAGAAATTGAATCTCCATTGGGGCTGGGCATCGAATTGGCCGGAGAATTGAGGTCTCGAAGTGGTTCTGCCCAGATATTAGTTGGGCCAATCGTAAGCCTAAAGTGCCAAAGGCATCTCTACTGGTCCAGTCATAGGGATGATCCAATGCCTTTTCCAAGGGTTGGCCTCAAAACCCATCGTGCTAATAGCTTATTCCCGGGCTGATTTCGTTAGTGTTCATTTAATAACGGTAATTAACTAGGGCTTCTTCTTTTATTATTAGAGACAAAATAAATAGAAAATTGTAGTTGCTTTAGGATTGACCTTTAAATAATAAATGAGGTGAGCCCCGCCAAATAAAATGCATAAATTGCGGGGCCCTCTTCAAATGGCTATTAAATACTTAGAATTCGGGACGGGCCGTTTAGCGAATTTCACGGCTTTCCCCAAAGATAATAACACGTTAGTTGCTTTAAGTCCGTTACTTAAATAATTTTACCTTCCTAAATACGGGTGCACATTTATGTGACCCAAATTCAAATCTCAACGAAGTCGAAATGTGTCAAAAATCGGGGTGCATTTATGTGACGCGGTGCGAGATGTGTTTTCACGACGTTGCAATTCTCATAAAATAATAATAATAAAAGCGGTTCAAAGTTAAAAGCACATAGGTTCAAACATACACTAAAATCAAATATTTTAGCCAAATATAGCAGTTGAGCGACCGTGCTAGAACCACGGAACTCGGGAGTGCCTAACCCCTTCTCCCGGGTTAACAGAATTCCTTACTCGGATTTCTGGTTCGCGACTGTAATACAGAGTCAAACCCTTTCCTCGATTCGGGATTCAAAACGGTGACTTGGGACACCATAAATCTCCCAAGTGGTGACTCTGAATCTTTTAAATAAACGAAGCCCGTTTCGATTGTCCTTTAATTGGAAAAACTCCTTTTATTATACCCTTTCCGGGGTGTAGTGAAAAAGGAGGTGTGACAACGTTATCAAACCCAATCAACTGCAGTGTACCGTTATGTATATCATATGTACCGACAATTTGTAGGCAGCCAAATGAATTTTCCTCATTTAGATTAAAAGCGTGCATACCTCTCTCTTTCCCTATTAAACACAATGGATATACATTAAACGCATAAGTTTTCTTCTTTAACTCGATATATACACGCAATCTCATATCATTGTGTATTATCATTGGCGGTGAATCATCATCGCATTTGTACTTGATTTCAATCAAATTAATTGTGGTGTTAATCATCAATTATTTTGAAATTGTAGAAACAAAATCACTAAATTTTATACCTGTACTAATCATCATGCCTTCAACTGAGTAATCTACAAATCGATTGTTGTTATCGCAGTGTCCACCGTGCTGTATCAAAATCGGCAAAGTAGTTATTGAATCTGTTCTTCTATATAGAGAGATTGAAAACCTTCTCCTACTGATTTCTTTGAACTAAAAATACAAAAATTTGTTCTTGAAGAAAGTACTAATTATTGAATCTGAATTCTGAAAATTGATATTCAACTGCCATGATTGTCAAAAAATCTTCGAACCTTTTTGATTTGTGAAAGAAATATAATTTCTGCATTTGTTTTTATTTGGGTCGATTGGGTAGTTACGATTCTGAAGGGATACATCGTGCAAGCGTAAAGCGTGGACAGAATCTTAAAATCTCCCCTATATTTGAGGGGTTATAAAATCGTGTCTGTTGGGGATTAGGCTATTTAATGCCAAATTTTTTGGGCTACTACTGCTAAACTAAATTTAAGGTCAATAAAATGCCAATTATAGTTAGAGAAACTTTCAGAAACCACTATGTTTTAGTGGTTATTAGCTAGTTGTAACTACCATTTACTATATTACTTCCTATACCTATGTTTTCAGGTTTTTTAGAGTGTATTCGATGTATTTAAACTACTGTATTCACGAATACAGTAGCATTTGTAGGCGTGAAACAAGGGATTACAGCTAGACAAATTATTGTATTCGACTGTATTCACGGCGTGAAACTGGGGAGTACAACTAGACAGATTATTGTATTCGACTGTATTCGACTGTATTCACGATATGTATTTGTGAATATAGTAACATAAATAGCGCAATTCATGGTCTATTCAGATGTTTTTAAACGGAAAGTGAATCAATTAACATAATAGACTCCTAATATAACTCAACAAACTCAATTATAGCACACAAACTTTGTATTTTCAGTTATAAAAAGATTCTCAACGAAAAAATACCCCAAAAACATAGCAATCTTCAGAGAAAATATGTTGAATTTTTTTCCCGGCCGATAAATACAACAAAAACAGAGCAATTTGAATACATATATACATCTGAATACGTAAATTATATTAATTAAAAAAATATATGAATACATTCATGAAATACAGCGAGATGGTGAATACAATAAAATACATGGAATACAGCGAGATACATTGAAACACAATGAAAAAAAAGACAATGAATACAATGAAATACATGGAAATACAACGAGATACATTGAAATACATTGAAATATATTAACAAAATCTTCAAGTGGCCACGATTCTGACTCGAAACGCCACTGTTCCTGTTACCATAATACCCTCACGTACGCTTCAAAAAACGTATTCTTTACAATTGAATTTGAATGACGCTTGTGGATTGGGACGGAAAACCCCAAATTGGGCAGAACCCTAGAATAACGAAGAGAAGAGGAAGATGAAGATTTATATAGAGTTTTGTTTCTTGTGATACAATGGGCCAAATTTTGGACTCGAAATGCCACTATTCATCGGCCGGATCTGGCCCTTCAGAAATAACTCGTCGGCACAGCTCATGGATCCATCCTCACTATTAATTTATTAACGTTGCTTATACATGGATACGAACCCAGTAAAAGTAAAGAAAAATAGTGAAGAGTCTGTAGGTCACACTTAGCGCATAGCACCAGCAACACCTTAAATTGATGAAGCTGGCCTCACGGTCTTGCCAGTGAATGCGTTGTGAAATATGTTGTAGGCGCAGAATTGACTCTACCGAAGAATCAATTTCGGTTCCGATCTGCATTTGGGAGAATCGTGGTTGTATTCATGGAGAAAGACTGGAGTTGAGACAGAGGGTGGAGAAAAATCTGAAAGAGTGAGAGAGAAAAATAATACAAGGCGTATTTTATGGCTTAAGTAGGAGGTGACCATAAATAGATATTTGGCTATAAAAATCAAAAGGTAACTATAGAATATAATTTTTTAAAAGGGTATTTATTTAAAATAAATAAGGTATCAACTTTGCTATAGGAGGTAAAAATTCCTTATAGTTAAAGCATTGTTATACGGTGTCAATTCCTCAATCAAGATTGAGTTTACTTTGAGGTGATAATAACTGAAAATACTCGGTAGAAATAAAGCGGCCCACGGCTTAGAGAGCCCAAATAGAAATGCAGCCCAACTTAGCTAAATGGAGGCGGAAGGCTTGACGTAAGTATTTAAGACAGCGAACTAGGGTTTAAGTTTCTCGCGTTTTCATCAGGTAAGATACTTAAGCCGGCGGTGGCCGAGAGCTCTCAGGGAGGTGATTCAAACTCTAAGAGACCAAAATGGTTCGTCTTTCTATACCCCGAACTCTAATTAACTAATATTTGGTTGATTCTTTTATTAGTTAATGCTTCGTTGTAGCTCTGTATTTCTTCGTTAGATGAGGATTCCGTTCTAGATCTAAACATATATGCTTTCATTTGTTTAATGCTTCGCTCGGAAGAAGATAATGAGATAAAACTTTTTATTTTCATTTAGTCTTTGACGATATTTTATATCATTTGAACAATGGCTTTTGGAGCCTGATATATGATCTGAAGCCGGTAATCATATGTTTTGCAACAGCTAAAAATTGTTGGTTTTATGTAATGTTATATTATTTTCTTGTTTAGAACCTGCTATATGCTTACTGAAACTTGTCTGCTGATTTGCTTGGAAATTTGGCTGCCCTTTCTTTTGTATATATGCCCTTTGAGTTTGGAGAATTGTGTTGTAGTACCTGCCCACTGTGTCATTCGTCACTTTATTGTGTGTCATATTGCCTTCACTTGTTGCAGACATGAGGCTGGCAATCATTCTATGCTGACATTTGGGTTTTTATATTTATGTACAGGCTAGAGGGTTGAAGAAACATTTGAAGAGGCTCAATGCGCCTAAGCATTGGATGCTCGACAAGCTTGGTGGAGCCTTTGTAAGTAAATTATCCTTGTTCATAGTCATTTATGTAATTATTGGTAGTTTCTTGTTGCCTGCTTTGGCTTACAACATCTCTGTTTTTGTTCTACAGGCTCCCAAGCCTTCCTCTGGTCCACATAAATCAAGGGAGTGTTTGCCGCTGATCATTATCTTGCGAAACAGGTTGAAGTATGCTCTCACATACCGTGAGGTGATTGCAATTCTGATGCAACGACAGGTTATGGTTGATGCAAAAGTGAGGACAGATAAGACTTACCCAGCTGGTTTCATGGGTATGTGCACTTCCTCTTAAGTCTTTTTACGTATTATTCCGGATATGTTAGTCGCTTGTTAAAGATTGCTTTCATTTAAAAACCCTCCATCATTTGTTCTATTTCTTCGGTGGTCTGGCTGGTTCAGCACGTTGGCATAGTAATAATGATAATGCTTTGAAATACAGATGTTGTCTCAATTCCAAAGACTAATGAGAACTTTCGTCTCCTTTATGACACAAAGGGGCGATTCCGTCTTCACTCTATCAGGGATGAGGAAGCCAAGGTGGGTTTCCATGTATTGTTATGTGTTATTATGCTGTAAAATATAAGGTCTTGTTGTTTGGCGTTAATAGTGTAAGTGTGTGTCTCATTCTGTTTTGTAATTGCTTTTGAGTGACATACTCTGGACTTATCTTGATGGTCTTTATTTGGGCAGTTTAAGCTTTGCAAGGTCCGATCTATTCAGTTTGGTACTAAGGGGATTCCTTACCTTAATACTTATGATGGTAGAACAATTCGCTACCCTGATCCTCTCATCAAGGCCAATGATACCATCAAGCTGGACTTGGAATCCAATAAGATTGTTGACTTCATCAAGTTTGATGTTGGAAATGTTGTGATGGTAACTGGTGGTAGAAACAGGGGACGTGTTGGTGTTATTAAGAACAGGGAGAAGCATAAGGGTAGCTTTGAGACCGTTCACATTCAGGATGCCCTAGGCCATGAATTTGCTACTCGCTTGGGAAATGTTTTCACCCTTGGCAAAGGTACAAAGCCATGGGTGTCTCTACCTAAAGGAAAAGGTATCAAATTGTCCATCATTGAGGAGGCACGGAAGAGGCTTGCTGCTCAATCAGCTACCACTGCCTGATTACTCTTGTTGCTCGTTTCTTCATTTCCTTACTCTTCAAGTATGGAAAACTTATGTTTTACAGTTTTGGACTCGATGTTTCTATTTGCTTAGTGATGCCATTTTTATTATGCAATGCCTTTTATATTGTACTTGTTTGCTTGGCATATTTTAAATAGATTAAAACTGTGTCTTTATGATAATTTAATTAGTTTCTACTGTTTAATTTTAGTGCTAATGCTTTTAAGCTCCTGACTAATAATGCATGCTGCATTGGCTTGATTGGTAGTTTCTGGCTACTACCGTACAACCAAACTCGAGATTTGGTAATTGAAAAAATTTAGCGTTAGAACTTTATTTTCCTTTGCTTACCAGATGCTTAGAGTGCTACTGAATCTGCATCCAATCCAATTGTTATATTTTAAGTTGATTCTCCCCTTTTGCTTGAGTTGGCTTAGTGGCATCAACTTTACGTTTGATAATGATGTTAGTGGTGAAAATTTTCTTTGACAGTTTCTATATTTGCCCCCGTTAATAATAATTTTCTATCTAATAATACGATAAATCTGTGTGGTCCGTCCTTCCCCGGATCCCGTGCATAGCGGAAGCTCAGTGCATAGGGCTACCTTTTTATATATAGAAGTCGCTTGGGAAGCAGCTGGCCGTTGTCTTGCCAACTTGCCGATCAAGGGCTATTTTAGGCATGCTTTTATGGGGTTTTGGGGCCGTTGTCTTGTCAACTTGCCGATCAAGGGCTATTTTAGGCATTCTCTTATAGGGTTTTGACACATTACCCACAAAAATAAAATTATTTACCCTTGTCTATCCATTTGTTTTTCTACCCATAAAGTAATTATATTTTTCTACCATAGTAGTTTTTGTGGGGAATTTTTTCTTTATTCTTCACTTCTTTTTTATTTCTATGCTTCTTGTCTTTCTTTCTTTTTTTCTTTTCTCCATTTCTTTTTTCTCGTTTTTTTCTTATTTTTTTCTTTTTTCCTTTTCTAATTTCATTTAACTTTTTTTTTAATATTTTTTTTCTCTTCATAATCTAATTTTATTTACCGTTTTCACTATTTTTTATTATTCTTTTTTTAATATTATTACTAAAGAAAATCAAATTGTGTACCAATTAAATATAGCTAATACAATCAAAAAATATTAACTTACATATGATACCAGTATAGTATATAGCTATACCAACAGGGTATACAATTGTACGCAAAGAGTTAATAAAAAATTTAATTCAAATTATTAAACTGAAATAATATCAGTTGTCAATAAAAATTTTAAAATATTCATCTAATTGTAAGAGTATACCGTATATTATATAGCATACTATAATATTTTTTATTTTTTTTGCATTCTCAATTTGCCTCTCACGCTGGGTAATAGCTTAAAGCAAATTAAAAGGGAAAAGGCAAGTGAATTTACGGGTAATAAGTATACTATTATAGTATATTGTATACTATTACAGCGTACTGTTATAGTATATTACATATTATTACAGTATACTATAACAATATATTGTGTACTATAATAGTATACTGTTGCAGTATAACTATATACTCCTATAGTATACTGTTGGAGTATAGCTATATACTCCTACATCATATTGTATACCGTAGCAGTATACTATTGGGTAGCTGTGTTCTTCGATTTTCAGCTGAAAATTTCGATCTCAATCAACTCAAATCAGCTCCAAATGCTATCAAATTTCAGTATGAACTTCTAGAAGGTATTATAAGCAATATTTAACAGCACCCACTTTGAATCATACAAGAAATCTTCAAAATAAAAATTTTAAATTCAAGACCTTCAAGTCCAACAATGATAAATATTCAAATACACATAAAAGCTAGTACATGGGAGTACTGGTTTTCTTTGAGTTTATATGCAAACTTTCCCCTAATGTTAATGGCCGCAAGTTTTAGACATAGGCTAAAAAAGTTCTTAAATTAAAGCAGGTCAAATAGCAGAGTACTAAAAGTGAAGTTATTATAATAAAACTAAAAAGAAAAGTAAAGAATTCTAACTCTCTTGACAAAGAAGCTGAGGGATTAAAAACTGGACGCATTTGAAATCAAGGAGTCCTTTATTGCGGTTGGTGAGGCAGTGGCAGTGCGAATAGAATAAAGGGCGGGTAAATAGTTTGGGTCGCATGAGCAGGAGAAGTAAATAATTTGGGTACGGGCATTAAAGGGTAAATAATTTGAAATTAATGGGTATAAAGTGAGATTTTATCTTTTTTTTATGTGTGTGCATTAATAACTATATTACCTTATGTGTACATGTTTGCGCTATTGGACAAGAAGTTGAGTCCTCACTTGCTATGTCATGTCATCGTTTTGGAGGTCTATTTGATTTGGGCTTTTGTTACTTCTCTTACCTTCATGGATTTCAACTAAGACACCATATTTCAGTCTCTTTTTCGTAATTTTAGATCTTCCTTCATTGTCTACTCATGTGGTCCCAACTTTCATTTAATACACTCAAGGGTATTAATATGATTGAGAAAGATGTCTCTCCTAATGTCAATATCAAATTTACTGATGTCTAACGTAGTCCTAAATGAAAAACTATAATTAATCTACTCGTAAGTCTTAACCTATCGAAAAATCAAGGAAAACTCGTCCTATGCAAATTATACTCTCTATGGTTCATTGGGGCTCCGACAAAGACTCTCTTAGTAGCATACATCTTGTTTGGATTGTCGTTACATGCCGTTTAATATTTGTACTGTATTGTATTGTATTATTTGATGAATACAATGTTTAGATAAATCGTATGTTTGCCGTCGTTTCATGATGTCGTGCTCCAACATATCAAGAACACATTTGCAATATTACTAAAAAAATAGGATATGCAGTAGAATTATTATATAAAAAGAAGGGTAAATGATAAAATATCATTATTTAATAATAAGAAAGGCAACATGAGAGAAAAAAGCAAGGTAACAATGTTAACATACCAAATCCGTTGTTTCATAAAATGACGCTTTTCGTTGTTACGTAATGATTGATTTAACGATATGATACAATAAAATTTAAGTAACAATCTAAATAATCATTGTATTTAAAGTAACAATAGCATACAATACATTAGGTAACAACCATTCAAAGCTGTCTTGAGCTTCTGGAAGCTCGCCTCACAATCATCGGACCAACGGAACAGAGCACCCTTCTAGGTCAATCTAGTCAAAGGTGTTGCAATAGAAGCCCTCCACAAATCGGCGATAATAACGCTAACCCCAAGAAGCTCCTGAACTCAGTTGCCGTAGTAGGACGAGGCCAATTCTGAACTGCCTCAATCTTCTTTGGATCCACCTTAATACCCTCGTCTGATACAACATGCCCCAAGAATGCTACAAAATCTAGCCAAAACTAACACTTAGAGAACTTAACATATAGCTTCTGTTCCCGCAAGTCTGAAGCACCACTCTCAAATGCTGCTCGTGCTCCTCCATGCTGCGCTAGTAAATCAAAATGTCATCAATGAAGACAATGACGAATGAATCAATATATGGCACGGACACCCTGTTCATCAAATCCATAAATGCGCAGTATTCGGAACATCTGAATCCCGAATCTTCAACTGATGGTACCCTGATATCAAGTCGATCTTAGAGAACACCTTGGCATCCTGCAACCTAGAGAACACCTTGGCACCCTACAACTGGTCAAACAAATCATCAATCCGCGGCAACGGGTACTTGATCTCAATGGTAACTTTGTTCAACTGGCGGTAATCAATGCACATCCGTATAGTCCCATATTTCTTCTTCTCAAATAATACTGGTGCACCCAATGCATCCGGTCTAGGAAATACCAACGAGGAAACTCAGAGGATTCAGGCCACTATGGCCCGAGAGGTTGAGATGGGGACTTCGTACCAGCTAGTAGTGGAGATAACTCGGAGGATTGCGGGTTATCGTCAGCGGGGCCGAGAACAGATGCCGCGGGACAAGTTGTTTCATTATTCTGGAGGGTTTAGTGGTGCTCCATCTGGGACATAGGTCAGTCTGGGAGAGGTCAGCCTAGCAGACCCACATATCCAGCACTGCCGCCTCCTCGAGGTGCTCCAGTTCGACCTTATTTTAGCGCCATGCCAGAGAATTCCTACCGCCCACCAGCTATTCAGGGTTTCTCCATTGGATATTCAAGCCATGAGGGTCAGACTTCAGGTCAGCAGTTCTTCGTACCAAGAGGTTGTTTCGAGTGCGGGGATTTCAGCCACGTGCGGAGGTTCTGCCCCAAGCTTCGGGGCAAGGCAGTACAACAGGGTTCTCAGCCTATGATTACAACACCAACCGTCCAGCCGCCCAGAGGCGGAGGGCAGGTGGGTACGGGCCATCCTAGAGGTGGAGTCCAGGCAGGTGGAGGCCAGCCAGGTGGCGCTCCAGCTAGATTCTACGCTTCCCCAGCTAGACCAAATGCAATGGCCTTAGATACCGTGATCACAGGTATTATTTCTGTCTGCGGTAGGGATGCTTCGGTATTATTTGATCTAGGGTCCACCTATTCATATGTGTCATCTCTGTTTGCGAACTTGACAGGTGCTTCACGAACGCGAAGAACACTTAAAGCCCAGGTATTTAAAGCGCTGAAAATCGGGATTTAGCCACTTTTCACCATTTTTGAGACCTAGATCACGGATTGAGACGATTTTTGAAGAGATTTTTGTCCCAACTTTATTGGTTAGTAGTTTTTATCCAGTTTTGATTTATTTTCATGAATACTATGGATTTTTATTTTTTAAAGAGTAAAAATTGAGGTTTTGAGAAAAAAATTTATGACGGCTAATTTTGGAGATGGGGACCTCGATTCGAGGTTCAATCTTAATACAAATCATATATTTGGACTCGGGGGAGAATAGGTAAATGGGTAGTGGTCTTAATTTCGGATTTCGACCATGTGGATTCGGGTTGACTTTTTGTTGACTTTTCCAAATATGATAAAAATATATTAGAATAGTTTATAAAACTTATTTTGACTTATTTAAGTAATATTTGACTAAATTCGATTGATTTGCAGGCTCGTTTTCTTAATTTATAAGAATTTTCACGTAAAAATCTCGAAGTCATTATTTATCTCTTTTATCCCTAAAGTTTGACTAAGGATATTTATGTGTGGGTGTTTCCCTATTTCCAACAATTCTATATGACGCAAAGAGTGCGGTGGATATGCTGTAAGAAATTCTGAATAGCTCATGTAAGTGTATGTGACTTGTCAAGATATTTGATATATGTTTTTTACCCTAGAAAAAAAATTGTCTTTTCTGTTTTCTTAACACAAAAGTAATTTCGGAGACTATTTTCCCTAGTTGACTTGCTTTGGTACGTATAGAAAATGTTTTCCTGGAAAATGAGTGATTTTATCAATTATTTTCTTTTGCTTGGTTGGTGAGTGGAAAATTTTTGCCGGAAAATATTTTCTAGTATTTGGTTAGAGAGTATAAAATATTTTTAGGAAAATAATTTTTGTGCTACTCTACTCAATCCACTTTCCCCAAAATTCCCATGTTTCCTGTACAATTGTACTCCTTCCCCCTCCCCCCCCCCCCTCCACCCCTACCCCGGACACTATTTTCTTCAAGAATTTAATTATTAAATACTTCATTTTGTTGAAAAAGAAAGTATCTTTCTACAACATGAAAGAAAATTACTCATTTTGTTGAATGAAAGAAAAATATTTTTTTCTATATCATGAAAAAAAAAGTATTCGTTTTGTTGAAATGAAAGAAACTACTTTTACTACATCATAAAAAAGAATATATTCATTTTGTTGAAATTAAAAAAAAAGTACTCCATCTACAACATGAAAAGAAAGTATTCTTAATAATAGTTCTATTTAGGATGGGTGGTGGGCGAGGTTGGGGTGGGTGGGGTGTGTTCAGGGGAGGAGGTTGGGGTAGNGTTCGGGGGGAGGGGGTTGGGGGTTGGGGTGGTTTGGGGGTGGGAGGGTGAAGCTGGGTTGGTGGGCATGGTGAATTAGGTGGAGAAGGTTGAAAAGGAGTTTTGGAAAATATTTTCCCTCCTTTTGATAGGGAAAATATTTTCCTCCAATCGGAGGAAAATGAATTGATGAGAAAAATATTTTTTAAAATATTTAAGCTAACCAAACATGAGAAAATTGGAAAACATTTTCCGGAAAATATTTTTTTTCATACCAAACACACCCATATATATAATACTCTTTTTTGACTTATGATATTTGATCACGCCCAACTATGCCTTATAAAAAGGACAAAGCGGTCGTTGCAAATATATTCCGGTTAACAAGTCCGGAGTCGAATCCCACAGGGAATTAACCTATCGATCTCAGCTATTGGACTCACAGAAATTCACGTATTCAATCTTCAGAGATATTTGAGTAACAAAATGGGTATTTATTAACTATATATTACGTAATAAAAATGCAATAATTAAGAACTAGCTATAAACTGGTTGTAAGCAAGAATGAGAAAGGTCTAAGGTTCTGATTTCTCCTGTTGTCGGAATTCTTTCCGCTATGTTTTCTATAAATTTGCCTAAGTCTTCTCTATCGATCATGAGCACTCTGACTGTCGTAATTCTCTCCCGAGCAATTAAAATAATATACTAGATATATTCTCCCGAATTACGCTAGCTAGCATTTATGTACAACTCACTTAGATCGTACCTAATGTTTTGTTATCCCTAATCCCACCTTTAAACCCTTCGTATTGATCCCTCATATACGTTAGGAGTGATGATGTTCAACAACAATCTAAATATACACTCTCTCCCGAGTAATGCACACTAAATAGGAACAGCTAATTGAGGGCCCTTCAATCAACAACAATGAGCATATAGTTGAACAAATACAGATAATACGATGGAAAATCTATATTAACATAACGAGAAAATCATCCTTCAACAGGTTCCATCAAAATCCTAGTTTAGGTATTTATCTACTCATGCTCATAGTAACAATTCCACAAATAGTTTGCATAATCAAATTACAAATTAAAGATGAACGAATGTAGAATTGGATGATAATCTCCTTCCGAAATAGTATCCCTAGGTCTCCGGTGTGTCAAAAGTCCTCCAAATAGCATTTTTACATGTATTTATACCAAGTAGGGTCGGGTCCAGACGAAACACCCTTTCCTGCGCGAATTAGGACTTAGCTCTGCGAATTTTTTACAGCCGCGCCGCATGCTGCGTCGCACAATGCGGTGCGGTAGTGGGAAACTTCAGAGAGTTGATTTCTGATGCCTGTTGTGAATTTGCACTAATGCGGCGCACAGTGCGGCGCAGTAGTGCAAATTTCTCAGAGTGAAATTTTTTCTCTTTTTTTGACATCCAGACTTGGTACACGACTTCCGAACACAATCCAGGCTTAATGCATTGGGCTTTTACTCAGACTTCAAAGCTCCAAATTGATCGATTTAGCTCCAAATTACTTTTGAACTCGGGATCACTTCCTGCAAGGCATAAAACACGTACTAAGTGTAATTCACTATCATTTGAGCTTAAGCACACCTAGAAATGCAGTAATTGAAATGTAATACTACGGCTAAAACACGAGTTTCTAGCCTCACATCAACACCCCACACTTAACCCATTGCTCGTCCTCGGGCATTTAAACTACACTTCACCTAGGGATAATCTAACATCAGACAACCTCCCTAATACACCATGCCAAGAATAATTAAAGTAGACTGAGCGCCTTATCATAACATCCCACCCTCAAGATTCGACTCAAAAGTACCATGCATTATTCACAACATTCAAGTGCTCCTGAGAGGTGAAAAGGTTCAAATATATGATCAATTCAAACAATTGGGTAAGGCTTGTAATATGGTTGCCAAAAAAATAAATAGAATTACAGGCTCAAAGGGGTTAACTACGTTACATAATATTAGGCGGGTAAAATATACATATCTAGTTCAACAAAGAAACGCCTATATCACTTCCAAGACTGAACAAAATTAGTATTTCGCTTTGCAAACATACGGGGCAAGTTCTAGACATCAAATGCAATGCACCGAATAATACAAAATCTTACACACACATGGCACATAACTCACTCAGGATCGGACTCATCAAGACACTCTAGCCAAAGCCATTAAGCACAGTTATAATCACACAATTTAAGGCACTTATTTAAGAGTCAAAAATTGAGCCTAGGTGTCACAACTAAGGCACTTACCACTCTCAAGGCATATGTAGTTAAGGGAAATTGATCCTTTAAACTAGCTTTCTGACTAAAGATTCTTAATTCCTAAAAATAAAAAGATCTAACTATACCCGGTTCAAGCAAAACCCTTGAAAAAGAACCGCGTCACAAAAAAACCAAGGGGGAATTGTTACACTACCTAAAAAAACTAAAATAAAATATATATTTTTGGATTTTCACATATATACAATTTTTTTTTTCCTTTCAACTCATCTCCCTCAAGAAACCAGTCGACGAAATTCATCGTCGGGAAGAGTCGACTAAACACTTAATTACTAGCTATTACAGAACGATAGAGTTCAGAATTATAGTTTACAGACCACAGTATCTATGAAAGCAAGAAACAAATCAAACAAAACCAACTGGAAAATAAAAATAAAACTACAAGTACAATTAAATAGAAGCACCCCACCCCACACTTAAGAGATTGCTTTGTTTCCAATGCAAAACAGTAAAATCAAGAGTGAAAAGAAGGTGACTCCCTGAGGCCCAAGGACTAATCATCAGCACCCTCGAAGGTGCGCAAATACTCCTCATCATCGGAGGGAATGGATTTCACATCCTCATCAGGTGACAGCTGTCCTCCTCTCGTCAACCCCAACCACTGCTGAGTGATAGCAGAAAGGGGGTGATCTTGCTGCAACTCCTCCAAATCGGCCTCCCCCCGAGCAGCACGAAGGCTCAAGTCAGCAAACAGTAGCTGTAGTGTCTCCTCAATATGGACCATCCTCTGGTCCGAATTAACAGCAGTAGTAGGGGGGTCTATCACCTACGTAACATCATACGCCTTAATAGGATATGTCACTGGAATATTCCGGTCATAGTGAAACTCCTCCTCTATATGGTGTGCTCGCAACAATCGAGTGATCATACTCGGGTAATAGAGACGGCGGGCCCCAAGTGGTCACACTCTAGCCATATGCTCCAGCATGAGTTTGTCAAGATCAACCCGCATCCTTGTCAGCAAGGCATAGATCAAAAACACTTTCAGTTGTGGGACATTAGTGTCATTCTGAGTGGGTCATGATTTTGGCATTAATCAACCGTAAAACAACCCTGGCTGGCCTCTGGAATGTACTCTTCTTCATGTTCTTATGGAACTTATTTGCATCCCGTGACCATGCAGCAGAAGAGTCAGCTCCACATAGCAGTCGGCGGATAGCCGAATAGTCTGGCCGACGGAGAAACCTCTGAAAGAGCTTGTGGGAATGCTCTGTGAAAACCATAATCTGATTGATCACATGGGAGGAGAAATGAATCACTTTACCCTGTACCTGCACTTCGTACACAACATTCGGGTTGGCCGCAGGTTGCCAGTTGGCATAAAACTCTTTGACTAGGGTCACATTCACCGCATCACCAGGACAGAACACACTGTCGAAACCCAAAGCCCGAATGTTGTTGTATATATATATATTTTCGGGCCAACTTCCCATCGTCAATAGCAACCTCAGGCTCTGGTGGCACCGCCGGGATAAATTTCTGGAACTAGCATCGAGCATGGGCTGGGACAGCCAGTATACCATATTTGCACTCTGGCACCTCATCCGCATTAGGGTCAAAGTGCTCCTCTTCCTCCTCTACTGGGGCGGGGGGAGGCGCCCGTCTCCCACCTAGACGGCTACTAGACGCAACCTCAGAAGAACCAGTGTTAGAGCGTTTGCTCGGCCGGCGAGACATTGTACCTGCACAAGACGAACAATATTAGCCACAACACGTAAACCAAAACAAGACCAAACGGGGTAACCACCCCACACTTATGTTAATGGCATGTTCACAGGTAAAATGTATATCAGGGACTCAGACTACCCCATTGGAAGTGTGCCACAATCAATCAACAACCCACCCAACCACCAACATAATGGTACAATCACAAAACCACGGACTATGCTAGCTTAAAGTACAAAATTAAGAAGCTAATCTAGTAACTAAGAAGAGAAGAAAAAAAGTTATACTAATGCACTACTAACAAACTTTATAGAGTACAACACAACACTACACAAGCACAAATCCTAAATCGAACATTCCAATTAGCACCTAACACCACATTATCTCATAAAAATTATCCTCCACTAAGCTACAATGTCACTTTCTATGTCATTGATGCATTTAATCAAGCACACGGTATTCACCAAAGTTACCTCATAATTTCAACTTTAATTTTTCCAAGATTACTACACAACCATACCAATCAACCATCCTACCACCACCACAATGTAACAAGGGCACAAAGTGCTCCAAATTTGCACAAATATTCCACCAATTTTCGGCCTTTAAGGCACCTCCACCCATCTTCACCATTAATATTTTCTATAAGCATCAAGACATGTTAAAAATCTTCTACAAGTATAAGCACAATGGAAACCTAACAAGTGAAGCACCAATCATGGCCGAAATAAGCAAAGAAATGGAAAAAAATTAGCACCACTACACTACCTAGGGTTTAGTTCAAATTAATTATACTACTCAACTACAATGAATAACTTAAAGAAAAGAGAGGAAAGTAGAGAAACACTTACCTTGAGGATAAATGTAAGGGATGGGAGGTGAGTGTGGGAGAGGAATTTGAGAAGAAAAGAGAGTGGGGGATTTGGGGAGAGGGTTGGGTCTCTGTGAAGAACAGAGAAAAGAAATAGGGGGGGGGGGGTTGCGAACGGGCTGGTTATAGAGACTAATTTTTTTTTTAAATTTTTGCACTGCTGCGTCGCAAGTTGCGGCGCGGTAGTGTATTTTTCTCAGAGCTCGTTTTTTTTAGCTTCATTGTTTGCCCCCCGACTCCTATTGTGTACTTATTTTATGTCCAATTCATGCTTGTACCTGCCCAAACAAGTCTCACAACTCCTAACTTCTAATAATCCTAAACTAAATTATGGGTTAGTGATGTT
>NC_031995.1:67023958-67065328 GCF_001879085.1 Nicotiana attenuata | reverse complement strand
ATTTCAAGTTTCAGCAATCAGGCGCCCACCTGGAGAACAAGGGAATACATTTCAAGTTTCAGCAATCAGGCGCCCACCTGGAGAACAAGGGAATACATTTCAAATTTCAGCAATCAGGCGCCCACCTGGAGAACAAGGGAATACATTTCAAGTTCAGAAATCAGGCGCCCACCTGGAGAACAAGGGAATACATTTCAAAGTTCAGCAATCAGGCGCCCACCTGGAGAACAAGGGAATACATTTCAAATTTCAGCAATCAGGCGCCCACCTGGAGAACAAGGGAATACATTTCAAGTTTTAGCAATCAAGAGCCCGCCTGGAGAATAGAGGCATTTATTTCGAGTTTTAGCAATCAGGAGCCCTGCCTGGAGAACAGAGGCATTTATTCCAAATTTCAGCAATCAGGAGCCCACCTAGAGAACAAGGGAATACTTTTTAAGCGTCCGCAATCAGGAGCCCACCTGGAAAACAGACACACGTTTCAAATAATAACAATCAGGCATCATTCGGAGGAATGGCAGCAATATCGCCAATCACAATGAAAAACAACAACAGGAATACCGTCGGAAGATTACAAGATACAAGTTTAAGGCAACACAAGAACAAGTTAGAAGACGTAGATAGGACCCTCTTGTAATTCGTAGATCAAAGCTTAGGCTAGCTTCTTTTCATTTTAACATGGTGTAATAAGGAGGTCAACGAGCAGTAGCAACAGCAACAACAGAAAATCACAGCTCCTGGTAGTCCCAGCTACCAAACCTTCCCGAACTACACTGACCTGATTCCTTTTTAGCCAAGGATATGTAGGCAACCTTTGAAGCAGGGTGCGGTCCACTCTTTCAAAAATGCTTCACACGGAATATGCAAACGGGCAAAAATTGCTCATTTCCGCTCACTTGTCTTTGCACGAAAACTCTTTGTGTTTCCGCGCAAAGAGGGGCAGCTGTGAGCACGTGATTTTTGCCCTAAGCAATAATTCCCAAAATTTCAAACAAAACAATTTCTTTAGTATTTTTATAATTTTCCGTGAATTTGGTGGCATTTTGTTTTGGTAATTGCCGCATTTTTATTCGTGCATTTTAATTCATATGAAAATACAAAATATGCATTTTTGCATTTAGGATTTAATTTCACATTCTAATATTAATTAGGTATTAATTTGTTTCAGAACAAAAATTAAAGAAAATAACAAAAATAGTTTCTTTGCACTTTTAATGGTTAATTGTTGAATTTATCGTGAAATAGATTTTAAGCAGTTTTAGGAATCAACTAGCTTAATGTTGGAAATAGATTAGGTTTCATTTTAATTTTGCATTTTTATAAAATCAGAAAAAATAAATACAAAACACAAATAAATAAAATAAAAGAAACAATTAAAAGAAGAGGGATTTAAATTGGGCTAAGTCTTGAATCAACCCACCCAGGCCCAATATTTTCCGCCCAATCCCAGCCCAAAACGCTGCCCACACCCGGTCTAAAATCATTGAAACGACGTAGTATGATCAGGATACTACGTCGTTTTGGCTCTTGTTGGTTTAAAATCAATCCTGGCCATTCAATCTAATTCATCTAACGGCCAGGAACCCCTCCCCTTTTTAAAATATAACTGTCCAAATATCCCACAAACCCTAAAGACATATGTTGCCCTCCTCGTACTACTGCCCGTCCCCAGCTGCCGGCATAACGCCGCCTTTCCCCACCACGCCTCCACCGTTCCCCCGCCGTGCTCCGCCGCCGGAAATCGCCCACGACAGCGGAGAATCTCCAAACTTCACCAAAAATACACCCCTGAATCCCCTCCCTCTCCCCTTTCCGAATCCGTGGTCGGCTCGCCTCAAACACTGGTCGATCTTCTCGAATCTTAATTAGAAGATTCCGGCCAAAACACCAACTCACCCAAACCTGACTAGCTTAACACCCTAGCACCCTCTCCCTCCCTTCTTTCCCCTGCCGACCTCAGTTCCTCTCAAATTGCACCGGAGTTCCTCGAATCTGCAAAACCCTAGCGCCGCCACAAGTTCCTCCGATGGCGGCGCCGCCCTAAATCACTTCAAACTCATACCCTATACTCTCTTCATCTTCCCCAACCCAAATCCCAAACCGCTTTTCTTCAGATCCATCGCAAATTCACAAATATTAAATCTAGGGTTCCTGGGATTTTGGGAATTTCCAAAGGCGATTGAGTTCTAGTTAATATTATAGGCCTATTCTTGACAGAATAGACATATAATATTAATTGGAAACCAATTTCGAAGGGTAGTTCTTGTAGAGTCCAAAATCAGTAAGTTTCTCTTCTCAGATTTATCATTTCTTTTCTTTGTTCTCATGAGTTTCTGGTTTTGTTAGTTGTTAGTCAATTTTGTGTTGTTTTCTGTGAGTAGTTTGAGCTTTAGTTTGGTTAGTTCTTATTTGAATTTTATCTTACCTTTGCCAGTTTAAGTGTTGAATGTCCGTTTAAGGCAACCAACTGATAGTTAATTGGATTTTCTGATTAGTTTTGATTCAAGTTGATATGTTTGCTTTTCTTCTGATAATAACAATTTGATTCTGATTCATGAGGTTAATAGTCTGATTTGGTGTTTTGGATCCATATTTGTTCAAGTAGTTGATCAGTAGCTGTTGATGCATAACTAAAATTGGAGGCTTGGTTTGACTAAATAAACGTGGTGGTTAGTTTAATTGGTTTAATTTCAGTTTAAGTTTCAAGTTCTATTAGTTAGTCTTAGTTAGTTTAGGCTGGATTAGTTGTTTGGTCATAGCTGGTAGGTTTATTGAGGTTCAGTAGTTTCAGGAGGTTTGCAAGGGTAGTGTGGGCATAGAAAAGGGCAATTTTGTTAAAGAATGGTAAATTCAAAACTAAGATAAGGGTAGTATAGGTATTGTACGGTTAAAAGAACACCCTAGGGCCTTCTAGAATAGGACTTTAGTGTAGATTTTAGCAAACTTAGGTTAGTAACTTGAGAAACAAGTCACAACCTTAGGGACTAATCTGAAAATAAAAGAGGGACTAAATAGAAAGCTGAAAATCTGAGGGCTGCCCTCATTTTGCCTATAAAAAGGCATGCCAATGCCTTAGAAAACAAGTTTTTGGAACCTCTAAAACTCCCCAAAAAATAACATTCCTCCAGTTTTCTATTAGCAGAAATTCGAATCCAAACCCCTTTAGATCTTAGCTTTTCTTCAAAATTCAAAAAGAATAAAAAATCCAAAAGAGGCTGCTACTGTTCCATCGGATTTCAGCTCTGAAATTTGAAAGATTCTCATCTCTGAATCAATATTTGGTTTTCACCTTCTGTCTTGGTTTTGAAATGGCTTGAAAGCTAGTCAATGTTGTCAGATTTGAATGTTCTGGTTGTTAAGAATTGGGTATCAGTGTTCAGATTTAATTTCTCTGGGTTTTGAACTGTTGAGTCTGCTGTTCCATTGAATTTTGGAGTTAGTTTCTGTGGTTTCATCGTTGGATCTGTGGCTGCCTGTTGCTGTGATTCACTGAACAGCTGCTGACATTCCTCGTTTCTCTATTATTTTACACTTCCAGGTACACATCTGAACCATGTATTGGTGTAGCTTTGACGTTGAAATGCTGAAATGAAATACATCATACATTGGCTTCCTGAAATCCATGTGTTCAAGCTGCCATAATGAAATAGATAATAGATGATTTGTATTTGTCTAGGTCTTCTTTTGATTTGTATTGACATTGTATAACTGGACTGAAACTGGGCTGTAGTGGACATATATTGGATGGGTGAGCTATGGGCTTGCGCGTGCTCGTTAGAACTGTTAGTAGTATGTTTGCGTTTAGTATAATAATATCGGGTAGCTAATTCATAAGGGTAAAAATGACGCGAATTAGGATTGGTTCCTGGAAATGCTGGTTGGATAATCGTTGTTATCTGTAGGTTAGTTGATTTTAAACGCACATTACTCAGAAATCCAGGCTGAATCGCTGTCTATTAATTGAAGTTTAAGACTGGCATATATAATCCTATAAGCATGAAGTCCAATTGATTCTTTGGTTTTAGTCTATTCACGTATGATTGACATTGCCATGTGCATTTAAAAGGAACAAGTTAACATGATAAGATAGGCTGCAAACATTGTTCGAAATAGCCATTGCTGTTTATACCAGATTTCAACGCATATTTGAATTTGTTCAAGATAGATCAACTGAAGTTTGCGGGCTTCAATTTGGTATTTGGCCTAAAAAATGTTGGCCCGCCTCAAATTAAAGTGACGCTGGGCTTCTGGGTGTGTCAATGGCCTAAGCGGCCCAGGACCTTAAAATGAAACCTGGACTGCTTCGGAACGCCCGGATATGGAACGTCCTCTTTTGTTCAGTTGCTAAGCCCAATTGTTGGAGATTGAACTATGGAATTTTGGACTATTCACATCTGCTAATTAATTAGGGTTCTTCTTTGGAGATAACTTAAGCAGAAAAGTGTAGTTGGCTTTTAGGTTGGCCTTTGATAATAAAATGAGATGAGCCTCGCTAAATAAAACACATAAATCGCGGGGCCCACAATAAATGCTATAAAATACTTAGAATTCGGGTGAATCGTTTAGCGAATTTCACGTTTTTCCCCAAAAATAATAAAAGCGTAGTTGCTTTAGGCGCGTATTTTAATAATATTACGTTCCTTAATACGGGTGCACATTTATGTGACCCAAATCCAAATCTCAACGAAGTTGAAATGTGTTGACAATCATGGGTGCACTGGTGCGACGTGGTTCAAGACGCATTTTCACGACGTTGCAAGTCTTATTAAAAATAACAATAAAAGCGGTATACTAATAAAAGACACATAAGTTAGAACATGTTTAAAAATCAGATAAGAGGAAATACAACAGTTGAGCGACCGTGCTAGAACCACGGAATCCGGGAGTGCCTAATACCTTCTCCCGGGTTAACGGAATTCCTTACTCGGAGTTCTGGTTCGCGGACTGTTAACAGAGTCATAATTTCCTCGGATCGGGATTCAAACGGTGACTTGGGACACCATTAATCTCCCAAGTGGCGACTCTGAATATTAATAATAAATCCCGTTCTGACTGTCCTTTAATTGGAAAAACTCCTTTGCGCCCTCACAGGTGTAGCGAAAAAGGAGGTGTGACACTGGAGGTCGCTTCTTCCCTATAATTTGGCTTTTCTCTTGTCCAGGCACTGCTTCTAATGTCGGTTCTGGTGCAGCTTCAGTCTCTTTCTCAACCACATCTTCCTTGTTGGTGTTTTATAGCGCATTCTATATCGTCACCTCAGTTAAACCTGCTGAATCATCTATCTCAATGGGTACAGGCACCGGTGTCTCGGTCGGCCTGCTTTCACGAGCAATTTCTTGCTCCAGATCTAAGTCCCTACCATTTCGGAGACTCACTGCCATCAGCTGCTTCGGGCCCTGCTCTTTTGGATTGATTTGGGTGTCTGCAGGTACCGCCCCATGAGGACAATTATTTAGGGCCATGGAAATCTGTCCTAACTGGATCTCAATATTTTTGATCGCTGACTCATGTGAGTCTACTCTGTCAGCTAGCTTTCCAGTAGACCCAATCACTTGTTGCATCATACCCTCGAGTTTAGCAAACCCATCTTCATGTCTCACAATCTGTCGTTGTGGAGGTTGTTGATAAGCCTGCTGCTGATTTTGCTGGTTGTACCCTTGTTGCCTTTGGTAAGGCACCATTTGCCCTGTGGTCGCGTAGCCCCATGATTATTGTTGTTATTGTACTGCTGCTAAGCTGGTCTGTATTGTTGATTCTGCTAACCCCAATTCTGACCACCTGGTCTCGATCCTCCGTAATTGGCCACATAATTCATGTTCTCCTGATATTGTTGATTATCACCTTCAGCACTCCATGAGCAGACATATAGTTGATTAATGCATGATGTACATAGACCCCCATTGGTTGCATCAACTATGTGTACCTGCTGATTTTGGCCTAATTCTTCAATCTTTTTGGTGAGGATGCTCATTTGTGTCATCAGAGTGGCCATATTTTCAGCTATGGAGTTAGCCGGATCTAGAGCCACTGAGTGAACCACAAGAGTGATTGGAGCGTTTCTTGTTGTCCATCCTGAGTTTTGCGCCATCTTGTCAAGTAGAATCTTGCTCTCTCTGAATGTTTTGCTAAAAAATGCTCCACCTGCTGAAGCATCAACATTGTCTTTCAAACTATCTTCCAAACCCATGTAAAATCTCTGCCCCAACATCTGCTCCGGAATACCATGATGTGGACACGTAACTAGCAGACCCTTGAATCTCTCCCACGTTTCGTGTAGTGTCTCATTTGGTTTCTGTTTGAAGTTCAATATCTCATCAATTTGCTGAGCAGTCTTATTGGGTGGATGAAATTTGCTCAAATATTGCTTGACTAATTCCTCCCAAGTAGTGATGGAGTTGATGGGGAGTGAATTAAGCCAAGTCTGAGCTGCTCCTGTCACTGAGAATAGAAACAACAGCAAACGTATTGCTTCCGGTGTAACGTTGTGTTACTTCTGCGTGGCACAAATAGATAGGAAATTCTTGAGCTGCTGCTGAGGATCTTCAACGTATGATCCAGAGAATAGTCCCTTGTTCTGCAACAGACGTAGCATATTATTTGTGATCTGGAATGAATCTGCTTGTATCTGCGAGACTACAATCGCAGTTGCTAAGTTGTCAGCTATGGGTTGTGCCCAGTTATATAGTGCTGCTTCTGGCACAAGAGGTGCCACACCCTGATCATTTGGGTCATTCACGTTGTTTCTGTTGTTTAGGTTGTTGTCTTCCATGTCTGATTCAATGTTTTCGGTTGAGTTCTGTTGTTGTTTGCTTTTCCTATTTGCATGATTCAACGCTTTGAAGACTTTCTCAGGATCTGATAACGCTTCGAGCAATTCACCAGTTCTTGAGGAGTTTCTAGGCATGCACCTGTAACAACCACGACTACAAACGTTAGAATTTCAATGGTCAGTTTAAATTGAAGAAAATTAACTACACTAAGAATTTTTGCACTTCTTTTTAACTGCAATCAATAACACCGTTACCTCCCCGGCAACAGTGTCAAAATTTGATCACGCCCAACTATGCCTTATAAAAAGGACAAAGTGGTCGCTGCAAATATATTCCGGTTAACAAGTCCGGAGATGAATCCCACAGGGAATTAACCTATCGATCACAGCAAGTATACGCGGTCGTCAAGTAATAAAGTGACTAAAAGTCGGATGTCGAACCCACGAGGACTTGTGATTAACTATTAACTAAATTAGACTATCCTAATTATCTAAACAAGAATTAAACCTAGAAGTATTTGGTTCTAAACTAATTAAATAAAGAATATAAATAATGAACTTTTAACAGAGAGAAAGAGCAGATTTTTATGATATCAATGTAATGAAAACGATCTAGGGTTATGGGCTATCTAACATTCCTATTGTATTTTTCAATTGAATTGACTAACTAATTTATCGAGTTTATTGGTTGACAGGGTTAATATTGCTCATAAGAATCTGTCGAGTTCTTATTCGCCTATTCAAGCTAACCTAACGCCTATATGTCTACGGAGTTAGAATCAACAAGAACGCATTTATAATTTCTGTATTTTAATCAAGCAAGGCAATTAGGTATATGTCTATCCTAATTGCGAATCCGTTACCCGAGGCCCAGGTTCAAGAACTTGCTCTACTCAATCCTATATGCAATCTAGAATTCCCACTTTCGAGTTCAACTCTAGATTCGTAGATAGTATTCAATNNCTAACCACTTTACCCCTAACCGCATTACACCCAGAACAATTTATATACCTTACGCCTAGCAGTGAACAATCCTAGCCTCAAAGGTCGACTCTCAAGTACCATGCAATATTCATACTTCCTCAACATACTCTACACAAAGGTCAAGACTTGCCTTTCCTTCACGAATCACATGCCCTCTCATTCACAGCAGAAATATATAGATCAATCCACACAATCGAATTTTCATGCTTACATATGTCAAAGAAAAATCACTCACACTCACAAAAGAAGTCACATGCATGCAATTGGTACCATAAGCTTGCCCTTAATGTAAATCTCTACTAATGTAGGCTCACTCGATCTAAAATCAATTAGGACTTTTTTTCATGGTTGTAATGTGGGCTAAGGGACGAGTAGGATATATTTAGGAATAGTGGTTCACCCTCCTAAGCACTTTAACACATCACATAATCACTTTGAGCGCAAATTCTTCAATCCCTACTTCAATTTCACAAACAATATCACCCCAAAAATGCTCCCTTCTTCTTTAAGCACTACATTAATTCTACCCACTAGCAGGAACAAGACAACAATGTATTCATCTCTATTTTATTTATTTTTTATTTTTCAATTTTCGCTAGTGGTGTATTATTTTACAAAACAAGTGCACCTTTCTTCCTTTTATTGGTTCCACTCAAAAGCCACCCCACACTTAGTTCCTTCTTATTTCTTTTAGCGCTCATTTTTCAATTAAAGTGCTTTAAGAGGAAAAAGGATCAAAAATAAATATCAATTAAGAACAAAAATGATATAGGCTTGTAATGTGGGTGCCAAAGAAAAGTCTATAGGCTCAAAAGGGTTAACTAGGGATGAATTTTATTTGTGATAAGCAATTTAAGCTCAAAAAAGATCAAAGAGAGCCTAAAATCATCTTTCAAACCGAGCATTACCTAAAATTTCGCTTCAACTCACATACCGGGCAAGTTCTAGACACAAGTACACAACATGGACTACACAAAACCTCACCGCCCATGGCACATGACTCGTTTCAGATCAGCTCATCAAGATACTCCATTATGAGCATTCAATTCAGTCAAACATACAGATTAAGGCACTTTAGTGAGATTCAACAAACAAGACTAAGCGTTACACTCTAGGGTCTATTGTGTTCAGGTGTGTTAACGCTATGGGTTCTCTTTTGAATTTTCTAGCTCGTAGCCCATTAACCTAATCTAGAAATAAAAAGTAAAAATAAAAACTACCTACACCCGGTTCAAGTTAAACCCTTGGAAAAGAACCGTGGTATAAAGAAAAACCAAGGGGAAGTTGCTACACTACCTAAAAAAAAAATCTTTTTGGTGTTTTTCTTAGACTAACTTCCCTCAAGAAAATCGTCTAAAGATCCGTCATCAGGAAGAGTCTACTTTTTTTTTCGTTTTTCTAAAAAAAAATATTCAATTAAACTAACACAACTAAAATAGCATAGAAAGTCACTCAGACAATCTCCTCACTCCAGACTTAAAATTGTGCAATGTCCTCAATACACACTATAAATAATAAGAGGGTAAAAGAGACTCCCTGGTAGGCCAAAGGCCGAAGAATTAGCAGCTCACGGGATACTCAGACTTCTCCCACGTATGATCCCTTGTGCGAGTACCTCACACTCAGTTTCAAACACATGCTCGCTTTTGCACACTTCCTGTGGCTGTTCTCCCTATGCTCAAAATCCTACAAAATAAAACAACACTACAAAAATAATAAAAATAATAAAATAGACATAAATAAAAGAAAGCAGTAAAGTTGGGTTGCCTCCCAACAAGCGCCTAAATTTAAAGTCGCGGCACGACGCCATCACTTTCACCACTTTTCCTTCCACTTTGAGGATATAAATTGCGCCCCCAATTTTGCATCAATTTTTCTGTCACATTCATGAGGCGGTGGTGTGAAAATAAAGGAACCAAGCAATAGATATTGCATCTTGCACTTCTTGGCCCTTAAGTGAGGAATGTCATTTTGTCTCCTTGGCATCGCAAATTTCAGAATTTAAATACTTTGTTCCTCATCCATTGACTCCTCTATATGCTCGAATGGATCAATTCCCATGTCACCAACCAAACACAATGTTGAAAAATATTTAGAATGAGGTCCAATACGCTCTAACTCCAAAATTGTATAATTTTTGACATCCTCAATTTCGGACTCTTCGTCAACCTTGGCATCACTAATAATATTTTGGTCTAATAATTGGTATTCTCATTTTAGCTCCTCAATTTGGTCTAGAAGATCTTTTTCATCTTCACACAACTTATCACTAAATTGTTGGGCGTTACATGCATCAACCTTTGCACTCATATCTACATCCAAGTCGTGAATAGCAGTGCCAAATTTTTCGATCTCTTGTCCCAGTTTAGCTCTTCCTTCTATTAGGTCTTGTATCCCATCTGTAATTTTCTCACGTTGAGCCTCATATATTTCCAATCTTTCAGCTTGTTCCACCAGCCAAGTTTGACTCAAAATCTCCTCTTTTTCAAAATTTTCCTCTTGTTGGTGCTCGCTCTCTTCATTTAATTCTTCCATACTGGCCTTCATTCTTGTGATTGCTGCCCTCATTCTTTTCATATCTTTTCTAAGTTCATCATGTTGCTCTGCTACTTGCCTCAGAATATCCCTAAAATATGCATCACGTTCCATATCCTGTACTTCATTGCCCCTATCAAACTCACAAACATTATAAGAAAGATCGTAATAAGAGCTCTGAGAAGGATAATAAGGATTAGGACAACCATCCCAATGCCCATCTTGACCACCACATATATGACAAATATTCCACTCAAAGGATTGAGATTGTGCGCACAACTCGCTCCCGGGAACATTCTGACAATTTTTCCACCAGTGAGGTCCTCCACAATATGGACAAGGATCATCATAATACGAATAACCAATATTCGACCAATTCTCATTCCAAGAAGCCATGTCAACAAAGATAATAAAATATTAAACTAAAATAAAAATAAAAAGAAACTTGAATAGACAAAAAGTAAAAATCTAACCTAGTAGACTAGTTAATTTCTAAGTCCCCGACAACGGCGCCAAAAACTTGTTGCGGCCAAACGCACACGCAAGTATACGCGGTCGTCAAGTAATAAAGTGACTAAAAGTCGGATGTCGAACCCACGAGGACTTGTGATTAACTATTAACTAAATTAGACTATCCTAATTATCTAAACAAGAATTAAACCTAGAAGTTTGGTTCTAAACTAATTAAATAAAGAATATAAATAATGAACTTTTAACAGAGAGAAAGAGCAGATTTTTATGATATCAATGTAATGAAAACGATCTAGGGTTATGGGCTATCTAACATTCCTATTGTATTCTTCAATTGAATTGACTAACTAATTTATCGAGTTTATTGGTTGACAAGGTTAATATTACTCATAAGAATCTGTCGAGTTCTTATTCGCCTATTCAAGCTAACCTAACGCCTATATGTCTATGGAGTTAGAATCAACAAGAACGCATTTATAATTCCTGTATTTCAACCAAGCAAGGCAATTAGGTATATGTCTATCCTAACCGCGAATCCGTTCCCTGATGCCCAGGTTCAAGAACTTGCTCTACTCAATCCTATATGCAATCTAGAATTCCCACTTTCGAGTTCAACTCTAGATTCGTAGATAGTATTCAATTGGTGATCAAGCAATCAAATAATTAAGTGCTGGATTGAATAAATAAACCAATATGATAAACTAAGAAATCAAAATCAATATCCGAATAACAATAGTCATGAAAGAACCACAACCCTAGAACGTGAAGTTTAGCTCCACATAGACATGGTAGCAAAATAACAAATCATACAAAGAAACATAAAAAGACTAAGTTGGTGGAAGAAAAGATGAAATCCGGCCTCCACGACGGCTCTGTGCTTGTGTTTTACTCTTAAAAACGTCCTCCTCTCTTGTCTCTTGATACCTTGCACTAGCCTATGAAAAACTTGATAAATTAACCTTGGGCGAGCTTGAGTTTATATAGGTTAAGTGGGTTTCTCTCCAGATTTCCAATTTTGCCCCTGAACAATTCTTTTCCGGACTGGGAAATGCGCGAGCTCGCGCACTACTTCGCGCATAACTTCGTGCGTTTTCTCTAACATTCTGCCTCAGCCCCCTAACACGCGCGAGCTCGCGCATGAGTTCGCGCGTCTGCTCGCGCACCTGGGCCATCATTTCTTCCATTTCTTTGTCTCGTCCTTACGCGCACTCAGCTCCGAGGGGTCGTTCTTGCTCATAAATCATTCCAATAGCCTCTTGAAAGCATCACATAAGCTCCTCATCCTGCAATGTATACAATTCACAATTAGAGCCTATTTTTCATCAATTAACCATATTATGACATTGGAATATAATCAAGCGGAAGCATAAACAATAGCTAAATCACCTAGATTTAGCCTATTATCAATAGTTGAACAAATAGAGATAATACGACGGCAAATCTATATTAACATAACGAAAAAATCATCCTTCAACAGGTTCCATCAAAACCCTAGATTAGGTATTTAGCTACTCATGCTCATAGTAACAATTCCATAAATAGTTTGTATAATCAAATTACAAATTAAAGATGAACGAATGTAGAACTCGATGATAATCTCCTTCCGAAATAGTATCCCTAGGTCTCCGGTGTGTCAAAAGTCCTCCAAATAGCATTTTTATATGTATTTATACCAAGTAGGGTCGGGTCCAGATGAAACACCCTTTCTTGCGCGAATTAGGACTTAGCTCTGCGAATTTTGTACAACTGCGCCGCACGCTGCGTCGCACAGTGCGGCGCGGTAGTGGGAAACTTCAGAGAGTTGATTTCTGACGCCTGTTGTGAATTTGCACTATTGGGGTGCACAGTGCGGCACACAGTGCGGCGCAGTAGTGCAAATTTCTCATAATGAAATTTTCTCTTCTTTTGACATCCAGACTTGGTACACGACCTCCGAACACGATCCCAGCTTAATGCATTGGACTTTTACCTAGACTTCAAAGCTCCAAATTGATCGATTTAGCTCCAAATTACTTTTGAACTCGGGATCACTTCCTGCAAGGCATAAAACACGTACTAAGTGTAATTCACTATTATTTGAGCTTAAGAACACGTAGAAATGCAGTAATTGAAATGTAATACTACGGCTAAAATACGAGTTTCTAGCCTCACATCAATATTCTTGCTAAAATATTCTTTAGATCGAAATAGCCGATGAGGAAAAAAGAGTTTATTTTGTGGGGAGCTAAAGGAAAAAAGCAAATTGATCTTCAAACTTTCATAAACTGAAAACAATGACAAAGAGCAAGGGTTAAGGCTACTTTCCAACTTTCAAAATCACAATCAATCAAAGTGTGATTTGAATTAGCTTTGATTTATATTTCAAAAAAATTAGGTTTGAGAAGTAGTTAGAATTATCTCTCTAGTAGATGTTTTAGAGAAAGTTTATTTAGCTTTGAAAAACTTACAGTTGGTTCATTTTGAATTTGGAAAATATTTGGTTTGATTTTCGGAAAATAAAATCTGTTTTCCATTAAAGATGATGGTTTTCAGTTCGTGTTTATAAAGATTTTCTGGGACTCGTCTTAGGGCTCGTCCTGGTGCGGGGCACTATCAAACTATCTCGAGACTCACAAGTGGTGTTAATTCTATGAGGCTTATGTCCCAAGTGCCAGACTATGTGCTCGAAATACGCCTAACGCTCAACCAAAAGCGGATTCAGGAATTAAACACTATGGGTTCAGCTTTTAAATTTTTTGTATTGAACCCATTATATTTTTAAAGTTATGGGTTCATATCTATTATTTTCGCAATTTTAATAAATTTTACATGAAAATTTTGACTCCGCGTCGAAAGTTATGGGTTCAATTGTCGGTAATACGCTAGGTCCACCCCTGCGCTCAACGCTTGGGGCTTGTCTAACAGTTCCTTATGCAAATCAAACATTAAATTCCCTAATTAGCACTGTTGACCCTTAAAATTCTTAAAAAATGAATGATTAAAGTTTTATTTCGTTGCCATATGCTTTGCATAGAATATCATCACCTTCGTATAGAATGAGTTGTTTATGTTTGCCAATTAGAAGGTAGTTTTGTACTGGTTGTTCAAGAGGCAACTCCACACACAGTCTGGCATATCTCCCCCTTAATGTAGCTGAGGTGCATGCATCTACTTTGAGCAATTTGCCTATGCAGTTGCCAATTCTTGAAAGTATAATTCCATCGTAAAATTCCGTGGGTAATTGTGGGAGACGAACCCAAACAGCGTATAACTTTGGTGGGCTTCTTTGGCCACAAAATTTGGTACCCATTTTTGGATTGAAAGAAAGAATCCATTGATGAACCAGGGTCCATTATGCAGTATTTTTGTTATATTTTCCTCCCTGGCGAACTTGACTGTGTAGTAATCTTCCCCAAGATTGATGAGAGGAAAGTTTTCATTAATTTTCAATAGGTCTTGTAAATTTTCTTTAAGTAGTGATGCACCAGTCGTTTGCCTATAAGCTTTATGATGACTGAGAATTTCCAAGGGCTATACATATTTTTTATGTCCTCCTCAGACAGGATTATTTGCTTCAGTTTGTTGAATAGCATCCCTGAGTTCGTGTCATCCAATTCAGTTTGCTGGATATCCATGGGGTGTGTTGGGATATCTTCAACTGGTGGAGTAATGTTGTTGATAAAGAACTCATCCTGTAGCAGAGTCTCCTTATAGGATGGTGTGTTTGGTGGTTGAGGATTGAGTTTGTCCGGTGGTTTAGGAGGAATGTGATTGTGAGTAGTGGAGTAGTGTTGTAGTGAGAGGTCGCTCATTCTCTCTCTTCGTCTATAGAAACATGAACATTGAGAGTAAATAATTAATGAGCTTATGAGTGCATATTTACTAAATTTAGAATATTTCTTCTGAATTGATATTTAAAAATTACATTTTCACTTACTATAGGTCTTCATATCTTAGTTATTTGTATCTCCAAATTATCAAATTTTTTATGATTTTGCTATTTGAAATCGATTTTATATTTACTCATAAGGAGTCATATTTTAAATTATATGTAGTACTGATGAATTTTATTAATTATTAACTTTTAGAGAGATAAAATATAGTCTAATTTTTAGAAATTATAGTATTTTAATTGTTTGAAAGATAAGATGTTATAGTATATTTTGATCTCATAGTAACTTTTACACTATTTTAACCTCCTAGTAACGTTTACACTATCGAAAGATAAGACATTATACACTATCTTAATCTATGAGTTTTTAAAATCTCTTTAATGTTCTTAAACTTTTAATGTAGTCTATATATTTTTAATGATTATTATGTAATTTTATTAATTTATAAATTAAAATCTAAAGATCTTTGGATTTATGTCCCATGTCTCGAGTTTTACGCCTCACCTCATGTTAAGTAAAATATCTTGCCTTACGCGCCCCGCCTTTTAAAACACTAGTTTTCAATTTCTCTTCTGAATGGGCTAATATCAGTTTTGAACAACATTTTGAAACAAATTGAGTTGAGATCGCAAAAATATCATACAATATGTTAAACAAATACATATAACATGAGACTGGTGAAAAGTAGAAAAGGATAAATTATACATATATCAAATTAAGTAATTTAATCTTAATTTAAATATTCACCAAAAATAAGGCAAATCAATCAATTAGACAGTCACCTTTGGTAAATATTACTTGTATAGGTGCGTGCCAAAAATCGAACCAAACCGAAAATCGAACCAAAAAGTCGATGCTTTTGGTTTTGTTTAGTTTTGGTTTTAAATTTTAAAAATCGATCAAATTTGGTTGATTTTGGTTTTTTTAAAAAAAAGCTGGAAATAATCGAACCACACTGACTATAGAAGTAGCTATTTAATTTTTTTTATTACACCTATATATATATGTATATTCTTATACGAAGTTTCTAAAATTTTATGGTACATGTTAATTGTTTGCACCTTTAGTTTAGTTCTTTGCTATTATAATAATCTAGTTCTTTACCTTTACATTCTAGTTTGATTGTTAGTTTTCTTTTGCTAAATATAAGAATCTATTTCATTATAAAAAAAAATAATCTATTTTTAATTAAGTCCTTAAATTATTCATCAATATATGATTCAATTATCATCAATATGTCTTGGTAAATGATAGATATTTCAAAGAGCAATTGATTTGATAGTGTTAAGTTAAAAATACAATCGTCGAAATATGTGTTTGGTAATGTATATCTCATATTTAAGAAAAAATCGATAAATAACCAAAAAAATCAAAAAATCAAACCGACATAAACCGAGTAGATAAAAAATCGACTTAATTAATTTAATTTAATACCAATATTTAAAAAATCGAATTTGATTTTAGGAAAAAATCAATCTAAACCAAACATCCTACAATAAATGTGTGTATGTAAACATCCGTATGAATTAGATGTGTTTGCACCAATATATTGACTAACCACAAGGGATGCCCATTTATGCCGAGCCCAGACCAAAATTCTCAATAGAATTCAAAATTGATGAAAGTTATTTCCACTTATCGTTTTATTCAAACAGATTATAGAAAGAAGGCTGCCTACTGACTCCATAGTGTCACACTGTTGTTCTAGCTGCGCCACTGCAGCACCTTCTCGCTTCTCTACAATGGCTTCTGAAAACCTTCCATGGATTCTGATTCTTTTCTTAGCCATTTCAAGCTCAGTTAGTCCTAGAATTGAAGCCATTGGGGTGAACTGGGGCACGGCAGCTTCACACCCTTTGCCTCCATCCAAAGTGGTGGAGCTCCTTAAGTCCAACGGTATAACTAAAGTAAAGCTCTTCGACACCAACCCGGAAGTCCTGGAGTCACTCTCTGGTTCAAACATTGATGTGACTGTGGGCGTTCCCAATTCCATGCTTCGCAGCTTGAATTCCTCTTTCAAGGTTGCTCAGAGTTGGGTCCATGACAATCTCGCCCGCTACTTTTCTGATGGACTCCGAATAGAGTACAATCTCATTACCCACTTTATTTTCTTTTAAATTGTGTGTGTATATATATATATATATATATATATATATATATATATATATATATATATATATATATATATATATATATATATATGAAGATGTTTTAGTGATACTGAGTATGTTATTTGACCTGTGTACTGTGTTAGTGGTAGTGTAAAGACAGTTTAAAATAGTAATTGAAAAATTAGTTTGATAAGAGAAAAAAACCCATCTAAGTTCACAATTGGAATAGTTGAATGAATTTGAGTTCTTTGTTTACCGTTAATGAATTCAAATATCTGAAAGTTGTGAAAATTCTAAAGAGCAATATTATTTAATGGAGTGGTGTCAAAGATTTTGGGATCTTTTCATACGGAAAGAGTATCGTATAAATTGCATTGGAGGGAGTCTTTATGCTATTACAAGTAATTAGTTGCTCTTCCTGGTTCCTGCTACTTTAGTTTCTCATTTCATCCTTAAATGCCGTTTCTAGTATCTTACTGTGAGTTGAGGTGAGAATTTGGTAAATATGTTCTTTCGGGCACAAGTTTCTATATAGTTGCAACAAGTGTGTGATCCTTCCATACTTTTCTGGTCCTTCTATAGAATGTTATCTCTCTATGCCTTCGAGAGATGGCACGTGAACTTAAGTAAATTAAGTGGAATTCTTTGAGGCAAGAAGTTTTGCCTTTACTGGCATCAATCAATCATTTTGCATTAGACAAAATTCCCACTTCAATAGTAAGTTTATTACACTTGAGCAGGTTGCTTCAAGACTCAGCCACGTTCCACCAAAACACTAATACAGCATGTCCAAATGTCCAAACGATGTTGCAGCTATGTTATTAACTTTGTACAGTCAAAATGATGCTTACTAACTGAAATACCTCACACTTTAGACAGAGTCCCACATCGGCAAAACATAAGAGGGATGCTGGGTATATAAGTTAACAAGCCTTAGACCCTAGTGACGCGTTTTAAACCTGTGAGGGCCTAGGCCTAGAGCGGACAATATCACTAGCGGGCTGGGCTGTTACAAATGGTATCAGAGCCACTCTTGTGTCAGCCTTGTCGATGGTGGGTCAGAGTTCAACTGAGTTTAGGCAAATCCCATGCGGTGGGGCAAACCTCGGCGAGAACGCTGAGTCCATAAGAGGGGGTGTATGTAACACCTCAGACTTTAGACAGAGTCCCGTATCGGCAAAACATAAGAGGGATGTTGGGTATATAAGTTAACAAGCCTTAGACCCTAGTGACGTGTTTTAAACCCGTGAAGGCCTAGGCCTAAAGTCGGACAATATCACTAGCAGGCTGGGCTGTTACACTAACAAATAGCAAAGGATCATTATATGTCGCCTTATTATTTAGGTGGATGAATCTAAAAGTATGTTGTCAATTTGTCATAATGTATTGGCTGTAGATAAACATGGACTTTTTCTGTGAATAAAGAAGGTTGGAAATTGCCATTGCATTTTCTTTCTGTAAATTTCCACATTGTAGATGGCAAAGATCTCTTTCCGCATGGTATAGAATCCATAAAGCTTTAGTGTTTCTTCATTTGTCTCTTTTCCTTTTCTAGAACTTGTTATTTTTTCTGGCGGGGACCTTGGGGTTGGGGTGGGGAGAGAATCACTTGTGGCTAGGTATCTTGAAATGCTTTCTTTAACTGCAATGTCAAAAAGATCATCTATGTTTTCTAATCTTGAGAGGACTTATAAGTTAACTTTGTAATAAATAAGGAGAGACCTTAATGGCTGCTGAAAGGCAAAAAGTTTTATGTTATGCAGGATGCCATTTAGTGGTCCAGACATAAGCAAATAGTTGTTAGAGGCATCCCTTCTTTTGCCTTTGATTCCATTTTCTGTTCTGTTCATATTCTCGATTGCTGTTATTTGTTCATGCATGTGATCTGGTATGATCTCTTTCCGTAATATGCCTATGTCATGGTGTGTCTTAATTCTTAATGATTTTTACTATGTGTCAGGGAAGATAACAAGTGTTGACACTCTTAACTTCAAATGATAGTGCAGTCAAGAGTTTGTCCACCAGAATGTCGTAATTGACTCAGCTATTATTTCGCTGTTGCCATATGATTTTCACCTTCATAAATTTGCTCCTTAGACTTGTGATACCAACACGTACAAAAATACTTGCTTCTTTACTTTTTGCATACAACTTCTTTCCCAATCTCCTTTTCGTCTTATGGCTTGTTAATCCTTCACAAAGTACTAAGGACTTCTTTTGATTTGACGGAATACATGAAATAATCATGGTATATAATTTGGTATTGCTTTATCCAATGTTTGATTTGTATTTTGAATCATGTACAACGACTCCTGGTATAATTCAATGCACCAATTGGTGTATTATTTAATATATTTATCCATGTATAACCTTTATATGGCAAATAAATTAATAGAATGCTTATCCATGTAAAACATGTGCATGGATAAAACACCAAAAGAACAAAACTACCTTTGTCTTTTTCCTAGAAGCCTATGAAGGTCAAGCATCCAAAGGTATAATTGTAAACTCATTACTTTTTAGTGCAATGAACCAAACACCCAAAAAAGAAATTATCCCATATTACTAATTTTTGTATTGCTAATCCCTGTATTATAATCCCGGTAGAACTTGTCTTCGAACCAAACGACCCCTAAATGTTAGCAATCTTGTTGTGAGAAACTTAATTCAAGAGCATGTCAAATATGGAAATCACCAGAATCCTAGACTAATGAAACCTCCAAAAAATTTCAAGCTTCAACTAGTAGATGCTAAAGATTATCAAGCTCTACCAGTACCAATACGCATTCTGCTGACTTCTGTGCAACCATTTGTGGTGAAGACAATTCACTCAATTAGAGATTTAGCTAATGCTGGAGGAGTTTTGCTAAATCTCATTGCCACACAAGTTTAATAGGTGGAAGAGAGAATTAGCTTTTTAGTAGTGTTCAGAAGCTCCCTCGACAGAGGAAAATGCTTCAAGCCCCAAACTGTGAGTTATGTGCTCATGAAGTTAGATGACGTTAATCTGGTTGATGCTTGTTCTGTGTAGAGGCTGGTGATAATTGGTAGTGAAGGCCACAATTGGAAGCAATTGCTGCTTTGGTCATTCAGTTGACTTACCCCGTGCTTGTTGTCGTGCTGGCAAACGTAGGGGTTTCGTTGATTTTACCTACTACATAAAATAATGTTTGCAAGATCTTGTTTATAAATTTTATTGCAATCGATAAATCATCGTAGGAAAGCAAACCCTGAAGAAGGGAGTGATGACTTGATTGGTCATGTGGCCTATTGAAGTACATATAACCCAACCTCAAAAGCAAGGGGCTGACAAATAAAAGGGTCTTTTCGTTGCAAATAAGACTAGAATTCAATCTTTTGACATTGTGTAATGTTGGTTTTTTGTCCTTGAGGAAGAAACTGTAACTGTTTTTTTTTTTCCAAATAGCATTCCATATCTGTTGCCATAATTTCCTTTGAAAAATTGAATGAGGATATTTCTGTTGAACATTTCACTTTATATGTTTACACACTTCATTTTGTAAGGTATATCGCCATTGGGGATGAACCATTCAATCACGTTTATGGTGACCAGTTCTTTCCTTTTGTTGTTGGAGCAGCTGAGAATATCCAAACAGCATTGACCAAAGCTAAGCTGGCTGGCAGGGTGAAGCTAGTTGTTCCGTGCAGTTTTGATGCCTTCCAGTCAGAATCTGGTCTACCATCAAAGGGACATTTCAGAGCAGATGTAAATAGAACAATGTCTGAACTCCTCAAATTTCTTACTAAGCATCAATCTCCTTTCTTTGTTAACATTTCACCCTTCCTAAGTTATCATAATAACAAGAACATTTCCCTCGATTTTGCTCTCTTCAAAGAAACTGCTCGCCCTCATAAGGACAGTCGCAGAACCTACAAGAACAGCTTTGACTTGAGTTATGATACCCTTGTTTCAGCTTTATCCTCTGCTGGCTCTGATAAGATGGATATAGTCATTGGGCAGATTGGTTGGCCAACGGATGGAGCTGCCAGTGCTACCTCATCCAATGCTCAGGTTTTCATGAAAAAATTCCTGGAACATCTTCATAGCAGATCAGGAACACCGTTAAGGCCTAAAGAACCACCAATCGAGACCTATATCCTTAGCCTTTTGGATGAAGATAATAGAAGCATCGCCACTGGAAATTTTGAAAGATACTGGGGTGTGTTTACATTTGATGGTCAGGCCAAGTACCAACTTGATTTGGGGCAAGGCTCAAGAAAACTGGTAAATGCCCAAAATGTCCAGTACCTTTCGTCCAAATGGTGTGTTGTGAATAACAACCAAAACTTGTCCAACGCAACTACACGGGCTTTGGAGGCATGTTCTGCTGCTGACTGCAGTGCTCTGTCACCTGGAGCTTCTTGTTTTAACCTCAGCTGGCCTGGAAATATTTCTTATGCACTTAATAGCTATTATCAACAACATGATCAAAGGGCCGATAGTTGCGACTTTGGTGGGTTGGGCTTGATTACTACAGTTGATCCCTCAGTGGGTACTTGCAGATTTATAGTTCAACTACGCACATCCAGTTCAGCGAGTTTCTTTATTTCCCATTGGAGGATCAGCGCAGCAACCATTTTGTTATGGCTGGTTGGTGGAGGATTTTGATGGACTTAAAATCTTTTTGCATGGAAAGGGGAATCCACTGTAAAAAAAAATTCCGACTTGTTCAATTCAGCACTCCTGCAAACTTTTGTTGCATTTTGTAGAATTATGTCGATGAGGCCTGTGGTTTTGATTCTTGATTTTTGAGGATGTATAATTTTCTCCTAATCTCTTCTTTGTTGCTTTCATTAAGGCTCATCTTATACGTACGGAGGTTTATGGTTTGAAGTTTAAACCAGATTAATATGGATTGGATGTTGCATTTTCACTAGCATCCTTCTTGGTCAGAGTTAAAAAATTGTTGTTCAGAGACCTATTCACATTCCAACTAACAGTATTAAGGACATTGTGTGAGGCACCAAGGTCTTCTTGTGTTCTATAGTGCATTTTATACTTCAGGATGGAGCTTCTCTTGCAGATATCATAAAAAGTGAGGAAGAGCACACATCCTTTCTCCAATGGTTCAAAATTATTTGCATGGAGTTCGGCGTTTAGTTCATAGAGACATAAATCCGGCAAAACTAACAGATTTTGGGCACTAGTAGTGCTGGCTTAGAAAGCAAGCACTAGTGCGAAATGAGAATTACTCTTGCCCACCTAATATTTGGAGTCTTGCACTGTTTGAGTGTGGTACAAGTGACCTATCAATCTCATGTTGCACATCCCTCTCCTTCATTGTCAAGACACGACTTTTCACCACATCGAATTCTGCTCATTCCTTGATGCATGGCCGACGACATAGCAGATTCTTTCGTATCCATTTATTACCCATATATATTGTCACGATTCAAAATCCGTTAAAAGTCGTGATGGTGCCGGACATCACTGTCAGTCAAGCCAACATCAGTTAATTAAGTTCTAATTTTGATATATTCGAAATCATAAATTTCTTTTAATTTAACTAGTAAAAGGTGAACTTTACTGAACAATTAAAATGTTTTCCAATTCCAGTACTGAATATCCCATAATCATCCCAGAACCTGGTGTCACAAGTGCATGAGCATTTATTAGGAATTAAAATAAAATACAATAACTGTCCGAAATACAAATTTGGACACGTAAGAAAATACAAGTACTCTGAAGGAGACTCTGCTGGCTGCGGATCGTCTCATAAGATGCAGCTCACCTAAGTCCCTATATCAACGGCGCAGCTGCGCCCGTAAGGCCACTGAACACACATGTGCCTGTACAATAAAATATACAGCAAGTGTAGTATGAGTACCAAAACAACGCGTACCCAGTAAGTATCCAGTCTAACCTCGAAGAAGTAGTGACGAGAGGTCGACTCCGACACTTACTAGTGGTCCAATAATATGATAATATGAAATTCTAATAAATCATGATATACAACAATAAGACTCAGAACAAGAAATAACTGAACAAGTCTTCACCATATTTAAGAACCTAAATCACTTCCTTTCGTTAAAACATATGATCGCACAAACAATGAATTCATACCAATTATAAAAGGGACTTCCAGTTCTATTATCACACACGAATTCCACCGAGGACGTTCGGCCCGATCCAACATAAATGTAAATTGTGCACTGTCGAGGGTCGAACGGCACGAACCATAGATGCATCTATTATCCCGCTCCCGAATCATACATGCGACGCAGTCAAATATAAATTTAAGGAATTACCCCGCTCACAGATCATACATGCGACGCGGTCAAATATAAATTTAAGGAACTACCCCGCTCGCAAATCATACTTGTGACGCGGTCACACATAGATTTCTTAAGTTATTACAGTATTCTTCCATTCTTTCCAAAATACGAAATTCAAATGAAAACTTTTAAGATCCCAACTTTTCCTCAATTTTAACTCCTTTCAAAATATTTAATAAGCAAACTCAATCTAAGCAAACATTTCCGCTTCTGCGATTCTCAGCGGCCTGGCACTTTCCGCTTCTGCGAGCCATCTCCCGCACCTGGGGGCTCGCACCTACGGCCTTCCTCACGCAGGTGCGATTACACCAGGTGCCCAGCTGCTTTAGCTCTTCCTCAACTCCCAATTTCGATCCGTTAACCGCCCGGATTCCACCCGAGGCCCCCGCGACCCCTTCTAATCGCACCAACCAGTCCCAAAACATAATGCGGACCTGCTCGAGGCCACAAATCACATCGAACAACGCTAAAACCATGAACCTCACTTGAATTCAAACTTTATGAACTTTAGAACTTCAAACTTCTTCATTCGATGCCGAAACCTATCAAATCACGTCCGATTGACCTCAAATTTTGCATACAAGTCACATTTGACATTACGGACCTACGAATCGGAATCCGAACCCGATATCAAAAAGTCCACTTCCTGTCAGACTTCTCAAAAACCTTCAAATTCCTAACTTTCGCCAAATGACCCCAAAATGACCTACGGACCTCCAAATCCACTTCCGGACGCGCTGCCAATACCCCACCACACGGAACTATCCCCATACCTGGAATCCCAAACGGACATTGATAACATAAAATATACCTCCACCCCGAATTCATAAAATTCTTCCAAAATGCTAACTTCCACAATAGGCGCCGAAACGCTCTTGGGTCATCCAAAACCCGATCTGGACATACGCCCAAGTCCAAAATCATCATACGAACCTGTTGGAACTTTCAAATCCCGATTCCGAGCTCATTTACCAAAAAATCAAACCTTAGTTCAATTCTTCAAACTTAAGGCTTCCGAAATGAGAATTTTCTTTCCAAATCAAATCTGAACTTCCAAATTCCAATTCCGACCACGCGTACAAGTCATAATACCCGAAGTGAAGCTTCTCATGGCCTCAAACCGCTGAACAACGCGCTAGAGCTCAAAACGACCGATCGGGTCATTACATTCTCTCCCACTTAAACATACGTTCGTCCTCGAACGTGCTAAGGACTGCTCTGAAGTTGTCTGAAATCACTGTTTAACACCTCGTGCACTTACCCGTGCTACCACAACTCAGTTGAGCACATTTGCCTAAGCTAATCTGAAGATTTTCCTTTTTCTTAGCCAAATAGGCATTAGAGCCCAATTCCAACATCCGGAATTCTCCGTCAGGCCCGGTTCCATCATACGAACACCGTATCAATCTCTATGCGATGCACCAATACATGATTGCATACCTTTGTTGAATCCACACTATGCACTACATAACTCACATGACCATAATCATATCCTCTGATAACAATAGCCAAAATTTCATGAATCTGATGCTCACAATGCACCTCATGACATATATAAATCTTGTTCCAACTCTTGCAATACCACCACGACAGAAGAGATGTGTAGAAATTCATAACCAACTGTCGAGTCAACAATTCGCTGAGTTTCTCCTCCTGACAGGAACCATTACCTCATTATGAACCAAATAACGATTTTTGCTCTTTAATATGTTTCATATAATCCGATTGTACTGATCCCAGATCCAATAATCTCGTCTCACCTAGTATGAGCTGCTCAGGCACTAAGCTACCTCAGACACGACCAATAGTCTCATATGATGCCACAATGTGCCAACAAGCTACCAACTCGAATGTGATACATAAGGAAAACAAACTCTGGAAAGAACTACTCAACCCACGTAACTAATTAGACATGGGAAACAAAACACGCAAGAATAGATATGGGAAACTGTTAACTAACATCACAGTGTTGCGGCGTGCAACCCGATCCAACCATATACCCGTGGCAGTGTGCCACCCGATCCACACATAATAATCTATAAAGGAATTACTTACCGAGCTAAAATGCTCATACCTGTGAAATACTCGAATCTCACCACAAGCACGCGAAGTGCATAACGAAATTCCTGGGGAGATAGATAGCGCCATACGCTACAAAACTCAAGCACGACTAAGGTTCGATATATGATCTGCATCTCGAGAGCCATCCTGCTCACATAACACTATCGCTACGCGGAACCTCAACACATATGAAATTTATCAAGTCATTTCAAAACTCACACGGCACAACATAATATTACATGAAATAGCCAACGACGAAACAACATCCAACGTCCAAATACTCCTCCATAAGGAGCGCTATGCTGAAATGAACACATCCGGCTCGATATAGAGCCCACATTCACATTTAGATCTATCCACGGACTCAAACTGATTCTGATCGTACCGCACTAGGCTATTAACCTTTCAAGGGCTCACTATAACCCTTTTTTCCATGACGCACAAGAACAACCGTCAAATCCGAAACGAACTTCCCTAGTCCACAACCAGATGAACCAAGCGCCCTTCAGGCATAAATTCTCACATCAACGATAGTACCAAAATATCTGTACTTGGTTTCAATCTTTAATCAATTAAGTGACTACCTGTCACACTTATACAATCTTTCGGTGGGACACATTTCCCCGACCTTTCGCACCAGATAACGAGTCTGCACATCTATACTACCGGCCACACAAACGCTGTAAAGCAATTCAAGAATCTACAATCAGTATGGAAAGCCTCTCACACCCGACACCGATCTCATGTGCCACTAAAGACAACACCAGCTTATTCTAACCATCTGAATCCTTTCTCGCTCGTCTGAGCTCGTGCTATTCTTGACAATACCAAACTGCAACCTTGACCTCAACTTTCAAATTTCCATGCTGCCCACTGCACCTAAATCATGCCAATGCGCAACAGTACAAGAATTTCATCATAACTCCTGAACCACTAATAGGGTAAAACTTCATCATATAGAAACCTTTTACTCATTTCAAGAGAACCATTGCAGCACGTGCAGAAAATACCAACCTCAAGTGGTGGTCTAAACCACCATAACACTTCCGGGATCCATCTACACATAATAGGCCATAACACTCAAATGGCTCCAGATATAATCGATTACAGCGGTCATCAAGCCTCGCACGTACCGCCACAAAGCACATGAACTTAACACACTGAAGGAACTGATCATTGCCACGATCATGCCAATCCAACCATTGCTAACCGATCCGACTTCTTTTAATTTACTCTGGACTTGGCTTAGGAATAATAATAGCTTCATTCAAAACATCACAAACCTAAATCCGCACTCATCCTGAGTGACATCATATCACGAGACCATGCTGTCTCAAATCCCACGAACCATCTCATACCCTCCTTGTGCGCATATTCGCATCCTCAACTGGTACACCCATTCTGATATTTCCTCTACAAATCCGAAGTCATTTTCTCTCATTCCTCCAAATGCTACACTGCAAGCTGAAGATATCATAGAACACCCCAAGCCCCTTTTCATAATCTGCTGCAAAAGCTCGATTCTTAACCATACCGTGGGCTTGAAATCCTTAGGCACCGCATTTTAACTTTTGAATTCACTAGGACCGTTGTTGAGAGTCACTCACTCTGACTTGGTCCCGAATATAATCCACTCCAAGGCTTTGCTAGCACATGAACACCCTCTCAAAGAGACAACCAGCACCTTTCTTGTAAATCACCTTCCGCACGAAGCATAAATCCTAAGTCCTCCCAAAACCTGAACATGAACCGATAAAGCCCAATATAACACACATTCCTCAATCCTTTGCTCAAATTACCACTGTTGTTTTCTTTCCTTATTCGTAATAACCCACCAATATGCCGATAACCAGAAACCTCACAAGTAGACAACCGTGCAATCAATCCGCCAAATTCCTCAAAATTCCTTCTATTAACATTTCATGAACACTCTGAATCACTAGTCATATTTACATATTTGACCTCTTACCGGGCAGCCATAAAAATTCTTCACAGAAGCTTCGTCAACCACGCGACCGCTGACCTGTTCATAGGAGGTAACCCACATGTGAAAATTTACATTTCGACATCTTCCAACGCCGCTGCACTTGGTACAATTTCTACAAAATCAGTAATCCATCCTGAGCCCATGCTCATCCACCAATTGTACAAGTTCGTTCACTCCTCATGGACATCAACCAAAGGTGCGACAGTATATTCCAATCTAAAGTCGTGCTGTATCCTTTTTCGTATCAAGCAACTCTTTTCTGTCGTATCCAATCTCCCGACGTATTATAACCACTATTCCAAATTAAGTCCATAGACCTGGCCACTGTCCACCATGAATCCCAAATCACTCTAAGCTTTTCTCAAGGTGTGTAGTCATCCTACCACAAAACCCATATGCTACTCTGCCACTCTCCCACTTTGGTCAAACTCACTCCTTTAAGCAACCATTAGACCCCTATTTCTCACTCTTGGCCTTCTAAAAGTTTATCCACCGCAAGACACCTCCCACATGTCCTTCCTCATCCTTCGCTGCCCAGTTGTTGCCTTAAGTCAAAATCCATCTCTGTAGCACTTGAACCAATCAATCCTACCAACTTTAAACCCCTCCAAAGATCATCTTCCTCGAGCCATCAACATTAGAAATACCCATTTAAATTCCGAAATTTCTACACTCCGCTATCTTTGACAACCGCTTCTCCGGCACCATCTCACACTACTCTGCCCCGAAGGCAAATTGATGAAGACCATAACACCGACGAACTTAACACATTCAATCAAAGACGATGAAACCACATCACAGATGAAAATTCCACCACACTCGAAAATACCAAGTCACGTTACCTCATCAACCCAATCTTGAACATTCATAGTCCAATTGCCTTTCCCCCACTGGAAATAAAATACTAAATCTCTGAATCTTGCACTGAGTAAACATCCTTCCAAGTTATTCACTGCTTCGACGCATAGACAAGCATCCTACCATTACACCACACTGTGCGATAGCAATGCACGAACCATAATAACATTCAATGCCATATTTCAAACTTTAGGTAGTACCGATATTGAACTGAAATGTCAGGACGACCTTTCGCAAGGCGGCGACAATAGCCCAATAAAATACGCAGGGAGAAACATCCTGCACCACATATGTAGTACCATTACGATTCCTTGGTTCCAAATTGATAGCAAGCGCTTCACGTCGCATAAGATTGAATAGGAAAGAAATAAAGGCATAAGCCTCAGAGGAATCAAATCGCACAATGAGGAATCAAGAAGGAAAGTGCTCCTAACAGCCTTGTAGCCTCTCGAACATAAATATAGACGTCTCTATACTGATCCGGAAGACTCTACTAGACTTGCTCATGAATCGTGAGACCTAAGTGAATCTAGTGCTCTGATACCATGTTGTATGACCCAAAATCCATTAAAGGTCGTGATGGCGCCGGACACGACTGTCAGGCAAGCCAACACCAAATAGTTAATTAAGTTCTCATTTTAATATATTCAAAATCATAAATTTCTTTCAATTTAACTAGTAAAAGGTGAACTTTACATAACAATTAAAAATGTTCTCCAATTCCAGTACTGAATATCCCATAATCATCCCAGAATCCAGTGTCACAAGTGCATGAGAATTTACTAGGAATAAAAATAAAATACAATAATTGTCCGGAATACAAATTTGGACAGGTAAGAAAATACAAGTACTCTGAAGGAGACTCTGCTGGCTGCGGATCGTCTCATAAGATGCAGCTCACCTAAGTCCCTGTATCAACGGCTCAGCTGCGCCCGTAAGGCCACCGAACACACATGTGCCTGTACAATAAAATGTACAGCAAGTGTAGTATGAGTACGAAAACAACGCGTACCCAGTAAGTATCCAATCTAACCTCGAAGAAGTAGTGACGAGAGGTCGACTCCGACACTTACTAGTGGTCCAATAATATGATAATATGAAATTCTAATAAATCATGATATACAACAATAAGACTCAGAACAAGAAATAACTGAACAAGTCTTCACCATATTTAAGAACCTAAATCACTTCCTTTCGTTAAAAACATATGACCGCACAAATAATGAATTCATACCAATTATAAAAGGGACTTCCAGTTCTATTATCACACACGAATTCCACCGAGGACGTTCGGCCCGATCCAACATAAATGTAAACTGTGCACTATCGAGGGTCGAACAATGCAACCATAGATGCATCTATTATCCCGCTCGCGAATCATACATGAGACGCGGTCAAATATAAATTTAAGAAATTACCCCGCTCACGGTTCATACATGCGACACGGTCAAATATAAATTTAAGGAACTACCCCGCTCGCGGATCATACTTGCGACGCGATCACTCATATATTTCTTAAGTTTTCAAAATACGAAGTTCAAATGAAAACTTTTAACATCCCAACTTTCCCTCAATTTCAGCTCCTTTCAAAATATTTAATAAGCAAACTCAATCTCGCTCCCTCTCAAGGAAAACAATAAACATAAATAAATAACAGTATCGACGAGGCATGATGTAAGCCTAAAACTACCCAAACATAGGCACAGCTAGTAGCTATGTGTGGACTCTCGTCACCTCATGCGTGCGTAACTCCCACAAATAGAAGCACATAATAATTTAGTTCACCTATGGGGTTAATTCCCTCTTACAAGGTTAGAATGGAGACTTACCTCGCTCCGAAGTTCCATAACTGGCTCCAACGTCGCTCTAACACCTCAATTCGATGCCCAACGCTCCAAAACTAGCCAAACAATGCGCAAACCAATGAAAATATACTCTAATACTCATAACAATTCAATTTACAACAATTGCCAACTCCGCTCGGAAAGTCGATAAAATCACCCTCGGGACCACGTTCCCGGATTCCAAATATTTTAAAAAATTAACTTTACCCATAACTCCATGAACTCAAATATATAATTTATTTCCAATTCCATGCCCGAATTCATGGTCAAAATCCAAAATTCCAAATTCTAGGTCTTCTACCAAAAACCCCACAATTTATACTTATCTCCATGTTTAAATCCTTATACAAACTATGTATTTGACTTATAATAGGTAGGGTTCACTTACCTTGAGTTTCTTGATGAAAATCTCCCCTTGAAGCTCTCCAAAATCGTCCAAACCAAATGAAAAATGGGAGAAAAATGGGCCAAGTCCCGTTTTAAAGAAACCTCACTGCCCCAGCGACTTTCCGCACCTGCGGCTCCTTGGCCGCATCCGCGCTTCCGCTTCTGCGGCTTCCTCTTCCGCATCTGCAGCTCTTTCCGCTTCTGCGACTGTGAGCACCTAATTTTTGACCATATTTGATTTTTTCACTCACTTTTTAGTATTTAAATAGATTTCAAGTTTAATTTTAATATTTTAGTTTATTTCACCTTTTTATAGGTTTATTTTAGATAAATTTGAAATTACAAAAAAAAGGGTTACATATTTTTAGAGTATTAGTTTTATTTTCATTTTACAAAGAAAGAAGAGTTTCAACAAAAAAAATGATGATGTAATTTTATTTAGCTTAGTTTAATTTTAAGTGAGAGGTTTTTGAAAAATAAATATTGAGTGTAGTAATTTTACCTTGCTTTTTATTTATTTATTTAATAGGAGTAGATTATTTTTAGTAATTATCAGGAAAAATAAAAAAAAGAGCCAATAAAAAATTATCACATGATAAAAAAAAGAGCCAATAATTCACATGCACTTTGCTAACAATCTCCTACAAATAACACTACCCTACACGATCACAGAAATTCTAAAAATCCAACTTGCCTTTCCTGATAACGTTTTGCAATTGAAAACGTTTGCAGAACTCATTTTTTCATGTTGTGCAATTGATAAAAAGGCTGGACCTTTGGTTCGTCCAGTTGAAAATGAGGAAAGACAGAATGAAATTGGTTCGAGATTCTCCGGTCAAAATCGCAGTCCAGATCGTTTTTCTTTTCAAGTTCCATTATCAATTTTTGGATTTTGATTCCATCTATCAGCTGCTTTGTTAAAGATTCGATTTGGATATTCTTCTTAATACAAAGGTTCGATTCTTTCCTATCTTTGGGTATTAATTTTTTTTTTAAAGTATTTTTCTTCACTCTTGTTTGTGAATGTTGGGATTCAAATGACTTTAGTTTTGTGTTGGAATTCTCTGGTTTTAATTAGTTCCATGCTTACAATAGTTAGACGTGAGATTTTTTATTTTTTTTTATTTTTTTTTTATTTTATCCCATTGCTGTTCAATTCATGGATACCAAGATTTTCATTTGGATAAATACGTATGTGCTTGTGTGATTGAAGTAATTGATTCATGAGTCCAATTTTTATTTGATAATTTAGTTCTTTAGTTGGTTGGTTTCCATCTTAAGTAGTGAAATCGTTTGGGATTAAACTTTTGAATTCTTTGAAGTAATAACGTGCTATAGGTCTAGTTTAGTCTTGAAAACTAACATGTTGTGTTCTGTTTGATAAAACTGGAATTCTTATCTAGAATTTCTGGTTTCGCAGACTTTTAAATAAAGTCGAAATTTCCTCGATTTGGGATTTTAAAATAAACCGGTGACTTGGGACACCATAAATATTCCAAGTGGCGACTCTGAAATAAATAAAATAATCCCATTTCGAATAATATCACTTTAATTGGAAAAACTCCCTTTATATCCCCCTTTCGGGGTGTGTAGAAAGGAGGTGTGACAGCGGCGACTTGCATCGCACCTGCGCCATCGCAGGTGCGCAAACATTTTCGCTTCTGCGGTTCTCAACGGCCTGGCACCTTCCGCTTCTGCGAGCCATCTACCGCACTTGCGACCCTCCTCACGCAGGTGCAGTTACACTAGGTGCTCAGCTGCTTCAGCTCTTCCTCAACTCCCAATTTCGATCCGTTAACCGCCCGGAATCCATCCGAGGCCCCCGGGACCCCGTCCAATCACACCAACCAGTCCCAAAAGATAATGCAAACCTGCTCGAGGCCACAAACCACATCGAACAATGTTAAACCATGAATCGCACTTGATTCAAACTTTATGAACTTTAGAACTTCAAACTTCTTCATTCGATGCCAAAACCTATCAAATCACGTCCGATTGACCTTAAAATTTGCACACAAGTCACATTTGACACTACGGACCTACTCCAATTTTCAAAATCGGAATCCGACCCCGATATCAAAAAGTCTACTTCCGGTCAAACTTCTCAAAAATCTTCAAATTCCTAACTTTCGCCAAATGACCCCAAAATGACCTATGGACCTCCGAATCCACTTCCGGACACGTTGCCAATACCAGAATCACCACACGGAGCTATCCCCAGACTCAGAATCCCAAACGGACATTGATAACATAAGATACACCTCCACCCTGAATTAATGAAAATCTTCCAAAATGCTAACTTCCACGATAGGCGCCGAAACGCATCCGGACATACGCCCAAGTCCAAAATTATCATACAAACCTGCTGGAACTTTCAAATCCCGATTCCGAGGTCGTTTATCCAAAAATCCAACCTTAATCAATTCTTCCAACTTAAGGCTTCCGAAATAAGAATTTTCTTTCCAAATCAACTCTGAACTGTCGAAATTCCAATTCTGACCATATGTACTAGTCATAATACCCGAAGTGAACCTGCTTATAGCCTCAAACTACCGAACGACGCGCTAGAGCTCAAAACGACCGGTCGGGTCGTTACATATACTGATTCTGCACTGGATTTGGGTGATTTTGTCATAATCATATTTTATCCTACACAGAGGATGAAGGATCTGGCAGATATGCTGATGATACATTACTATTTTTCGTTTGATGGATCCGATGAATTTTAACACCCATTATATAATTAATGTGTGGAGAGCACTGATGATGTGGCAACTCGTTAGGGTAGTTAGTTACTTGTATAGGGTAGTTAGAATGTTAATTATAAGATTAGTTAGTTGGTGGTTAGTGACATTCTCTAAAGCGGTATATAATAGAGCATTGACAACTCATTTCCAATACAACAAAGATATTTTTCAATTCTCTCTATCCTTCTCTGATTCCTCTTTATTCCTGTATCTCGAAACATCCATGTATTCCACTTAACATGGTATCAAAGCCATAGTGGTTGATTGCTCGTGATTGTTTCCTCTACTCTCGTATCTTCTCCTTGCACATTTGTTTCTTCGCTAATTGTGATTAAAGATATTTTTACTGTTGCATCCATGGGAGATAAAAAAATCGAGAAAATCGATTATACACATCCGTTTTTTGTGCACCCGTTGGATACTCCAAGTTTAGTGCTAATTTCGGTTCAACTCATAGGTTCCGAGAATTATGGCCTATGATAGAAATTGATAAGAAACACGTTACAAGCCAAGTGGAAATTAGGGTTCATTATCGGAACATGCACCAAAAACTCGTTCAAATCGGAGTTGCACGAGGATTAGGAGACTTGTAATGCGATCGTCCTCTCGTGGATTCTGAAAAATATTTCACCAAATCTTCTCAGTGGAATCGTCTATGCTTCTAATGCGCATCTCGTTTGGGAAGACCTTAGAGAAAGGTTCGAAAAAGTAAATCGTATTAGGATTTTTCAATTACATCGACATCGAGTAATGAAACACTTTCTCAGGGATAGATTATGTATCCATGAATTCATGAAATTGAATGACTTCTGGGTAGAATATGATGCCATGACACCTCTACCAAATCGTGGATGTGTAAGATCGAAAGACTATGTGGATCATCTGCACAGGCAAAGGTTGCTTAAATATCTGAGTGGATTGAATGATTCCTATACTCAAGGGAGAAGACAGATTTTGATGAAGTCAATTGAACCAACACCGAATTAGGCGTATGCTATGATTATCGAAGATGAAAGTCAAAAAGGAACATCTAGTGGCTCAACGATAGGATTGAAGTCTATCGTAGAAGGAAATGTCATAACAGCTTTTTGGAGTGCCATGAGTTCTCAGCAGAAGTTTAAGAAAAATTATAATGTTCAATGTAAACACTGCAAAATGAAAGGCTATAACAAAGAAAACTATTACCAACTCATTGGATATCCAGCTGACTACAAGGGCAGGAAGAAACAAAGTGCTAACAATGTACATTATGGTGTTGGTTCTTCATATGTTAGTGGTGTTGCACATAACATTAGCAATGGATCTCATGGCAGTGCTAGATTTCATGGTGGTAGATCTTATGAGCAGACATAAGCACACCAAGCTTCAAATCATGGCCAGTTGCATGTATGGGATGTTCATGTTGACAAAGGAACTACTGAAAACATACTTGTACCTTTGACTTTTACTCCAAACCAATACAACCAAATCCTTAGGATACTTAACAAGGACAAAGTGCCAGAGGTCTCTGCAAATATGGCAGGTATTCTTTGTTGTTCTTATAAGATAACTAGTAATGAACATGATTGTATATTTGACACATGCGCAACCAATCATATGGTTTCCAAGTCCGAGATGTTGTCAAAAATTTGTAAATTGCCCAACCATGAGTCCAGGAAGGTTCATTTACCAAATGGGAACAAGATCCCTATAGCTCATATTGGTAGTTGTAGGTTGGACCAAGAGAATATATCTAATGTATTGTGTGTACCAGATTTTAGATATAAATTTCTCTCGGTGTCAAAATTAACTAAGGAGCTTAACCGTTGCATGGAATTCTTTCGTGATTTTTGCCTCACGCAGGACCTTCACAATGTAAGAGGAAGGGAACTGGTGAAATGCTGGATGGACTCTATTATTGGCATTAAAAACTCAGGAATAAGGTGTCTCCATCAGTAGTTTTAAGTGTCATGGGTGATGACAGAGACGGATGCACATTAATGCAAGCGGTGCCATCCAACACCGCTTCGTTAGAAAATTCAATATATATATATATATATATATATATATATATATATATATATATATATATATATATATATTAAATAAGCTCTATAAATGTTGAAATTGGTCCAGTGGTTAAGTAACAAATTTTGAGTGGGAGGTAAGTGGTCCGAAACTCAACCGCCAAATAGATGTTTTTTAAAAGCTAACTTCCATTTATTAATTGTGCAATAAGCATTTCAAAGCCTTCTAATATAATTCAAGCGTGGTGTGTACTCTTTCTGTTATAAGTTGTTTGCTACTACTTTTTTTCCTTTTCTTTTTCTTGAAGACCACACCTTTTAATATTTCAAAATCAAGTTTAACATCTGATTATTCATTTAATTTAGAAGAAAGAATCGGCGAAACCACGTCTACATAGTAAAAAAATTATTTTAAGTTTCTTGGAATTTCTGTAAATTTGGGTGGTTGTGTGATGCCTTGTTAAAAAAATATATAGTACTATATGAGGCTTTATGAATACATTTCAAAAAATAAAAACACGTCGAAGAAAGTTATAGTATTGTAGTTGTATTGCATTTTAGTGATATAATTTGAATCTTTTTTTAAATGTAGCATCACTGTTATTTTTGTTCATTTATTCACTTTTTTAAATATTGACGCCACTTGCGAAAAACTTTGCTTACGCCGCTGGGTGATGAAGATCTTTTGCGTAGGAGATTGGGTCGTGTCCCTCGTAATACTCTACAACAAATGCACATAGTACAACATTCTAATAAGAACAATAGTAGTTCTTGTCTTATTTGCCCATGGCAAAACAAACTAGATTTTTTCCCCACAAAGTAGTAGTAGAACTAAGGTTGTGTTTGACCTAATTCATGGAGATGTTTGGGAACCTTATAGGGTACCTACTTTTGATGAAAAAATATACTTTCTTACCTTAGTGAATGATTGTAGTAGGATGGTTTGGTTTTTTCTGTTCAGACTGAAAAGTGATGTTTCAGTTGTAATAAAGGAATTCTTGATGCTTATAAAGACACAATCCAATAGTACCATTAAAATTTTCAGCAGTGACAATGGTGCAGAGTACTTTAATTCCCATTGTATAGAAATATTTTGTAATGCAGGCATCATCAATCAAAGCTCTTGTGTACATACCCCACAACACAATGGATTAGTAGAAAGGAAGCATCGTCAAATCCTTGAAGTGGCAAGATATCATGTTTCAAGGCTGCATAACTTTAAGGTTTTGGAGATTTTGTATCCAGAATGTTGTTTATTTGACTAACAGAATTCCTTCCACTGCATTGTCTACTAGGAACGCCGCTAGAAAGAGGGAAAGCGTATCGGTCATACAATGATAGCATTATGGATCTCATTTGTATTAGGGAGTGGTTCTTCCGATCGATCACAGATTTGAAAGGTTTGACGCACGTTCCTAGCTTTGAATCACTTTTTGAGGTATTTTTTGGCAAAAGACCAAACCTTCAGCACCTAAGAGTGCTTGACTGTCTGTGTTATGCTACCAATCCCATAGCTAGGAGGGACAAGTTTGGTGCAAGAGCAGATATATCAGTTCATTTGGGATATTCACTACTCAAAAAGGGTATAAACTTTATAGTCTGACTAAGCATTCTTTCTTTGTGACCAGGGGTGTATCTTTATAAGAGGGTCGATTAATACATAGATCACTCCAGGGGTTACATATGAGGGTATCTTTATTCCTATGACTTTGGGTAGGAATAATTCCCCAGAAGTTAATTGAGAAATATCCATGAAATATTCCAAAGACATCTTCATCAGAAGTTCTAGAGAAATTTCCACCAATAATTCCTGATACATCTTCTGGTAATCCACCTGCTACTGCAGCACTATCAACACTACCTGACTTTGCTGGTTCTTGTGTTACTACATCAAACAAGGTTCTTCCTTTTATGTCTTCAGATGCTAGCACTGTGAGAAGGTCATCTTGACCCACTAAAATACCTGGTTGGCTAAATGGCTTTATTTATGGAGCATCTAAATTTACTACAGGAAATTTAATGGCTAATGTAGTCTCTAAATATCTTATATATGCTTACATGCCTTATGATGCAATCTCACCATCTTATCATAAGATCCTATGCAACCTTTCTTCAGTTAAGGAGCTAGAATCTCTTGCAGAAGCCTTGCAAGATACCAAATGGCTTGATGCAATGGATCAGGAACTGAAGGCTCTGAATGATAATCAGATTTGGAACCTAGTTGATCTACCAACAGATAAGAGGGCTATTGGATGCAAGAAGGTGTTTAAGGTCAAGTACAATGCTAAGGGGGAAATAGAAAGGCTAAGTTAGTAGCCAAAGGCTATACACAATAGGAAGATTTTGACTACCAAGAGACCTTCTCCCTTGTAGTCAAGGTGGTGATCGTTAGGGTTATTCTATCTCAAGCTGCAACGCATGGGTGGAAGTTACATAAAAAATAGATGTCTTCAATGTATTTCTTCAAGTTGACTTGGAGGAGGATGTTTACATGTTGCCACCTCCAAGCCTTGTAAGCAAGGGGGAGTCCTAGAAAGTTTGTAAGTTACAGAACTTCTTATATGGTTTGAAACATGCCTCCATGTAGTGGAACATGAAGCTAAGTGAAGCCCTTGTTGCTGCTGGTTTTAAGCAGGGCCACCATGATTACTATCTCTTTGCCAAGCAGTCTGGGTCTGATCAGGTGATCATTTTGGTGTATGTGGATGACCTTCTAATCACAGGGTCCTCATAGTCATTGATTCATGAGGCAAAGTCCATGTTGTAACAACATTTGAAGATCAAGGACTCGGTGAGGATATGAAATACTTCCTTGATCTTGAAACTGCAAGGAGCAAACATGGGATTGTGGTTTGTCAAAAAAAGTTTGCTTTAGATTTGATTGCAGAGCTTGGTCTTGCATGTCCTAAACTAGATAGTACACCTTTGGAGGTAAATCAGAGGTTCACCAGTGTGGAGTTTGAAGAGCAACAAAGAAAAGGCTTAGACTGATGACTTGTTACGTGATCCTACTTCTTATCGGAAGTTGGTAGGGAAGTTACTTTACTTACTATGACCAGATATATCCCATGTTGTGCAAAAACCTAAGACAGTTTATGCATAAGCCCAAAAAATCTCATGTAGAAAGACCCTTGAGAGTAGTAAGGTACTTGAAGAATGCACCGGGCTTGGGGATCATTCTATCAGGCAAACACTCAAGACAACTTTCAGTATATTGTGATGCAGATTGGGAAACTTATCCAATGACAAGGAAATCTGTAAGCGGCTTTGCGATGAAACTAGGGGACTTAATCTCTTGAAATCAAAACATCAGAACACAATTTCAAGAAGTTCCGCAGAAGCAGAGTATAAGATCATAGACAATGTTGTTGCAGAAGTTGTATGATTGGTTGGATTATTCAATGAACTAATCATTAATTTGGAGTTGTGTAAACGAGTAAAACCGAGCTCAATGCTCGATCGAGCATCTAAAACGGTAGGACAGGGTCGACATACCTATGATTGGGTAGAAATCGAAGATACGGGTGAAACCGAGCTCGATGTTGAAGTTCGATCTGATATCCAGTATGGTCATCATAAATCGGAATATGATACTATCGAACTCAAAAGCATCGTCAAAACCAGCCATCGAGATCATCAGATTTGCCCTCGAGTTCATCGAAGGCATAACCGGTCCTATTTCTAATGACCTCGAAGAAAACCTTTTAAACTCATCTGACAGGGGTCCGTAATTCTCGCCATTAACCAATCATTATGGCAGAAATCACGGAATTAATCAAAAAGGAGCCAATGATCTTCAAAATCAAGGACTCGTGTTTCTTATAAAATAATGTCTTAAAAGGTAGATCTCCCTCAATATATAGAGAGGACTGAGTAATTCATAAGGACACATTGTAACATATATCAAAGAGCAATATACTGTTATTTCTAGCTTTGTCACAGCTCATTTTACTTTGGCATTCACAATATCATTTCTAGCTAAAGGGAGATTAGCCTCACAAGGCTAAAGATTGCTCAATTTGCGTAGTGTGCATTTGTCTTTCTGTTGTTTACTTCCACGTTAATTTGATTTCTCACTTTGTATGAAGTTATATCACGTATCCTTAAAATCGCGTATAAATTCAATTGTTATCCGATTTTAAGGGTAAACAGTTTGACGCCCACCGTGGGGCTAAGGATAATAGTGGTTATTTGATACGAGTCTACATAACACACACTGCTTTACACTTGCTCTTTGAAGTGTCTTTTATTTTAGGCTAAAAATGATAAACTCTATATTAGCACCCCTACATATCGACAACGAGTCCGGTCATCAAGGTGAGAATAACAGCATGGCACCCAGTAACGTAGGTCCACCCGGTGATGCCATTGGAATTCGGACCGCGGATCCGATTGATGTAAATTCGCATGTGGCCATCGACGCGAACTTACCTACCGACCTTGAAAATAACGTTCGTGGTGGAGCCCAATCGGCAGCTCAAAACACACAAAACATCGAAGAAGACGGAACCTACGCATGATCTTCTAAATGCTGCAAGCTCAACAGGTGGCGATAGCTCAGTTGCAGAGCAAAAGCCAGGCACCGAGTAGGGGTTAACCCGATCCGCCCCAAGAAGTCACCCGCAGAACAGAACTGGTTGCAGTAAGGTCGAATGAACAAGAGTTGGGTGCTAACCCCAAAATTATAAAAAAGCTCGAGGAGCTGACAAAGCGGACAGAATCAGGGAAAAAGAAGATTGAAGCGAACGACAAAAAGGTCGAAACCTATAATTTTAGGGTAGATCAAATCCCATGAGCACCCCCGATATTGACGGGACTAGATTCAAGGAAGTTCATGCAAAAACCTTTTCCTCCAAGCGTGGCCTCAAAACCGATCCCCAAGAAGTTTCGTATGCTCGAAATACCTAAGTACAACGGAACGACCGATCCAAATGAGCATGTAACCTCTTATACATGTGCCATCAAAGGGAACGATTTGGAAGACGACGGGATCGAGTCTGTTCTACTGAAAAAATTTGGGGGGAGCCATGATATGGTATCACAACTTACCTCCTAATTCTGTTGAATCATTTGCTATGCTTGAAGAATCTTTCGTAAAAGCACATGTTGGTGCCGTCAAGATCGAAACCAGGAAATCGGACCTTTTCAAAGTCAAACAGAAGGATAACGAGATGCTCAGGGAGTTCGTGTCCCGTTTTCAAACGGAACAAATGGATCTGCCACCGGTCGCTGATGATTGGGCTATTCAAGCTTTCACTTAGGGACTCAATGTTCGAAGCTCGGGGGCTTCACAGCAATTGAAGCAAAATCTGATAGAATACCCTGTCGTTACTTGGGCCGATGTACACAATTGGTACCAATCGAAAATCAGAATCGAAGATGATCAAGTCGCGACACTTTTAGAGTCTGTTTATCCCGTCTGAATCCTCAATAGAGTCAAGAGAGACATCGATCGTGAACCAGGATCAAACAAGGATCAGTATCGACCATATAATACAGATCGGAGGAGCAATGTGTCCGGGCGGAAACCCATAAGAAACAAAAGGAGAAATGACCAAGGTCGAAGCAACCGGGGGCTCATGACCAAAAATAGCTTCGACAGAATCGGGCCTAAAGAAGCGCCGTGGCTATCGGAGTACAACTTTAATATCGATGCAGTCGCCATCGTATCAGCTATCGGGCAACTCAAGGATACCAAATGGCCTCGACCTATACCATCCGATCCAGCTCGAAGGGAACCCAACCAGGTGTGCAAATATCATGGAACTCACGGTCATAGAACGGAAGATTGTCGACAACTGAGAGAAGAAGTAGCCCGACTATTAAACAATGGGCACCTTCGAGAGTTCTTGAGAGACCGGTCCAAGAATCATTTCAGGAATAGGGATTCTAACAGGCAGACGGAACAAGAAGATACCGAACCTCAACACGTCATTAATATTATTATCGGTGGAGTCGATATCCCTCATGAGCCAATGTTGAAACGCACTAGAATGTCCATCACCAGGGAGAAATTAACTCGAGACTGCATACCGGAAGGAATTTTTTTTTCAGTGACGAGGATGCGAAAGGGATCATACAACCTCACAATGATGCGCTGGTAATATATGTACTCGTGAATAAAACTAGAATTAAATGTGTGTTGATTGATCCAGGTAGCTCGGCCAACATTATTTGGTCGAGGGTCGTAGAACAACTCTGTCTACAAGACAAGATCGTACCTGCAGTTCGAGTCTTAAACGGGTTCAACATGGCATGCGAAACCACCAAATGAGAGATAACGTCACCGGTAAATACCGCCAGAATCATACGAAAGGCCAAGTTTTATGTGATCGAAGGGGACTTGAGATACAACGCCCTTCTTGGAAGGCCATGGAGCCACCACATGAGGGCAGTGCCCTCAACTCTTCACTAAGTGCTAAAATTCCCACTCCGGGGGGG